>NW_026691750.1:1529594-1835513 GCF_020826845.1 Diceros bicornis minor
AAATAAGTTCATGCCCCATCTCGCTTACTTCCAGCTTGTAAGGATCATATAATGCCTACCAAAGTTTTCACACATTCCCAATTCGGGCATTCAGAACATACAGCACGTTGCTTTAAGCAAGCACTTTCTCATTCCATGTAGCAAGTTACTATGTAGGAACAAGTGTGCATAGGTATTTCAAAGATGCCCAGAACTGAGCTGAAGTGGGTATGTCTCCAACTCCCAGAAATAACTTCATGCCCCATCTCCCTTCTTCCAGCTAGTAAGGATCAAATAATTCCTAAAAAAGTTTTGACACAGATTCCCAATTCGGGCCTTCAGAACATGTAGCACGTTGCTTTAAGCAGCACTTTCTCATTCCAAGTAGCAAGTTACTATGTAGGAACAAGTTTCTATAGGTATTACAAAAATGCCCAGAACTGAGCTAAAGTGGGTATGTCTCCAACTCCTAGAAATAACTTCATGCCCCATCTCCGTTACTTCCATCTTGTAAGGATCACATAATTCCTAACAAAGTTTTGACACAGATTCCCAATTCGGGCATTCAGAACATATAGCACGTTGCTGTAAGCAAGCACATTCTCATTCAAAGTTTCAAGTTACTATGTAGGAACAAGTTTGCGTAGGTATTTCAAAGATGCCCAGAACTGAGCTAAACTTGGTATGTCTCCAACTCCTAGAAATAACTTCATGCCCCATCTCCCTTACTTCCAGCTAGTAAGGATCACATAATTCCTAACAAAGTTTTGACACAGATTCCCAATTCGGGCATACAGATCATATGGCACGTTCCTTTAATCAAGCACTTTTTCATTCCAAGTAGCATGTTACTATGTAGGAACAAGTTTCTATAGGTATTTCAAAGATGAACAGAACTGAGGTAAAGTGGGTATGTCTCAAACTCCTAGAAATAACTTCATGCCACATCTCCCTTACGTCCAGCTAGTAAGGATCACATAATTCCTAACAAAGTTTTGACACAGATTCCCAATTCGGGCATTCAGAACATATAGCACGTTGCTGTAAGCAAGCACATTCTCATTCAAAGTTGCAAGTTACTATGTAGGAACAAGTTTGTATAGGTATTTCAAAGATGCCCAGAACTGAGCTAAACTTGGTATGTCTCCAACTCCTAGAAATAACTTCATGCCCCATCTCCCTTACTTCCAGCTAGTAAGGATCACATAATTCCTAACAACGCTTTGACACAGATTCCCAATTCGGGCATTCAGAATATTTAGCACGTTGATTTAAGCAAGCACTTTCTCATTCCAAGTAGCAAGTTACTATGTAGGCACAAGTTTGTATAGGTATTTCAAAGATGCCCAGAACTGAGCTAAAGTGGGTTGTCTCCAACTCCTAGAAATAACTTCATGCCCCATCTCTCTTACTTCCAGCTGGTAAGGATCACATAATTCCTAACAATGTTTTGACACAGATTCCCAATTCGGGCATTCAGAACATATAGCACGTTGCTTTAAGCAAGCACATTCTCATTCAATGTTGCAAGTTACTATGTAGGCACAAGTTTGTATAGGTATTTCAAAGATGCCCAGAACTGAGCTAAACTTGGTATGTCTCCAACTCCTAGAAATAACTTCATGCCCCATCTCCCTTACTTCCAGCTAGTAAGGATCACATAATGCCTACCAAAGTTTTCACACAGATTCCCAATTTGGGCATTCAGAACATGTAGCACGTTGCTTTAAGCAAGCACTTTCTCATTCCAAGTAGCAAGTTACTATGTAGGAACAAGTTTCTATAGGTATTTGAAAGATGCCCAGAACTAAGCTAAAGTGGGTATGTCTCCAACTCCTAGAAATAACTTCATGCTCCATCTCCCTTACTTCCAGCTAGTAAGGATCACATAATGCCTAACAAAGTTTTGACACAGATTCCCAATTCGGGCATTCAGAACATGTAGCACGTTGCTTTAAGCAAGCACTTTCTCATTCCATGTAGCAAGTTACTATGTAGGAACAAGTTTGTATAGGTATTTCAAAGATGCCCAGAACTGAGCTAAAGTGGGTATGTCTCCAACTCCTAGAAATATCTTCATGCCCCATCTCCCTGCTTCCAGCTAGTAAGGATCACATAATTCCTAACAAAGTTTTGACACAGATTCCCAATTCGGGCATTCAGAACATGTAGCACGTTGCTTTAAGCAAGCACTTTCTCATTCCTTGTAGCAAGTTACTATGTAGGAACAAGTTTCTATATGTATTTCAAAGATGCCCAGAACTGAGCTAAAGTGGGTATGTCTCCAACTCCTAGAAATAACTTCATGCCCCATCTCCATTACTTCCATCTTGTAAGGATCACACAATTCTTAACAAAGTTTTGACACAGATTCCCAATTCGGGCATTCAGAACATGTAGCACGTTGATTTAAGCAAGCACATTCTCATTCAAAGTTGCAAGTTACTATGTAGGAACAAGTTTGTATAGGTATTTCAAAGATGCCCAGAACTGAGCTAAACTTGGTATGTCTCCAACTCCTAGAAATAAGTTCATGCCCCATCTCGCTTACTTCCAGCTTGTAAGGATCATATAATGCCTACCAAAGTTTTCACACATTCCCAATTCGGGCATTCAGAACATACAGCACGTTGCTTTAAGCAAGCACTTTCTCATTCCATGTAGCAAGTTACTATGTAGGAACAAGTGTGTATAGGTATTTCAAAGATGCCCAGAACTGAGCTGAAGTGGGTATGTCTCCAACTCCCAGAAATAAATTCATGCCCCATCTCCCTTCTTCCAGCTAGTAAGGATCAAATAATTCCTAAAAAAGTTTTGACACAGATTCCAAATTCGGGCCTTCAGAACATGTAGCACGTTGCTTTAAGCAGCACTTTCTCATTCCAAGTAGCAAGTTACTATGTAGGAACAAGTTTCTATAGGTATTACAAAAATGCCCAGAACTGAGCTAAAGTGGGTATGTCTCCAACTCCTAGAAATAACTTCATGCCCCATCTCCGTTACTTCCATCTTGTAAGGATCACATAATTCCTAACAAAGTTTTGACACAGATTCCCAATTCGGGCATTCAGAACATATAGCACGTTGCTGTAAGCAAGCACATTCTCATTCAAAGTTTCAAGTTACTATGCAGGAACAAGTTTGCATAGGTATTTCAAAGATGCCCAGAACTGAGCTAAACTTGGTATGTCTCCAACTCCTAGAAATAACTTCATGCCCCATCTCCCTTACTTCCAGCTAGTAAGGATCACATAATTCCTAACAAAGTTTTGACACAGATTCCCAATTCGGGCATTCAGATCATATGGCACGTTCCTTTAATCAAGCACTTTTTCATTCCAAGTAGCAAGTTACTATGTAGGAACAAGTTTCTATAGGTATTTCAAAGATGAACAGAACTGAGGTAAAGTGGGTATGTCTCAAACTCCTAGAAATAACTTCATGCCCCATCTCCCTTACTTCCAGCTAGTAAGGATCACATAATTCCTAACAAAGTTTTGACACAGATTCCCAATTCTGGCATTCAGAACATATAGCACGTTGCTGTAAGCAAGCACATTCTCATTCAAAGTTGCAAGTTACTATGTAGGAACAAGTGTGTATAGGTATTTCAAAGATGCCCAGAACTGAGCTAAACTTGGTATGGCTCCAACTCCTAGAAATAACTTCATGCCCAATCTCCCTTACTTAGAGCTAGTAAGGATCACATAATTCCTAACAACGTTTTGACACAGATTCCCAATTCGGGCATTCAGAATATTTAGCACGTTGATTTAAGCAAGCACTTTCTCATTCCAAGTAGCCAGTTACTATGTAGGCACAAGTTTGTATACGTATTTCAAACATGCCCAGAACTGAGCTAAAGTGGGTTGTCTCCAACTCCTAGAAATAACTTCATGCTCCATCTCCCTTACTTCCAGTTAGTAAGGATAACATAATTCCTAACAAAGTTTTGACACACATTCACAATTCGGGCATGCAGAACATGTAGCACGTTGCTTTAAGCAAGCACATTCTCATTCCAAGTAGCAAGTTACTATGTAGGAACAAGTTTGTATAGGTATTTAAAAGATATCCAGAACTGAGCTAAACTTGGTATGTCTCCAACTCCTAGAAATAACTTCATGCCCCATCTCCCTTACTTCCATCTTGTAAGGATCACATAATTCCTAACAAAGTTTTGACACAGATTCCCAATTCGGGCATTCAGAACATATAGCACGTTGCTTTAAGCAAGCACATTCTCATTCAAAGTTGCAAGTTACTATGTAGGAACAAGTTTGTATAGGTATTTCAAAGATGCCCAGAACTGAGCTAAACTTGGTATGTCTACAACTCCTAGAAATATGTTCATGCCCCATCTCCCTTACTTCCAGCTAGTAAGGATCACATAATGCCTACCAAAGTTTTGACACAGATTCCCAATTCGGGCATTCAGATCATGTAGCACGTTGCTTTAAGCAAGCACTTTCTCATTCCAAGTAGCATGATACTATGTAGGAACAAGTTTGTATAGGTATTTCAAAGATGCACAGAACTGAACTAAACTTGGTATGTCTCCAACTCCTAGAAATAACTTCATGCCCCATCTCCCTTACTTCCAGCTAGTAAGGATCACATAATTCCTAACAAAGTTTTGACACAGATTCCCAATTCGGGCATTCAAAATATATGGCACGTTCCTTTAATCAAGCACTTTTTCATTCCAAGTAGCAAGATACTATGTAGGAACAAGTTTGTATAGGTATTTCAAAGATGAACAGAACTGAGGTAAAAAGGGTATGTCTCCAACTCTTAGAAATAACTTCATGCCCCATCTCCCTTACTTCCAGCTAGTAAGGATCACATAATTCCTAACAAATTTTTGACACAGATTCCCAATCTGGCATTCAGAACATATAGCACGTTGCTGTAAGCAAGCACATTCTCATTCCAAGTTGCAATTTACTATGTAGGAACAAGTTTGTATTTGTATTTCAAAGATGCCCAGAACTGAGCTAAACTTGGTATGTCTCCAACTCCTAGAAATAACTTCATGCCCCATCTCCCTTACTTCCAGCTAGTAAGGATCACATAATTCCTAACAACGTTTTGACACAGATTCCCAATTCGGGCATTCAGAACATTTAGCACGTTGCTTTAAGCAAGCACTTTCTCATTCCAAGTAGCAAGTTACTATGTAGGAACAAGTTTGTATAGGTATTTCAAAGATGCCCAGAACTGAGCTAAACCTTGTATGTCTCCAACTCCAAGAAATAACTTCATGCCCCATCTCTCTTACTTCCAGCTAAAAAGGATCACATAATTCCTAACAAACTTTTGACACAGATTCCCAATTCGGGCATTCAGAACATATAGCACGTTGCTGTAAGGAAGCACATTCTCATTCAAAGTTGCAAGTTACTATGTAGGAAAAAGTTTGTATAGGTATTTCAAAGATGCTCATAACTGAGCTAACGTGGGTCTGTCTTCAACTCCTAGAAATAAGTTCATGCCCCATCTCCCTTACTTCCAGCTAGTAAGGATCACATAATGCCTACCAAAGTTTTCACATAGATTCCCAATTCTGGCATTCAGAACATGTAGCACGCTGCTTTAAGCAAGCACTTTCTCATTCCAAGTAGCAAGTTACTATGTAGGAACAAGTTTGTATAGGTATTTCAAAGATGCCCAGATCTGAGCTAAAGTGGGTATGTCTCCAACTGCTAGAAATAACTTCATGCCCCATCTCCCTGCTTCCAGCTAGTAAGGATCACATAATTCCTAACAAAGTTTTGACACAGATACCCAATTCGGGCATTCAGAACATATAGCACGTTGCTGTAAGCAAGCACATTCTCATTCAAAGTTGCAAGTTACTACGTAGGAACAAGTTTGTATAGGTATTTCAAAGGTGCCCAGAACTGAGCTAAACTTGGTATGTCTCCCACTCCTAGAAATAACTTCATGTCCCAACTCCCTTACTTCCAGCTCGTAAGAATCACATAATTCCTAACAAAGTTTTGACACAGATTCCCAATTCGGGCATTCAGAACATATAGCACGTTGCTGTAAGCATGCACATTCTCATTCAAAGTTGCAAGTTACTATGTAGGAACAAGTTTGTATAGGTATTTCAAAGATGCCCAGAACTGAGCTAAATTGGGTATGTCTCCAACTCCTAGAAATAACTTCATGTCACAACTCCCTTATTTCCAGGTAGTAAGGATCACATAATGTCTCACAAGGATTTGACACAGATTCCCAATTCGGGCATTCAGAACATATAGCACGTTGCTGTAAGCAAGCACATTCTCATTCAAAGTTGCAAGTTACTATGTAGGAACAAGTTTGTATAGGTATTTCAAAGATGCCCAGAACTGAGCTAAACTAGGTATGTGTCCAACTCCTAGAAATAACTTCATGCCCCATCTCCCTTACTTCCAGCTAGTAAGGATCACATGATTCCTAACAAAGATTTGACACAGATTCCCAATTCGGGCATTCACAACATATAGCATGTTGCTGTAAGCAAGCACATTCTCATTCCAAGTTGCAAGTTACTATGTAGGAACAAGTTTGTATAGGACTTTCAATGATGCCCAGAACTGAGCTAAACTTGGTATGTCTCCAACTCCTAGAAATAACTTCATGCCCCATCTCCCCTACTTCCAGCTAGTAAGGATCACATAATTCCTAACAAAGTTTTGACACAGATTCCCAATTTGGGTATGCAGAACATATAGTACGTTGCTTTAAGAAAGCACTTTCTCATTCCAAGTAGCAAGTTACTATGTAGGAACAAGTTTGTATAGGTATTTCAAAGAAGGCCAGAACTGAGCTAAACTTGGTATTTCTCCAACTCCTAGAAATAACTTCATGCCCCATCTCCCTTACTTCCAGCTAGTAAGGATCACATAATTCCTAACAAAGTTTTGACACAGATTCCCAATTCAGGCATTCAGAACATATAGCATGTTGCTGTAAGCAAGCACATTCTCATTCAATGTTGCAAGTTACTATGTAGGAACAAGTTTGTATAGGTATTTCAAAGATGCCCAGAACTGAGCTAAAGTGGGTATGTCTCCAACTCATGGAAATAACTTCATGCCCCATCTCCCTTACTTCCAGGTAGTAAGGATCACATAATTCCTAACAAAGTTTTGACAAAGATTCCCAATTCAGGCATTCAGAACACGTAGCACGCGCTGTAAGCTTGCACATTCTCATTCAAAGTTGCAAGTTACTATGTGGGAACAAGTTTGTACAGGTATTTCAAAGATGCCCAGAACTGAGCTAAACTTGGTATGTCTCCAACTCCTAGAAATAACTTCATGCCCCATCTCCATGACTTCCAGCTAGTAAGGATCACATAATTCCTAACAAAGATTTGACACAGATTCCCAATTTGGGCATGCAGAATATATAGCACGTTGCTTTAAGTAAGCTCTTTCTCATTCAAAGTTGCAAGTTACTATGTAGGAACAAGTTAGTATAGGACTTTCAAAGATGCCCAGAACTGAGCTAAACTTGGTATGTCTCCAACTCCCAGAAATTACTACCCGCCCCTTCTCCCTTACTTCCATCTTGTAAGGATCACATAATTCCTAACAAAGATTTGACACAGATTCCCAATTCGGGCATTCAGAAGATATAGCATGTTGCTTTAAGCAAGCACTTTCTCATTCCAAGTAGCAAGTTACTATGTAGGAACAAGTTTGTATAGGTATTTAAAAGATGCCCAGAACTGAGCTAAAGTGGGAATGTCTCCAACTCATAGAAATAACTTCACGCCCCATCTCCCTTACTTCCATCTAGAAAGGATCACATAATTCCTAACAAAGTTTTGACACAGATTCCCAATTCGGGCATTCAGAACATATAGCACGTTGCTGTAAGTAAGCACATTCTCCTTCAAAGTTGCAAGTTACTATGTAGGAACAAGTTTCTATAGGTATTTCAAAGATGCAACGAACTGAGCTAAAGTGGTTTGTCTCCAACTGCTAGAAATAACTTCATGCCCCATCTCCCTTACTTCCACCTAGTAAGGATCACATAATTCCTAACAAAGTTTTGACACAGATTCCCAATTCAGGCATTCAGAACACGTAGCACGCGCTGTAAGCTTGCACATTCTCATTCAAAGTTGCAAGTTACTATGTGGGAACAAGTTTGTACAGGTATTTCAAAGATGCCCAGAACTGAGCTAAACTTGGTATGTCTCCAACTCCTAGAAATAACTTCATGCCCCATCTCCATGACTTCCAGCTAGTAAGGATCACATAATTCCTAACAAAGATTTGACACAGATTCCCAATTTGGGCATGCATAATATATAGCACGTTGCTTTAAGCAAGCTCTTTCTCATTCCAAGTAGCAAGTTACTATGTAGGAACAAGTTTGTATAGGTATTTAAAAGATGCCCAGAACTGAGCCTAAGTGGGTATGTCCCCAACTCCTAGAAATAACTTCATGCCCCATCTCCCTTACTTCCAGCTAGTAAGGATCACATAATTCCTAACAAAGTTTTGTCACAGATTCCCAATTCGGGCATTCAGAACATGTAGCACGTTGCTGTAAGCAAGCACATTCTCATTCATAGTTGCAAGTTACTATGTAGGAACAAGTTTGTATAGGTATTTCAAAGATGCCCCGAACTGAGCGAAATGTTGTATGTCTCCAACTCCTAGAAATAACTTATGCCCCATCGCCCTTACATCCATCTTGTAAGGATCACATAATTTCTAAGAAAGTTTTGACACAGATTCCCAATTCAGGCATTCAGAACATATAGCACGTTGCTGTAAGCAAGCACATTCTCATTCAAAGTTGCAAGTTACTATGTAGGAACAAGATTGTATAGGTATTTCAAAGATGCCCAGAACTGAGCTAAACGTTGTATGTCTCCAACTCCTAGAAATAACTTCATGCCCCATCTCCCGTACTTCCATCTAGTAAGGATCACATAATTCCTATCAAAGTTTTGACCCAGATTCCCAATTCGGGCAATCAGAACATATAGCACGTTGCTGTAAGCAAGCACATTCTCATTCAAAGTTGCAAGTTACTATGTAGGAACAAGTTTGTATAGGTATTTCAAAGAAGCCCAGAACTGAGCTAGACTTGGTATGTCTCCAACTCCTAGAAATAACTTCATGCCCCATCTCCCTTACTTCCAGCTAGTAAGGATCACATAATCCCTAACAAAGTTTTGACACAGATTCCCATTTCGGGCATTCAGAACATATAGCACGTTGCTGTAAGCAAGCACATTCTCATTCAAAGTTGCAAGTTACTATATAGAAACAGGGTTGTATAGGTATTTCAAAGATGCCCAGAACTGAGCTAAAGTGGGTATGTCTCCAACTCCTAGAAATAACTTCATGCCCCATCTCCCTGCTTCCAGCTAGTAAGGATCACATAATTCCTAACAAAGTTTTGACACAGATTCCCAATTCGGGCATTCAGAACATATAGCACGTTGCTGTAAGCAAGCACATTCTCATTCAAAGTTGCAAGTTACTACGTAGGAACAAGTTTGTATAGGTATTTCAAAGGTGCCCAGAACTGAGCTAAACTTGGTATGTCTCCCACTCCTAGAAATAACTTCATGTCCCAACTCCCTTACTTCCAGCTCGTAAGAATCACATAATTCCTAACAAAGTTTTGACACAGATTCCCAATTCGGGCATTCAGAACATATAGCACGTTGCTGTAAGCAAGCACATTCTCATTCAAAGTTGCAAGTTACTATGTAGGAACAAGTTTGTATAGGTATTTCAAAGATGCCCAGAACTGAGCTAAACTTGGTATGTTTCCAACTCCTAGAAATAACTTCATGCCCCGACTTCCTTACTTCCAGCTAGTAAGGATCACATAATTCCTAACAAAGTTTTGACACAGATTCCCAAATCGGGCATTCAGAACATATAGCACGTTGCTGCAAGCAAGCACATTCTCATTCATAGTTGCAAGTTACTATGAAGGAATAAGTTTGTATAGGACTTTCAAAGATGCCCAGAACCGAGCTAAACTTGCTATGTCTCCAACTCCTAGAAATAACTTCATGCCCCATCTCCCTTACTTCCAGCTAGTAAGGATCACATAATTCCTAACAAAGTTTTGACACAGATTCCCAATTCGGGCATTCAGAACATATAGCACGTTGCTTTAAGCAAGCACATTCTCATTCAAAGTTGCAAGTTACTATGTAGGAACAAGTTTGTATAGGTATTTCAAAGATGCCCAGAACTGAGCTAAACTTGGTATTTCTCCAACTCCTAGAAATAACTTCATGCCCCATCTCCCTTAATTCCAGCTAGTAAGGATCACATAATTCCTAACAAAGTGTGGACACAGATTCCTAATTCGGGCATTCAGAACATTTAGTACGTTGCTGTAAGCAAGCACAATCTCATTCAAAGTTGCAAGTTACTATGTAGGAACAAGTTTGTATAGGTATTTCAAAGATGCCCAGAACTGAGCTAAACGTTGTATGTCTCCAACTCCTAGAAATAACTTCATGCCCCATCTCCCTTACTTCCAGCTAGTAAGGATCACATAATTCCTAATAAACTTTTGACACACTTTCCCAATTAGGGCATTCAGAACATATAGCACGTTGCTGTAAGCAAGCACTTTCTCATTCAAAGTTGCAAGTTACTATGTAAGAACAAGTTTGTATAGGACTTTCAAAGATGCCCAGAACTGAGCTAACTTGGTATGTCTCCAACTCCTAGAAATAACTTCAGGCCCCATCTCCCTTACTTCCAGCTATTAAGGATCACATAATTCCTAACAAAGTTTTGACACAGATTCCCAATTCGGGCATTCAGAACATATGGCACGTTCCTTTAATCAAGCACTTTTTCTATCCAAGTAGCAAGTTACTATGTAGGAACAAGTTTGTATAGGTATTTCAAAGATGAACAGAACTGAGGTAAAGTGGGTATGTCTCCAACTCTTAGAAATAACTTCATGCCCCATCTTCCTTACTTCCAGCTAGTAAGGATCACATAATTCCTAAGAAATTTTTGACACAGATTCCCAATTCGGGCATTCAGAACATATAGCACGTTGCTGAAAGCAAGCACATTCTCATTCCAAGTTGCAAGTCACTATGTAGGAACAAATTTGTATAGGTATTTCAAAGATGCCCAGAACTGAGCTAAACTTGGTATGTCTCCAACTCCTAGAAATAACTTCATGCCCCGTCTCCATTACTTCCAGCTAGTAAGGATCACATAATTCCTAACAAAGTTTTGACACAGATTCCCAATTCGGGCATTCAGAACATATAGCACGTAGCTTTAAGCAAACACATTCTCATTCAAAGTTGTAAGTTACTATGTAGGAAAAAGTTTGTATAAGTATTTCAAAGATGCAAAGATCTCAGCTAAAGTAGGTATGTCTCCAACTCCTAGAAATAACTTCATGCCTCATCTCCATTACTTCCAGCTAGTAAGGATCACATAATTCCTAACAAAGTTTTGACACAGATTCCCAAATCGTGCATTCAGAACATATAGCACGTTGCTTTAAGCAAGCACTTTCTCATTCCAAGTAGCAAGTTACTATGTAGGAACAAGTTTCTATAGGTATTTCAAAGATGCAACGAACTGAGCTAAAGTGGTTTGTCTCCAACTGCTAGAAATAACTTCATGCCCCATCTCCCTTACTTCCACCTAGTAAGGATCACATAATTCCTAACAAAGTTTTGACACAGATTCCCAATTCAGGCATTCAGAACACGTAGCACGCGCTGTAAGCTTGCACATTCTCATTCAAAGTTGCAAGTTACTATGTGGGAACAAGTTTGTACAGGTATTTCAAAGATGCCCAGAACTGAGCTAAACTTGGTATGTCTCCAACTCCTAGAAATAACTTCATGCCCCATCTCCATGACTTCCAGCTAGTAAGGATCACATAATTCCTAACAAAGATTTGACACAGATTCCCAATTTGGGCATGCATAATATATAGCACGTTGCTTTAAGCAAGCTCTTTCTCATTCCAAGTAGCAAGTTACTATGTAGGAACAAGTTTGTATAGGTATTTAAAAGATGCCCAGAACTGAGCCTACGTGGGTATGTCTCCAACTCCTAGAAATAATTTCATGCCCCATCTCCCTTACTTCCAGCTAGTAAGGATCACATAATTCCTAACAAAGTTTTGTCACAGATTCCCAATTCGGGCATTCAGAACATGTAGCACGTTGCTGTAAGCAAGCACATTCTCATTCATAGTTGCAAGTTACTATGTAGGAACAAGTTTGTATAGGTATTTCAAAGATGCCCCGAACTGAGCGAAATGTTGTATGTCTCCAACTCCTAGAAATAACTTATGCCCCATCGCCCTTACATCCATCTTGTAAGGATCACATAATTTCTAAGAAAGTTTTGACACAGATTCCCAATTCGGGCATTCAGAACATATAGCACGTTGCTGTAAGCAAGCACATTCTCATTCAAAGTTGCAAGTTACTATGTAGGAACAAGTTTGTATAGGTATTTCAAAGATGCCCAGAACTGAGCTAAACGTTGTATGTCTCCAACTCCTAGAAATAACTTCATGCCCCATCTCCCGTACTTCCATCTAGTAAGGATCACATAATTCCTAACAAAGTTTTGACACAGATTGCCAATTCGGGCATTCAGAACATATAGCACGTTGCTGTAAGCAAGCACATTCTCATTCAAAGTTGCAAGTTACTATGTAGGAACAAGTTTGTATAGGTATTTCAAAGAAGCCCAGAACTGAGCTAGACTTGGTATGTCTCCAACTCCTAGAAATATCTTCATGCCCCATCTCCCTTACTTCCAGCTAGTAAGGATCACATAATCCCTAACAAAGTTTTGACACAGATTCCCATTTCGGGCATTCAGAACATAAAGCACGTTGCTGTAAGCAAGCACATTCTCATTCAAAGTTGCAAGTTACTATATACAAACAGGGTTGTATAGGTATTTCAAAGATGCCCAGAACTGAGCTAAACGTTGTATGTCTCCAACTCCTAGAAATAACTTCATGCCCCATCTCCCTTACTTCCAGCTAGTAAGGATCACATAATTCCTAATAAAGTTTTGACACACATTCCCAATTAGGGCATTCAGAACATATAGCACGTTGCTGTAAGCAAGCACTTTCTCATTCAAAGTTGCAAGTTACTATGTAAGAACAAGTTTGTATAGGACTTTCAAAGATGCCCAGAACTGAGCTAAACTTGGTATGTCTCCAACTCCTAGAAATAACTTCATGCCCCATCTCCCTTACTTCCAGCTATTAAGGATCACATAATTCCTAACAAAGTTTTGACACAGATTCCCAATTCGGGCATTCAGAACATATGGCACGTTCCTTTAATCAAGCACTTTTTCTATCCAAGTAGCAAGTTACTATGTAGGAACAAGTTTGTATAGGTATTTCAAAGATGAACAGAACTTAGGTAAAGTGCGTATGTCTCCAACTCTTAGAAATAACTTCATGCCCCATCTCCTTTACTTCCAGCTAGTAAGGATCACATAATTCCTAAGAAATTTTTGACACAGATTCCCAATTCGGGCATTCAGAACATATAGCACGTTGCTGAAAGCAAGCACATTCTCATTCCAAGTTGCAAGTCACTATGTAGGAACAAATTTGTATAGGTATTTCAAAGATGCCCAGAACTGAGCTAAACTTGGTATGTCTCCAACTCCTAGAAATAACTTCATGCCCCATCTCCATTACTTCCAGCTAGTAAGGATCACATAATTCCTAACAAAGTTTTGACACAGATTCCCAATTCTGGCATTCAGAACATTTAGCATGTGGATTTAAGCAAGCACATTCTCATTCAAAGATCAAAATTACTATGTAGGAACAAGTATGTATAGGTGTTTCAAAGATGCCCAGAACTGAGCTATAGTGGGTATGTCTCCAACTCCTAGAAATAACTTCATGCCCCATCTCCCTTACTTCCAGCTAGTAAGGATCACAAAATTCCTAACAAAGTTTTGACACAGATTCCCAATTCGGGCATTCAGAACATATAGCACGTTGCTGTAAGCAAGCACATTCTCATTCAAAGTTGCAAGTTACTATGTAGGAACATGTTTGTATAGGTATTTCAAAGTTTCCCAGAACAGAGCTAAACTTGGTATGTCTCCAACTCCTATAAATAACTTCATGCCCCAACTCCCTTACTTCCAGCTAGTAAGGATCACATAATTCCTAACAAAGTTTTGACACAGATTCCCAATTCGGGCATTCAGAACATATAGCACGTTGCTGTAAGCAAGCACATTCTCATTCAAAGTTGCAAGTTACTATGTAGGAACAAGTTTGTATAGGACGTTCAAAGATGCCCAGAACTGAGCTAAAGTGGGTATGTCTCGAACTCCTAGAAATAACTTCATGCCCCATCTCTCTTACTTCCAGCTAGTAAGGATAACATAATTCCTAACAAAGTTTTGACACAGATTCCCAATTCGGGCATTCAGAACATATAGCTCGTTGCTGTAAGCAAGCACATTCTCATTCAAAGTTGCAAGTTACTATGTAGGAACAAGTTTGTATAGGTATTTCAAAGATGCCCAGAACTGAGCTAAAGTCGGTATATCTCCAACTCCTAGAAATAACTTCACCCCCCATCTCCCTTACTTCCATCTAGTAAGGATCACATAATTCCTCACAAAGTTTTGACACAGATTTCAAATTCGGGCATTCAGAACATTTAGCACGTTGCTGTAAGCTAGCACTTTCTCATTCCAAGTAACAAGTTACTATTTAGGAACAGGTTTGTATAGGTATTTCAAAGATTCCCAGAACTGAGCTAAAGTGGGTATGTCTCCAACTCCTAGAAATAACTTCATGCCCCATTTCACTTACTTCCAGCTAGTAAGGATCACATAATTCCTAACAAAGTTTTGAAACA
This sequence comes from Diceros bicornis minor, assembly GCF_020826845.1. Lineage (NCBI taxonomy): Eukaryota > Metazoa > Chordata > Mammalia > Perissodactyla > Rhinocerotidae > Diceros > Diceros bicornis. Next base: position 1,544,467 of record NW_026691750.1, read on the forward strand.
GATTCTCAATTCTGGCATTCAGAACATATAGCACGTTGCTGTAATTAAGCACTTTCTCATTCAAAGTTCCAAGTTACTATGTAGGAACAAGTTTGTATAGGACTTTCAACGATGCCCAGAACTGAGCTAAACTTGGTATGTCTCCAACTCCAAGTAATAACTTCATGCCCCATCTCCCTTACTTCCATCTAGTAAGGATCACATAATTCCTAACAAAGTTTTGACACAGATTCCCAATTCGGGCATTCAGAACATATAGCACGTGGATTTAAGCAAGCACATTCTCATTCAAAGATCAAAATTACTATGTAGGAACAAGTATGTATAGGTATTTCAAAGATGCCCAGAACTGAGCTATAGTGGGTATGTCTCCAACTCCTAGAAATAACTTCATGCCCCAACTCCCTTACTTACATCTAGTAAGGATCACATAATTCCTAACAAAGTTTTGACACAGATTCCCAATTCGGGCATTCAGAACATATAGCACGTTGCTGTAAGCAAGCACATTCTCATTCAAAGTTGCAAGTTACTATGTAGGAACAAGTTTGTATAGGTATTTCAAAGATGCCCAGAACTGAGCTAATGTGGGTATGTCTCCAACTCCTAGAAATAACTTCATGACCCATCTCCCTTACTTCCAGCTAGTAAGGATCACATAATTCCTAACAAAGGTTTGACAGAGATTCCCAAATCGGGCATTCAGAACATATAGCACGTTGCTGTAAGCAAGCACATTCTCATTCAAAGTTGCAAGTTACTATGTAGGAACAAGTTTGTATAGGTATTTCAAAGATGCCCAGAACAGAGCTAAACTTGGTGTGTCTCCAACTGCTAGACATAACTTGATGCCCCATCTCCGTTACTTCCAGCTAGTAAGGATCACATAATTCCTAACAAAGTTTTGACACAGATTTCCAATTCGGTCATTCAGAACATATAGCATGTTGCTTTAAGCAAGCACTTTCTCATTCCAAGTAGCAAGTTACTATGTAGGAACAAGTTTGTATAGGTATTTCTAAGATGCAAAGAACTGAGCTAAAGTGGGTGTGTCTCCAACTCCTAGAAAAAACTTCGTGCTCCATCTCCCTTACTTCCAGCTAGTAGGGATCACATAATTCCTAACAAAGTTTTGACACAGATTCCCAATTCGGGCATTAAGAACATGTAGCACGTTGCTTTAAGTAAGCACTTTCTCATTCCAACAAGCAAGTTACTATGTAGGAACAAGTTTGTATAGGTATTTCAAAGATGAACAGAACTGAGGTAAAGTGGGTATGTCTCCAACTCTTAGAAATAACTTCATGCCCCATCTCCCTTACTTCCAGCTAGTAAGGATCACATAATTCCTAACAAATTTTTGACACAGATTCCCAATTCTGGCATTCAGAACATATAGCACGTTGCTGTTAAGGAAGCACATTCTCATTCAAAGTTGCAAGTTACTATGTAGGCAAAAGTTTGTATAGGTATTTCAAAGATGCTCATAACTGAGCTAAAGTGGGTCTGTCTTCAACTCCTAGAAATAAGTTCATGCCCCATCTCCCTTACTTCCAGCTAGTAAGGATCACATAATGCCTACCAAAGTTTTCACACAGATTCCCAATTCGGGCATTCAGAACATGTAGCACGCTGCTTTAAGCAAGCACTTTCTCATTCCAAGTAGCAAGTTACAATGTAGGAACAAGTTTGTATAGGTATTTCAAAGATGCCCAGAACTGAGCTAAACTTGGTATGTCTCCAACTCCTAGAAATAACTTCATGCCCCATCTCCCTGCTTCCAGCTAGTAAGGATCACATAATTCCTAACAAAGTTTTGACACAGATTCCCAATTCGGGCATTCAGAGCATATAGCACGTTGCTGTACGCAAGCACATTCTCATTCAAAGTTGCAAGTTACTACGTAGGAATAAGTTTGTATAGGTATTTCAAAGGTGCCCAGAACTGAGCTAAACTTGGTATGTCTCCCACTCCTAGAAATAACTTCATGTCCCAACTCCCTTACTTCCAGCTCGTAAGAATCACATAATTCCTAACAAAGTTTTGACACAGATTCCCAATTCGGGCATTCAGAACATATAGCACGTTGCTGTAACTAAGCACTTTCTCATTCAAAGTTGCAAGTTACTATGTAGGAACAAGTTTGTATAGGTATTTCAAAGATGCCCAGAACTGAGCTAAACATGGTATTTCTCCAACTCCTAGAAATAACTTCATGCCCCATCTCCCTTACTTCCAGCTAGTAAGGATCACATAATTCCTAACAAAGTTTGGACACAGATTCCCAATTCGGGCATTCAGAACATTTAGTACGTTGCTGTAAGCAAGCACAATCTCATTCAAAGTTGCAAGTTGCTATGTAGGAACAAGTTTGTATTGGTATTTCAAAGATGCCCAGAACTGAGCTAAAGTGGGTATGACTCCAACTCCTAGAAATAACTTCATGCCCCATCTCCCTTACTTCCAGCTATTAAGGATGACATAATTCCTAACAAAGTTTTGACACAGATTCCCAATTCGGGCATTCAGAACATATGGCACGTTCCTTTAATCAAGCACTTTTTCTATCCAAGTAGCAAGTTACTATGTAGGAACAAGTTTGTATAGGTATTTCAAAGATGAACAGAACTGAGGTAAAGTGGGTAAGTCTCAAACTCTTAGAAATAACTTCATGCCCCATCTCCCTTACTTCTAGCTAGTAAGGATTAAATAATTCCTAACAAATTTTTGACACAGATTCCCAATTCGGGCATTCAGAACATATAGCACGTTGCTGTAAGCAAGCACATTCTCATTCCAAGTTGCAAGTTACTATGTAGGAACAAGTTTGTATAGGTATTTCAAAGATGCCCATAACTAGGCTAAACATGGTATGCCTCCAACTCCTAGAAATAAATTCATGCCCCATCTCCCTTACTTCCAGCTAGTAAGGATCACATATTTCCTAACAACGTTTTGACACAGATTCCCAATTCGGGCATTCAGAACATTTAGCACGTTGCTTTAAGCAAGCACTTTCTCATTCCAAGTAGCAAATTACTATGTAGGAACAAGTTTGTATAGGTATTTCAAAGATGCCAAGAACTGAGCTAAAGTGGGTATGTCTCCAAATCCTAGAAATAACTTCATGCCCCATCTCTCTTACTTCCAGCTAATAAGGATCACATAATTCCTAACAAAATTTTGACACAGATTCCCAATTCGGGCATTCAGAACATATAGCACGTTGCTGTAAGGAAGCACATTCTCATTCAAAGTTGCAAGTTACTATGTAGGCACAAGTTTGTATAGGTATTTCAAAGATGCTCATAACTGAACTAAAGTGGGTCTGTCTCCAACTCCTAGAAATAAGTTCATGCCCCATCTCCCTTATTTCCAGCTAGTAAGGATCACATAATGCCTACCAAAGTTTTCACACAGATTCCCAATTCGGGCATTCAGAACATGTAGCACGTTGCTTTAAGCAAGCACTTTCTCATTCCAAGTAGCAAGTTACTATGTAGGAACAAGTTTGTATAGGTATTTCAAAGATGCCCAGAACTGAGCTAAAGTGGGTATGTCTTCAACTCCTAGAAATAACTTCATGCCCCATCTCCCTGCTTCCAGCTAGTAAGGATCACATAATTCCTAACAAAGTTTTGACACAGATTTCCAATTCGGGCATTCAGAACATATAGCACGTTGCTGTAAGCAAGCACATTCTCATTCAATGTTGCAAGTTACTACGTAGGAACAAGTTTGTATAGGTATTTCAAAGGTGCCCAGAACTGAGCTAAACTTGGTATGTTTCCAACTCCTAGAAATAACTTCATGCCCCAACTTCCATACTTCCAACTAGTAAGGATCACATAATTCCTAACAAAGTTTTTACACAGATTCCCAATTCGGGCATTCAAATCATATAGCACGTTGCTGCAAGCAAGCACATTCTCATTCAAAGTTGCAAGTTACTATGTAGGAACAAGTTTGTATAGGTATTTCAAAGATGCCCAGAACTGAGCTAAACGTTGTATGTCTCCAACTCCTAGAAATAACTTCATGCCCCATCTCCCTTACTTCCAGCTAGTAAGGATCACATAATTCCTAATAAAGTTTTGACACACATTCCCAATTAGGGCATTCAGAACATATAGCACGTTGCTGTAAGCAAGCACTTTCTCATTCAAAGTTGCAAGTTACTATGTAAGAACAAGTTTGTATAGGACTTTCAAAGATGCCCAGAACTGAGCTAAACTTGGTATGTCTCCAACTCCTAGAAATAACTTCATGCCCCATCTCCCTTACTTCCAGCTATTAAGGATCACATAATTCCTAACAAAGTTTTGACACAGATTCCCAATTCGGGCATTCAGAACATATGGCACGTTCCTTTAATCAAGCACTTTTTCTATCCAAGTAGCAAGTTACTATGTAGGAACAAGTTTGTATAGGTATTTCAAAGATGAACAGAACTTAGGTAAAGTGCGTATGTCTCCAACTCTTAGAAATAACTTCATGCCCCATCTCCTTTACTTCCAGCTAGTAAGGATCACATAATTCCTAAGAAATTTTTGACACAGATTCCCAATTCGGGCATTCAGAACATATAGCACGTTGCTGAAAGCAAGCACATTCTCATTCCAAGTTGCAAGTCACTATGTAGGAACAAATTTGTATAGGTATTTCAAAGATGCCCAGAACTGAGCTAAACTTGGTATGTCTCCAACTCCTAGAAATAACTTCATGCCCCATCTCCATTACTTCCAGCTAGTAAGGATCACATAATTCCTAACAAAGTTTTGACACAGATTCCCAATTCTGGCATTCAGAACATTTAGCATGTGGATTTAAGCAAGCACATTCTCATTCAAAGATCAAAATTACTATGTAGGAACAAGTATGTATAGGTGTTTCAAAGATGCCCAGAACTGAGCTATAGTGGGTATGTCTCCAACTCCTAGAAATAACTTCATGCCCCATCTCCCTTACTTCCAGCTAGTAAGGATCACAAAATTCCTAACAAAGTTTTGACACAGATTCCCAATTCGGGCATTCAGAACATATAGCACGTTGCTGTAAGCAAGCACATTCTCATTCAAAGTTGCAAGTTACTATGTAGGAACATGTTTGTATAGGTATTTCAAAGTTTCCCAGAACAGAGCTAAACTTGGTATGTCTCCAACTCCTATAAATAACTTCATGCCCCAACTCCCTTACTTCCAGCTAGTAAGGATCACATAATTCCTAACAAAGTTTTGACACAGATTCCCAATTCGGGCATTCAGAACATATAGCACGTTGCTGTAAGCAAGCACATTCTCATTCAAAGTTGCAAGTTACTATGTAGGAACAAGTTTGTATAGGACGTTCAAAGATGCCCAGAACTGAGCTAAAGTGGGTATGTCTCGAACTCCTAGAAATAACTTCATGCCCCATCTCTCTTACTTCCAGCTAGTAAGGATAACATAATTCCTAACAAAGTTTTGACACAGATTCCCAATTCGGGCATTCAGAACATATAGCTCGTTGCTGTAAGCAAGCACATTCTCATTCAAAGTTGCAAGTTACTATGTAGGAACAAGTTTGTATAGGTATTTCAAAGATGCCCAGAACTGAGCTAAAGTCGGTATATCTCCAACTCCTAGAAATAACTTCACCCCCCATCTCCCTTACTTCCATCTAGTAAGGATCACATAATTCCTCACAAAGTTTTGACACAGATTTCAAATTCGGGCATTCAGAACATTTAGCACGTTGCTGTAAGCTAGCACTTTCTCATTCCAAGTAACAAGTTACTATTTAGGAACAGGTTTGTATAGGTATTTCAAAGATTCCCAGAACTGAGCTAAAGTGGGTATGTCTCCAACTCCTAGAAATAACTTCATGCCCCATTTCACTTACTTCCAGCTAGTAAGGATCACATAATTCCTAACAAAGTTTTGAAACAGATTCTCAATTCTGGCATTCAGAACATATAGCACGTTGCTGTAATTAAGCACTTTCTCATTCAAAGTTCCAAGTTACTATGTAGGAACAAGTTTGTATAGGACTTTCAACGATGCCCAGAACTGAGCTAAACTTGGTATGTCTCCAACTCCAAGTAATAACTTCATGCCCCATCTCCCTTACTTCCATCTAGTAAGGATCACATAATTCCTAACAAAGTTTTGACACAGATTCCCAATTCGGGCATTCAGAACATATAGCACGTGGATTTAAGCAAGCACATTCTCATTCAAAGATCAAAATTACTATGTAGGAACAAGTATGTATAGGTATTTCAAAGATGCCCAGAACTGAGCTATAGTGGGTATGTCTCCAACTCCTAGAAATAACTTCATGCCCCAACTCCCTTACTTACATCTAGTAAGGATCACATAATTCCTAACAAAGTTTTGACACAGATTCCCAATTCGGGCATTCAGAACATATAGCACGTTGCTGTAAGCAAGCACATTCTCATTCAAAGTTGCAAGTTACTATGTAGGAACAAGTTTGTATAGGTATTTCAAAGATGCCCAGAACTGAGCTAATGTGGGTATGTCTCCAACTCCTAGAAATAACTTCATGACCCATCTCCCTTACTTCCAGCTAGTAAGGATCACATAATTCCTAACAAAGGTTTGACAGAGATTCCCAAATCGGGCATTCAGAACATATAGCACGTTGCTGTAAGCAAGCACATTCTCATTCAAAGTTGCAAGTTACTATGTAGGAACAAGTTTGTATAGGTATTTCAAAGATGCCCAGAACAGAGCTAAACTTGGTGTGTCTCCAACTGCTAGACATAACTTGATGCCCCATCTCCGTTACTTCCAGCTAGTAAGGATCACATAATTCCTAACAAAGTTTTGACACAGATTTCCAATTCGGTCATTCAGAACATATAGCATGTTGCTTTAAGCAAGCACTTTCTCATTCCAAGTAGCAAGTTACTATGTAGGAACAAGTTTGTATAGGTATTTCTAAGATGCAAAGAACTGAGCTAAAGTGGGTGTGTCTCCAACTCCTAGAAAAAACTTCGTGCTCCATCTCCCTTACTTCCAGCTAGTAGGGATCACATAATTCCTAACAAAGTTTTGACACAGATTCCCAATTCGGGCATTAAGAACATGTAGCACGTTGCTTTAAGTAAGCACTTTCTCATTCCAACAAGCAAGTTACTATGTAGGAACAAGTTTGTATAGGTATTTCAAAGATGAACAGAACTGAGGTAAAGTGGGTATGTCTCCAACTCTTAGAAATAACTTCATGCCCCATCTCCCTTACTTCCAGCTAGTAAGGATCACATAATTCCTAACAAATTTTTGACACAGATTCCCAATTCTGGCATTCAGAACATATAGCACGTTGCTGTTAAGGAAGCACATTCTCATTCAAAGTTGCAAGTTACTATGTAGGCAAAAGTTTGTATAGGTATTTCAAAGATGCTCATAACTGAGCTAAAGTGGGTCTGTCTTCAACTCCTAGAAATAAGTTCATGCCCCATCTCCCTTACTTCCAGCTAGTAAGGATCACATAATGCCTACCAAAGTTTTCACACAGATTCCCAATTCGGGCATTCAGAACATGTAGCACGCTGCTTTAAGCAAGCACTTTCTCATTCCAAGTAGCAAGTTACAATGTAGGAACAAGTTTGTATAGGTATTTCAAAGATGCCCAGAACTGAGCTAAACTTGGTATGTCTCCAACTCCTAGAAATAACTTCATGCCCCATCTCCCTGCTTCCAGCTAGTAAGGATCACATAATTCCTAACAAAGTTTTGACACAGATTCCCAATTCGGGCATTCAGAGCATATAGCACGTTGCTGTACGCAAGCACATTCTCATTCAAAGTTGCAAGTTACTACGTAGGAATAAGTTTGTATAGGTATTTCAAAGGTGCCCAGAACTGAGCTAAACTTGGTATGTCTCCCACTCCTAGAAATAACTTCATGTCCCAACTCCCTTACTTCCAGCTCGTAAGAATCACATAATTCCTAACAAAGTTTTGACACAGATTCCCAATTCGGGCATTCAGAACATATAGCACGTTGCTGTAACTAAGCACTTTCTCATTCAAAGTTGCAAGTTACTATGTAGGAACAAGTTTGTATAGGTATTTCAAAGATGCCCAGAACTGAGCTAAACATGGTATTTCTCCAACTCCTAGAAATAACTTCATGCCCCATCTCCCTTACTTCCAGCTAGTAAGGATCACATAATTCCTAACAAAGTTTGGACACAGATTCCCAATTCGGGCATTCAGAACATTTAGTACGTTGCTGTAAGCAAGCACAATCTCATTCAAAGTTGCAAGTTGCTATGTAGGAACAAGTTTGTATTGGTATTTCAAAGATGCCCAGAACTGAGCTAAAGTGGGTATGACTCCAACTCCTAGAAATAACTTCATGCCCCATCTCCCTTACTTCCAGCTATTAAGGATGACATAATTCCTAACAAAGTTTTGACACAGATTCCCAATTCGGGCATTCAGAACATATGGCACGTTCCTTTAATCAAGCACTTTTTCTATCCAAGTAGCAAGTTACTATGTAGGAACAAGTTTGTATAGGTATTTCAAAGATGAACAGAACTGAGGTAAAGTGGGTAAGTCTCAAACTCTTAGAAATAACTTCATGCCCCATCTCCCTTACTTCTAGCTAGTAAGGATTAAATAATTCCTAACAAATTTTTGACACAGATTCCCAATTCGGGCATTCAGAACATATAGCACGTTGCTGTAAGCAAGCACATTCTCATTCCAAGTTGCAAGTTACTATGTAGGAACAAGTTTGTATAGGTATTTCAAAGATGCCCATAACTAGGCTAAACATGGTATGCCTCCAACTCCTAGAAATAAATTCATGCCCCATCTCCCTTACTTCCAGCTAGTAAGGATCACATATTTCCTAACAACGTTTTGACACAGATTCCCAATTCGGGCATTCAGAACATTTAGCACGTTGCTTTAAGCAAGCACTTTCTCATTCCAAGTAGCAAATTACTATGTAGGAACAAGTTTGTATAGGTATTTCAAAGATGCCAAGAACTGAGCTAAAGTGGGTATGTCTCCAAATCCTAGAAATAACTTCATGCCCCATCTCTCTTACTTCCAGCTAATAAGGATCACATAATTCCTAACAAAATTTTGACACAGATTCCCAATTCGGGCATTCAGAACATATAGCACGTTGCTGTAAGGAAGCACATTCTCATTCAAAGTTGCAAGTTACTATGTAGGCACAAGTTTGTATAGGTATTTCAAAGATGCTCATAACTGAACTAAAGTGGGTCTGTCTCCAACTCCTAGAAATAAGTTCATGCCCCATCTCCCTTATTTCCAGCTAGTAAGGATCACATAATGCCTACCAAAGTTTTCACACAGATTCCCAATTCGGGCATTCAGAACATGTAGCACGTTGCTTTAAGCAAGCACTTTCTCATTCCAAGTAGCAAGTTACTATGTAGGAACAAGTTTGTATAGGTATTTCAAAGATGCCCAGAACTGAGCTAAAGTGGGTATGTCTTCAACTCCTAGAAATAACTTCATGCCCCATCTCCCTGCTTCCAGCTAGTAAGGATCACATAATTCCTAACAAAGTTTTGACACAGATTTCCAATTCGGGCATTCAGAACATATAGCACGTTGCTGTAAGCAAGCACATTCTCATTCAATGTTGCAAGTTACTACGTAGGAACAAGTTTGTATAGGTATTTCAAAGGTGCCCAGAACTGAGCTAAACTTGGTATGTTTCCAACTCCTAGAAATAACTTCATGCCCCAACTTCCATACTTCCAACTAGTAAGGATCACATAATTCCTAACAAAGTTTTTACACAGATTCCCAATTCGGGCATTCAAATCATATAGCACGTTGCTGCAAGCAAGCACATTCTCATTCAAAGTTGCAAGTTACTATGTAGGAACAAGTTTGTATAGGTATTTCAAAGATGCCCAGAACTGAGCTAAACTTGGTATTTCTCCAACTCCTAGAAATAACTTCATGCCCCATCTTCCTTACTTCCAGCTAGTATGGATCACATAATTCCTAACAAAGTTTTGACACAGATTCCCAATTCTGTCATTCAGATCATAAAGCACGTTGCTTTAAGCAAGCACTTTCTCATTACAAGTAGCAAGTTACTATATAGGAACAAGTTTGTATAGGTATTTCAAAGATGCAAAGAACTGAGCTAAAGTGGGTATGTCTCCAACACCTAGAAATAACTTCATGCCCCATCTCCCTTACTTCCACCTTGTAAGGATCACATAATTCCTAACAAAGATTTGACACAGATTCCCAATTCAGGCATTCAGAACATGTAGCACGCGCTGAAAGCTTGCACATTCTCATTCAAAGTTGCAAGTTACTATGTAGGAACAAGTTTTTACAGGTATTTCAAAGATGTCTAGAACTGAGCTATACTTGGTATGTCTCCAACTCCTAGAAATAACTTCATGCTCCTTCTCCCTTACTTCCAGCTAGTAAGGATAACATAATTCCTAACAAAGATTTGACACAGATTCCCAATTTGGGCATGCAGAACTTATAGCACGTTGCATTAAGCAAGCACTTTCTCATTCCAAGTAGCAAGTTACTATGTAGGAACAAGTTTGTATAGGTATTTCAAAGATGCCCAGAACTGAGCTAAACTTGGTATGTCTCCAACTCCTAGAAATAACTTCATGCCCCAGCTCCCTTACTTCCAGCTGGTAAGAATCACATAATTCCTAACAAAGTTTTGACACAGATTCCCAATTCGGGCATTCAGAACATATAGCACGTTGCTGTAAGCAAGCACTTTCTCATTCCAAGTAACAATTTACTATGTAGAAACAAGTTTCTATAGGTATTTCAAAGATGCCCAGAACTGATCTAAAGTGGGTATGTCTCCAACTCCTAGAAATAACTTCATGCCCCATCTCCCTTAATTCCAGCTAGTAAGGATCACATAATTCCTAACAAAGATTTGACACAGAGTCCCAATTTGGGCAATCAGAACATATAGCACGTTGCTGTAAGCAAGCACATTCTCATTCAACGTGGCAAGTTACTATGTAGGAACAAGTTTGTATAGGTATTTCAAAGATGCCCTGAACTGAGCTAAAGTGGGTATGTCTCCAACTCCTAGAAATAACTTCATGCCCCATCTCCCTTACTTCCAGCTAGTAAGGATCACATAATTCCTAACAAAGTTATGACACAGATTCCCAATTCGGGCATTCAGAACATATAGCACGTTGCTGTAAGCAAGCACATTCTCATTCAAAGTTGCAAGTTACTATGTAGGAACAAGTTTGTATAGGTATTTCAAAGATGCCCAGAACTGAGCTAAACGTAGTATGTCTCCAACTCCTACAAATAACTTCATGCCCCATCTCCCTTACTTCCAGCTAGTAAGGATCACATAATTCCTAACAAAGTTTTGACACAGATTCCCAATTCGGGCATTCAGAACATATAGCACGTTGCTGTAAGCAAGCACATTCTCATTCAAAGTTGCAAGTTACTATGTAGGAACAAGTTTCTATAGGTATTTCAAAGATGCCCAGAACTGAGCTAAACGTTGTATGTCTCCAACTCCTAGAAATAACTTCATGCCCCATCTCCCTTACTTCCAGCTAGTAAGGATCACATAATTCCTAACAAAGTTTTGACACAGATTCCCAATTCGGGCATTCAGAACATGTAGCACGTTGCTGTAAGCAAGCACATTCTCATTCAAAGTTGCAAGTTACTATGTAGGAACAAGTTTGTATAGGTATTTCAAAGATGCCCAGAACTGAGCTAAACTTGGTATGTGTCCAACTCCTAGAAATAAATTCATGCCCCATCTCCCTTACTTCCAGCTAGTAAGGATCACATAGTTCCTAACAAAGTTTTGACACAGATTCCCAATTCGGGCATTCAGAACATGTAGCACGTTGCTGTAAGCAAGCACATTCTCATTCAATGTTGCAAGTTACTATGTAGGAACAAGTTTGTATAGGTACTTCAAAGATGCCCAGAACTGAGCTAAAGTGGGTATGTCTCCAACTCCTAGAAATAACTTCATGCCCCATCTCCCTTACTTCCAGCTAGTAAGTATCACATAATTTCTAACAAAGTTTTGACACAGATTCCCAATTCGGGCATTCAGAACATATAGCACGTTGCTGTAAGCAAGCACATTCTCATTCAAAGTTGCAAGTTACTATGTAGGAACAAGTTTGTATAGGTATTTCAAAGATGCCCAGAACTGAGCTAAACTTGGTATGTCTCCAACTCCTAGAAATACCTTCATGCCCCATCTCCCTTACTTCCATATAGTAAGGATCACATAATTTCTAAGAATGTTTTGACACAGATTCCCAATTCGGGCATTCAGAACATATAGCACGTTGCTGTAAGCAAGCACATTCTCATTCAAAGTTGCAAGTTACTATGTAGGAACAAGTTTGTATAGGTATTTCAAAGATGCCCAGAACTGAGCTAAACTTTTTATGTCTCCAACTCCTAGAAATAACTTCATGCCCCATCTCCCTTACTTCCAGCTAGTAAGGATCACATAATTCCTAACAAAGTTTTGACACAGATTCCCAATTCGGGCATTCAGAACGTATAACACGTTGCTGTAAGCAAGCACATTCTCATTCAAAGTTGCAAGTTACTATGTAGGAACAAGTTTGTATAGGTATTTAAAAGATGCCCAGAACTGAGCTAAAGTGGGTATGTCTCCAACTCCTAGAAATAACTTCATGCCCCATCTCCCTTACTTCCAGCTAGTAAGGATCACATAATTCCTAACGAAGTTTTGACACAGATTCCCCATTCGGGCATTCAGAACATGTAGCACGTTGCTGTAAGCAAGCACATTCTCATTCAAAGTTGCAAGTTACTATGTAGGAACAAGTTTGTATAGGTATTTCAAAGATGCTCCGAACTGAGCGAAACGTTGTATGTCTCCAACTCCTAGAAATAACTTATGTCCCATCGCCCTTACATCCATCTTGTAAGGATCACATAATTTCTAAGAAAGTTTTGACACAGATTCCCAATTCAGGCATTCAGAACATATAGCACGTTGCTGTAAGCAAGCACATTCTCATTCAAAGTTGCAAGTTACTATGTAGGAACAAGTTTGTATAGGTATTTCAAAGATGCCCAGAACTGAGCTAAACTTGGTATGTCTCCAACTCATAGAAATAACTTCATGCCCCCTCTCCCTTACTTCCAGCTAGTAAGGATCACATAATTCCTAACAAAGTTTTGACACAGATTCCCAATTCGGGCATTCAGAACATAGAGCACGTTGCTCTAAGCAAGCACATTCTCATTCAAAGTTGCAAGTTACTATGTAGGAACAAGTTTGCATAGGTACTTCAAAGATGCCCAGAACTGAGCTAAAGTGGGTATGTCTCCAACTCCTAGAAATAACTACATGCCCCATCTCCCTTACTTCCAGCTAGTAAGTATCACATAATTTCTAACAAAGTTTTGACACAGATTCCAAATTCGGGCATTCAGAACATATAGCACGTTGCTGTAAGCAAGCACATTCTCATTCAAAGTTGCAAGTTACTATGTAGGAACAAGTTTGTATAGGTATTTCATAGATGCCCAAAACTGAGCTAAACTTGGTATGTCTCCAACTCCTAGAAATACCTTCATGCCCCATCTCCCTTACTTCCAGCTAGTAAGGATCACATAATTCCTAACAAAGTTTTGACACAGATTCCCAATTCGGGCATTCAGAACATATAGCACGTTGCTGTCAGCAAGCACATTCTCATTCAAAGTTGCAAGTTACTATGTAGGAACAAGTTTGTATAGGTATTTCAAAGATGCCCAGAACTGAGCTAAACTTGGTATGTCTCCAACTCCTAGAAATAACTTCATGGCCCATCTCCCTTACGTCCAGCTAGTAAGTATCACATAATTTCTAAGAAAGTTTTGACACAGATTCCCAATTCGGGCATTCAGAACATATAGCACGTTGCTGTAAGCAAGCACATTCTCATTCAAAGTTGCAAGTTACTATGTAGGAACAAGTTTGTATAGGTATTTCAAAGATACCCAGAACTGAGCTAAACTTGTTACGTCTCCAACTCCTAGAAATAACTTCATGCCCCATCTCCCTTACTTCCAGCTAGTAAGGATCACATAATTCCTAACAAAGTTTTGACACAGATTCCCAATTCGGGCATTCAGAACATATAGCACGTTGCTGTAAGCAAGCACATTCTCATTCAAAGTTGCAAGTTACTATGTAGGAACAAGTTTGTATAGGTATTTCAAAGATGCCCAGAACTGAGCTAAACTTGGTATGTCTCCAACTCCTAGAAATAACTTCATGCCCCATCTCCCTTACTTCCATCTAGTAAGGATCACATAATTTCTAAGAATGTTTTGACACAGATTCCCAATTCGGGCATTCAGAACATATAGCACGTTGCTGTAAGCAAGCACATTCTCATTCAAAGTTGCAAGTTACTATGTGGGAACAAGTTTGTATAGGTATTTCAAAGATGCCCAGAACTGAGCTAAACTTGGTATGTCTCCACTCCTAGAAATAACTTCATGCCCCATCTCCCTTACTTCCAGCTAGTAAGGATCACATAATTCCTAACAAAGTTTTGACACAGATTCCCAATTCGGGCATTCAGAACATATAGCACGTTGCTGTAAGCAAGCACATTCTCATTCAAAGTTGCAAGTTACTATGTAGGAACAAGTTTGTATAGGTATTTCAAAGATGCCCAGAACTGAGCTAAAGTGGGTATGTCTCCAACTCCTAGAAATAACTTCATGCCCCATCTCCTTTACTTCCAGCTAGTAAGGATCACATAATTCCTAACAAAGTTTTGACACAGATTCTCAATTCGGGCATTCAGAACATATAGCACGTTGCTGTAAGCAAGCACATTCTCATTCAAAGTTGCAAGTTACTATGTAGGAACAAGTTTGTATAGGTATTTGAAAGATACCCAGAACTGAGCTAAACGTTGTATGTCTCCAACTCTTAGAAATAACTTCATGCCCCATCTCCATTACTTCCATCTAGTAAGGATCACATAATTCCTAACAAAGTTTTGACACAGATTCCCAATTCGGGCATTCAGAACATATAGCACGTTGCTGTAAGCAAGCACATTCTCATTAAAAGTTGCAAGTTACTATGTAGGAACAAGTTTGTATAGGTATTTCAAAGATGCCCAGAACTGAGCTAAACGTTGTATGTCTCCAACTCCTGGAAATAACTTCATGCCCCATCTCCCTTATTTCCATCTAGTAAGGATCACATAATTCCTAAGAAAGTTTTGACACAGATTCCCAATTCGGGCATTCAGAACATATAGCACGTTGCTGTAAGCAAGCACATTCTCATTCAAAGTTGCAAGTTACTATGTAGGAACAAGTTTGTATAGGTATTCAAAGATGCCCAGAACTGAGCTAAACGTTGTATGTCTCGAACTCCTGGAAATAACTTCATGCCCCATCTCCCTTACTTCCATCTAGTAAGGATCACATAATTACTAAGAAAGTTTTGACACAGATTCCCAATTCGGGCATTCACAACATATAGCACGTTGCTGTAAGCAAGCACATTCTCATTCAAAGTTGCAAGTTACTATGTAGGAACAAGTTTGTATAGGTATTTCAAAGATGCCCAGAACTGAGCTAAACTTGGTATGTCTCAAACTCCTAGAAATAATTTCATGCCCATCTCCCTTACTTCCATCTAGTAAGGATCACATAATTTTTAAGAAAGATTTGACACAGATTCCCAATTCGGGCATTCACAACATATAGCACGTTGCTGTAAGCAAGCACATTCTCATTCAAAGTTGCAAGTTACTATGTAGGAACAAGTTTGTATAGGTATTTCAAAGATGCCCAGAACTGAGCTAAAGTGGGTATGTCTCCAACTCCTAGAAATAACTTCATGCCCCATCTCCCTTACTTCCAGCTAGTAAGGATCACATAATTCCTAACAAAGTTTTGACACAGATTCCCAATTCGGGCATTCAGAACATATAGCACGTTGCTGTAAGCAAGCACATTCACATTCAAAGTTGCAAGTTACTATGTAGGAACAAGTTTGTATAGGTATTTCAAAGATGCCCAGAACTGAGCTAAACTTGGTATGTCTCCAACTCCTAGAAATAACTTCATGCCCCATCTCCCTTACTTCCAGCTAGTAAGGATCACATAATTCCTAACAAAGTTTTGACACAGATTCCCAATTCGGGCATTCAGAACATATAGCACGTTGCTGTAAGCAAGCACATTCACATTCAAAGTTGCAAGTTACTATGAAGGAACAAGTTTGTATAGGTATTTCAAAGATGTCCAGAACTGAGCTAAACGTTGTATGTCTCCAACTCCTAGAAATAACTTCATGCCCCATCTCCCCTACTACCAGCTAGTAAGGATCACATAATTCCTAACAAAGTTTTGACACAGATTCCCAATTCGGGCATTCAGAACATGTAGCACGTTGCTGTAAGCAAGCACATTCTCATTCAAAGTTGCAAGTTACTATGTAGGAACAAGTTTGTATAGGTATTTCAAAGATGCCCAGAACTGAGCTAAACGGTGTATGTCTCCAACTCCTAGAAATAACTTCATGCCCCATCTCCCTTACTTCCATCTAGTAAGGATCACATAATTCCTAACAAAGTTTTGACACAGATTGCCAATTCGGGCATTCAGAACATATAGCACGTTGCTGTAAGCAAGCACATTCTCATTCAAAGTTGCAAGTTATTATGTAGGAACAAATTTGTATAGGTATTTCAAAGAAGCCCAGAACTGAGCTATACTTGGTATGTCTCCAACTCATAGAAATAACTTCATGCCCCATCTCCCTTACTTCCAGCTAGTAAGGATCACATAATTCCTAACAAAGTTTTGACACAGATTCCCATTTCGGGCATTCAGAACATATAGCACATTGCTGTAAGCAAGCACATTCTCATTCAAAGTTGCAAGTTACTATGTAGGAACAAGTTTGTATAGGTATTTCAAAGATGCCCAGAACTGAGCTAAACTTGGTATGTCTCCAACTCCTAGAAATAACTTCATGCCCCCTCTCCCTTACTTCCAGCTAGTAAGGATCACATAATTCCTGACAAAGTTTTGACACAGATTCCCAATTCGGTCATTCAGAACCTATAACACGTTGATGTAAGCAAGCACATTCTCATTCAAAGTTGCAAGTTACTATATAAAAACAGGGTTGTATAGGTATTTCAAAGATGCCCAGAACTGAGCTAAACGTTGTATGTCTCCAACTCCTGGAAATAACTTCATGCCCCATCTCCCTTACTTCCATCTAGTAAGGATCACATAATTTCTAAGAAAGTTTTGACAAAGATTCCCAATTCGGGCATTCAGAACATATAGCACGTTGCTGTAAGCAAGCACATTCTCATTCAAAGTTGCAAGTTACTATGTAGGAACAAGTTTGTATAGGTATTTCAAAGATGCCCAGAACTGAGCTAAACTTGTTATGTCTCCAACTCCTAGAAATAACTACATGCCCCATCTCCCTTACTTCCAGCTAGTAAGGATCACATAATTCCTAACAAAGTTTTGACACAGATTCCCAATTCGGACATTCAGAACATATAGCACGTTGCTGTAAGCAAGCACATTCTCATTCAAAGTTGCAAGTTACTATGTAGGAACAAGTTTGTATAGGCATTTCAAAGATGCCCAGAACTGAGCTAAACGTTGTATGTCTCCAACTTCTAGAAATAACTTCATGCCCCATCTCCCTTACTTCCAGCTAGTAAGGATCACATAATTCCTAACAAAGTTTTGACACACTTTCCCAATTCGGGCATTCAGAACATGTAGCACGTTGTTGTAAGCAAGCACATTTTCATTCAAAGTTGCAAGTTACTATGTAGGAACAAGTTTGTATAGGTATTTCAAAGATTCCCAGAACTGAGCTAAACTTGGTATGTGTCCAACTCCTAGAAATATCTTCATGCCCCATCTCCCTTACTTCCAGCTACTAAGGATCACATAATTCCTAACAAAGTTTTGACACAGATTCCCAATTCGGGCATTCAGAATATGTAGCACGTTGCTGTAAGCAAGCACATTCTCATTCAAAGTTGCAAGTTACTATGTAGGAACAAGTTTGTATAGGTATTTCAAAGATCCCCAGAACTGAGCTAAAGTGGGTATGTCTCCAACTCCTAGAAATAACTTCATGCCCCATCTCATTTACTTCCAGCTAGTAAGGATCACATAATTCCTAACAAAGTTTTGACACAGATTCCCAATTCGGGCATTCAGAACATATAGCACGTTGCTGTAAGCAAGCACATTCTCATTCAAAGTTGCAAGTTACTATGTAGGAACAAGTTTGTATAGGTATTTCAAAGATGCCCAGAACTGAGCTAAACTTGGTATGTCTCCAACTCCTGGAAATAACTTCATGCCCCATCTCCCTTACTACCATCTAGTAAGGATCACATAATTCCTAAGAAAGTTTTGACACAGATTCCCAATTCGGGCATTCAGAACATATAGCACGTTGCTGTAAGCAAGCACATTCTCATTCAAAGTTGCAAGTTACTATGTAGGAACAAGTTTGTATAGGTATTTCAAAGATGCCCAGAACTGAGCTAAACTTGGTATGTCTCCAACTCCTAGAAATAATTTCATGCCCCATCTCCCTTACTTCCATCTAGTAAGGATCACATAATTTCTAAGAAAGATTTGACACAGATTCCCAATTCGGGCATTCAGAACATATAGCACGTTGCTGTAAGCAAGCACATTCTCATTCAAAGTTGCAAGTTACTATGTAGGAACAAGTTTGTATAGGTATTTCAAAGATGCCCAGAACTTAGCTAAACTGGGTATGTCTCCAAATCCTAGAAATAAC
The DNA here is from genome assembly GCF_020826845.1 of Diceros bicornis minor. Lineage (NCBI taxonomy): Eukaryota > Metazoa > Chordata > Mammalia > Perissodactyla > Rhinocerotidae > Diceros > Diceros bicornis. The sequence continues at coordinate 1,563,317 of NW_026691750.1, forward strand.
TTCATGCCCCATCTCCCTTACTTCCAGCTAGTAAGGATCACATAATTCCTAACAAAGTTTTGACACAGATTCCCAATTCGGGCATTCAGAACATATAGCACGTTGCTGTAAGCAAGCACATTCTCATTCAAAGTTGCAACTTACTATGTAGGAACAAGTTTGTATAGGTATTTCAAAGATGCCCAGAACTGAGCTAAACGTTGTATGTCTCCAACTCCTAGAAATAACTTCATGCCCCATCTCCCTTACTTCCAGGTAGTAAAGGTCACATAATTCATAGCAAACTTTTGACACAGATTCCCAATTCGGGCATTCAGAACATATAGCACGTTGCTGTAAGCGAGCACATTCTCATTCAAAGTTGCAAGTTACTATGTAGGAACAAGTTTGTATAGGTATTTCAAAGATGCCCAGAACTGAGCTAAAGTGGGTATGTCTCCAACTCCTAGAAATAACTTCATGCCCCATCTCCCTTACTTCCAGCTAGTAAGGATCACATAATTCCTAACAAAGTTTTGACACAGATTCCCATTTCGGGCATTCAGAACATGTAGCACGTTGCTGTAAGCCAGCACATTCTCATTCAAAGTTGCAAGTTACAATGTAGGAACAAGTTTGTATAGGTATTGCAAAGATGCCCAGAACTGAGCTAAAGTGGGTATGTCTCCAACTCCTAGAAATAACTTCATGCCCCATCTCCCTTACTTCCAGCTAGTAAGGATCACATAATTCCTAACAAAGCTTTGACACAGATTCCCAATTCGGGCATTCAGAACATATAGCACGTTGCTGTAAGCAAGCACATTCTCATTCAAAGTTGCAAGTTACTATGTAGGAACAAGTTTGTATAGGTATTTCAAAGATGCCCAGAACTGAGCTAAAGTGGGTATGTCTCCAACTCCTAGAAATAACTTCATGCCCCATCTCCCTTACTTCCAGCTAGTAAGGATCACATAATTCCTAACAAAGTTTTGACACAGATTCCCAATTCGGGCATTCAGAACATATAGCACGTTGCTGTAAGCAAGCACATTCTCATTCAAAGTTGCAAGTTACTATGTAGGAACAAGTTTGTATAGGTATTTCAAAGATGCCCAGAACTGAGCTAAACGTTTTATGTCTCCAACTCCTAGAAATAACTTCATGCCCCATCTCCCTTACTTCCAGCTAGTAAGGATCACATAATTCCTAACAAAATTTTGACACAGATTCCCAATTCGGGCATTCAGAACATATAGCACGTTGCTGTAAGCAAGCACATTCACATTCAAAGTTGCAAGTTACTATGAAGGAACAAGTTTGTATAGGTATTTCAAAGATGCCCAGAACTGAGCTAAACGGTGTATGTCTCCAACTCCTAGAAATAACTTCATGCCCCATCTCCCCTACTTCCAGCTAGTAAGGATCACATAATTCCTAACAAAGTTTTGACACAGATTCCCATTTCGGGCATTCAGAACATATAGCACATTGCTGTAAGCAAGCACATTCTCATTCAAAGTTGCAAGTTACTATGTAGGAACAAGTTTGTATAGGTATTTCAAAGATGCCCAGAACTGAGCTAAACTTGGTATGTCTCCAACTCCTAGAAATAACTTCATGCCCCCTCTCCCTTACTTCCAGCTAGTAAGGATCACATAATTCCTAACAAAGTTTTGACACAGATTCCCAATTCGGTCATTCAGAACCTATAACACGTTGATGTAAGCAAGCACATTCTCATTCAAAGTTGCAAGTTACTATATAAAAACAGGGTTGTATAGGTATTTCAAAGATGCCCAGAACTGAGCTAAACGTTGTATGTCTCCAACTCCTGGAAATAACTTCATGCCCCATCTCCCTTACTTCCATCTAGTAAGGATCACATAATTTCTAAGAAAGTTTTGACAAAGATTCCCAATTCGGGCATTCAGAACATATAGCACGTTGCTGTAAGCAAGCACATTCTCATTCAAAGTTGCAAGTTACTATGTAGGAACAAGTTTGTATAGGTATTTCAAAGATGCCCAGAACTGAGCTAAACTTGGTATGTCTCCAACTCCTAGAAATAACTACATGCCCCATCTCCCTTACTTCCAGCTAGTAAGGATCACATAATTCCTAACAAAGTTTTGACACAGATTCCCAATTCGGACATTCAGAACATATAGCACGTTGCTGTAAGCAAGCACATTCTCATTCAAAGTTGCAAGTTACTATGTAGGAACAAGTTTGTATAGGCATTTCAAAGATGCCCAGAACTGAGCTAAACGTTGTATGTCTCCAACTTCTAGAAATAACTTCATGCCCCATCTCCCTTACTTCCAGCTAGTAAGGATCACATAATTCCTAACAAAGTTTTGACACAGATTCCCAATTCGGGCATTCAGAACATATAGCACGTTGCTGTAAGCGGCACATTCTCATTCAAAGTTGCAAGTTACTATGTAGGAACAAGTTTGTATAGGTATTTCAAAAATGCCCAAAACTGAACTAACCTTGGTATGTCTCCAACTCCTAGAAATAACTTCATGCCTCATCTCCCTTACTTGCAGCTAGTAAGGATCACATAATTCCTAACAAAGTTTTGACACACTTTCCCAATTCGGGCATTCAGAACATGTAGCACGTTGCTGTAAGCAAGCACATTTTCATTCAAAGTTGCAAGTTACTATGTAGGAACAAGTTTGTATAGGTATTTCAAAGATTCCCAGAACTGAGCTAAACTTAGTATGTGTCCAACTCCTAGAAATATCTTCATGCCCCATCTCCCTTACTTCCAGCTACTAAGGATCACATAATTCCTAACAAAGTTTTGACACAGATTCCCAATTCGGGCATTCAGAATATGTAGCACGTTGCTGTAAGCAAGCACATTCTCATTCAAAGTTGCAAGTTACTATGTAGGAACAAGTTTGTATAGGTATTTCAAAGATCCCCAGAACTGAGCTAAAGTGGGTATGTCTCCAACTCCTAGAAATAACTTCATGCCCCATCTCATTTACTTCCAGCTAGTAAGGATCACATAATTCCTAACAAAGTTTTGACACAGATTCTCAATTCGGGCATTCAGAACATATAGCTCGTTGCTGTAAGCAAGCACATTCTCATGCAAAGTTGCAAGTTACTATGTAGGAACAAGTTTGTATAGGTATTTGAAAGATCCCCAGAACTGAGCTAAACGTTGTATGTCTCCAACTCCTAGAAATAACTTCATGCCCCATCTCCATTACTTCCAGCTAGTAAGGATCACATAATTCCTAACAAAGTTTTGACACAGATTCCCAATTCGGGCATTCAGAACATATAGCACGTTGCTGTAAGCAAGCACATTCTCATTCAAAGTTGCAAGTTACTATGTAGGAACAAGTTTGTATAGGTATTTCAAAGATGCCCAGAACTGAGCTAAACTTGGTATGTCTCCAACTCCTGGAATTAACTTCATGCCCCATCTCCCTTACTACCATCTAGTAAGGATCACATAATTCCTAAGAAAGTTTTGACACAGATTCCCAATTCGGGCATTCAGAACATATAGCACGTTGCTGTAAGCAAGCACATTCTCATTCAAAGTTGCAAGTTACTATGTAGGAACAAGTTTGTATAGGTATTTCAAAGATGCCCAGAACTGAGCTAAACTTGGTATGTCTCCAACTCCTAGAAATAATTTCATGCCCCATCTCCCTTACTTCCATCTAGTAAGGATCACATAATTTCTAAGAAAGATTTGACACAGATTCCCAATTCGGGCATTCAGAACATATAGCACGTTGCTGTAAGCAAGCACATTCTCATTCAAAGTTGCAAGTTACTATGTAGGAACAAGTTTGTATAGGTATTGCAAAGATGCCCAGAACTTAGCTAAACTGGGTATGTCTCCAAATCCTAGAAATAACTTCATGCCCCATCTCCCTTACTTCCAGCTAGTAAGGATCACATAATTCCTAACAAAGTTTTGACACAGATTCCCAATTCGGGCATTCAGAACATATAGCACGTTGCTGTAAGCAAGCACATTCACATTCAAAGTTGCAAGTTACTATGAAGGAACAAGTTTGTATAGGTATTTCAAAGATGCCCAGAACTGAGCTAAACGGTGTATGTCTCCAACTCCTAGAAATAACTTCATGCCCCATCTCCCCTACTTCCAGCTAGTAAGGATCACATAATTCCTAACAAAGTTTTGACACAGATTCCCATTTCGGGCATTCAGAACATATAGCACATTGCTGTAAGCAAGCACATTCTCATTCAAAGTTGCAAGTTACTATGTAGGAACAAGTTTGTATAGGTATTTCAAAGATGCCCAGAACTGAGCTAAACTTGGTATGTCTCCAACTCCTAGAAATAACTTCATGCCCCCTCTCCCTTACTTCCAGCTAGTAAGGATCACATAATTCCTGACAAAGTTTTGACACAGATTCCCAATTCGGTCATTCAGAACCTATAACACGTTGATGTAAGCAAGCACATTCTCATTCAAAGTTGCAAGTTACTATATAAAAACAGGGTTGTATAGGTATTTCAAAGATGCCCAGAACTGAGCTAAACGTTGTATGTCTCCAACTCCTGGAAATAACTTCATGCCCCATCTCCCTTACTTCCATCTAGTAAGGATCACATAATTTCTAAGAAAGTTTTGACAAAGATTCCCAATTCGGGCATTCAGAACATATAGCACGTTGCTGTAAGCAAGCACATTCTCATTCAAAGTTGCAAGTTACTATGTAGGAACAAGTTTGTATAGGTATTTCAAAGATGCCCAGAACTGAGCTAAACTTGGTATGTCTCCAACTCCTAGAAATAACTACATGCCCCATCTCCCTTACTTCCAGCTAGTAAGGATCACATAATTCCTAACAAAGTTTTGACACAGATTCCCAATTCGGACATTCAGAACATATAGCACGTTGCTGTAAGCAAGCACATTCTCATTCAAAGTTGCAAGTTACTATGTAGGAACAAGTTTGTATAGGCATTTCAAAGATGCCCAGAACTGAGCTAAACGTTGTATGTCTCCAACTTCTAGAAATAACTTCATGCCCCATCTCCCTTACTTCCAGCTAGTAAGGATCACATAATTCCTAACAAAGTTTTGACACAGATTCCCAATTCGGGCATTCAGAACATATAGCACGTTGCTGTAAGCGGCACATTCTCATTCAAAGTTGCAAGTTACTATGTAGGAACAAGTTTGTATAGGTATTTCAAAAATGCCCAAAACTGAACTAACCTTGGTATGTCTCCAACTCCTAGAAATAACTTCATGCCTCATCTCCCTTACTTGCAGCTAGTAAGGATCACATAATTCCTAACAAAGTTTTGACACACTTTCCCAATTCGGGCATTCAGAACATGTAGCACGTTGCTGTAAGCAAGCACATTTTCATTCAAAGTTGCAAGTTACTATGTAGGAACAAGTTTGTATAGGTATTTCAAAGATTCCCAGAACTGAGCTAAACTTAGTATGTGTCCAACTCCTAGAAATATCTTCATGCCCCATCTCCCTTACTTCCAGCTACTAAGGATCACATAATTCCTAACAAAGTTTTGACACAGATTCCCAATTCGGGCATTCAGAATATGTAGCACGTTGCTGTAAGCAAGCACATTCTCATTCAAAGTTGCAAGTTACTATGTAGGAACAAGTTTGTATAGGTATTTCAAAGATCCCCAGAACTGAGCTAAAGTGGGTATGTCTCCAACTCCTAGAAATAACTTCATGCCCCATCTCATTTACTTCCAGCTAGTAAGGATCACATAATTCCTAACAAAGTTTTGACACAGATTCTCAATTCGGGCATTCAGAACATATAGCTCGTTGCTGTAAGCAAGCACATTCTCATGCAAAGTTGCAAGTTACTATGTAGGAACAAGTTTGTATAGGTATTTGAAAGATCCCCAGAACTGAGCTAAACGTTGTATGTCTCCAACTCCTAGAAATAACTTCATGCCCCATCTCCATTACTTCCAGCTAGTAAGGATCACATAATTCCTAACAAAGTTTTGACACAGATTCCCAATTCGGGCATTCAGAACATATAGCACGTTGCTGTAAGCAAGCACATTCTCATTCAAAGTTGCAAGTTACTATGTAGGAACAAGTTTGTATAGGTATTTCAAAGATGCCCAGAACTGAGCTAAACTTGGTATGTCTCCAACTCCTGGAATTAACTTCATGCCCCATCTCCCTTACTACCATCTAGTAAGGATCACATAATTCCTAAGAAAGTTTTGACACAGATTCCCAATTCGGGCATTCAGAACATATAGCACGTTGCTGTAAGCAAGCACATTCTCATTCAAAGTTGCAAGTTACTATGTAGGAACAAGTTTGTATAGGTATTTCAAAGATGCCCAGAACTGAGCTAAACTTGGTATGTCTCCAACTCCTAGAAATAATTTCATGCCCCATCTCCCTTACTTCCATCTAGTAAGGATCACATAATTTCTAAGAAAGATTTGACACAGATTCCCAATTCGGGCATTCAGAACATATAGCACGTTGCTGTAAGCAAGCACATTCTCATTCAAAGTTGCAAGTTACTATGTAGGAACAAGTTTGTATAGGTATTTCAAAGATGCCCAGAACTTAGCTAAACTGGGTATGTCTCCAAATCCTAGAAATAACTTCATGCCCCATCTCCCTTACTTCCAGCTAGTAAGGATCACATAATTCCTAACAAAGTTTTGACACAGATTCCCAATTCGGGCATTCAGAACATATAGCACGTTGCTGTAAGCAAGCACATTCTCATTCAAAGTTGCAAGTTACTATGTAGGAACAAGTTTGTATAGGTATTTCAAAGATGCCCAGAACTGAGCTAAACGTTGTATGTCTCCAACTCCTAGAAATAACTTCATGCCCCATCTCCCTTACTTCCAGGTAGTAAAGGTCACATAATTCATAGCAAACTTTTGACACAGATTCCCAATTCGGGCATTCAGAACATATAGCACGTTGCTGTAAGCGAGCACATTCTCATTCAAAGTTGCAAGTTACTATGTAGGAACAAGTTTGTATAGGTATTTCAAAGATGCCCAGAACTGAGCTAAAGTGGGTATGTCTCCAACTCCTAGAAATAACTTCATGCCCCATCTCCCTTACTTCCAGCTAGTAAGGATCACATAATTCCTAACAAAGTTTTGACACAGATTCCCATTTCGGGCATTCAGAACATGTAGCACGTTGCTGTAAGCAAGCACATTCTCATTCAAAGTTGCAAGTTACAATGTAGGAACAAGTTTGTATAGGTATTGCAAAGATGCCCAGAACTGAGCTAAAGTGGGTATGTCTCCAACTCCTAGAAATAACTTCATGCCCCATCTCCCTTACTTCCAGCTAGTAAGGATCACATAATTCCTAACAAAGCTTTGACACAGATTCCCAATTCGGGCATTCAGAACATATAGCACGTTGCTGTAAGCAAGCACATTCTCATTCAAAGTTGCAAGTTACTATGTAGGAACAAGTTTGTATAGGTATTTCAAAGATGCCCAGAACTGAGCTAAAGTGGGTATGTCTCCAACTCCTAGAAATAACTTCATGCCCCATCTCCCTTACTTCCAGCTAGTAAGGATCACATAATTCCTAACAAAGTTTTGACACAGATTCCCAATTCGGGCATTCAGAACATATAGCACGTTGCTGTTAGCAAGCACATTCTCATTCAAAGTTGCAAGTTACTATGTAGGAACAAGTTTGCATAGGTATTTCAAAGATGCCCAGAACTGTGCTAAACTTGGTATGTGTCCAACTCCTAGAAATAACTTCATGCCCCATCTCCCTTACTTACAGCTAGTAAGGATCACATAATTCCTAACAAAGTTTTGACACAGATTCCCAATTCGGGCATTCAGAACATATAGCACGTTGCTGAAAGCAAGCACATTCTCATTAAAAGTTGCAAGTTACTATCTAGGAACAAGTTTGTATAGGTATTTCAAAGATGCCCAGAACTGAGCTAAACGTTGTATGTCTCCAACTCCTGGAAATAACTTCATGCCCCATCTCCCTTACTTCCAGCTAGTAAGGATCACATAATTCCTAACAAAGTTTTGACACAGATTCCCAATTCGGGCATTCAGAACATATAGCACGTTGCTGTAAGCAAGCACATTCTCATTCAAAGTTGCAAGTTACTATGTAGGAACAAGTTTGTATAGGTATTTCAAAGATGCCCAGAACTGAGCTAAACGTTGTATGTCTCCAACTCCTAGAAATAACTTCATGCCCCATCTCCCTTACTTCCAGCTAGTAAGGATCACATAATTCCTAACAAAATTTTGACACAGATTCCCAATTCGGGCATTCAGAACATATAGCACGTTGCTGTAAGCAAGCACATTCACATTCAAAGTTGCAAGTTACTATGAAGGAACAAGTTTGTATAGGTATTTCAAAGATGCCCAGAACTGAGCTAAACTTGGTTTGTCTCCAACTCCTAGAAATAACTTCATGCCCCATCTCCCTTACTTCCAGCTAGTAAGGATCACATAATTCCTAACAAAGTTTTGACACAGATTCCCAATTCGGGCATTCAGAACATATAGCACGTTGCTGTAAGCTAGCACATTCTCATTCAAATTTGCAAGTTACTATGTAGGAACAAGTTTGTATAGGTATTTCAAAGATTCCCAGAACTGAGCTAAACGTTGTATGTCTCCAATCCTAGAAATATCTTCATGCCCCATCTCCCTTACTTCCATCTAGTAAGGATCACATAATTTCTAAGAAAGTTTTGACACAGATTCCCAATTCGGGCATTCAGAACATATAGCACGTTGCTGTAAGCAAGCACATTCTCATTCAAAGTTGCAAGTTACTATGTAGGAACAAGTTTGCATAGGTATTTCAAAGATGCCCAGAACTGAGCTAAACGTTGTATGTCTCCAACTCCTAGAAATAACTTCATACCCATCTCCCTTACTTCCAGCTAGTAAGGATCACATAATTCCTAACAAAGATTTGACACAGATTCCCAATTCGGGCATTCAGAACATATAGCACGTTGCTATAAGCAAGCACATTCTCATTCAAAGTTGCAAGTTACTATGTAGGAACAAGTTTGTATAGGTATTTCAAAGATGCCCAGAACTGAGCTAAAGTGGGTATGTCTCCAACTCCTAGAAATAACGTCATGCCCCATCTCCTTTACTTCCAGCTAGTAAGGATCACATAATTCCTAACAAAGTTTTGACACAGATTCTCAATTTGGGCATTCAGAACATATAGCACGTTGCTGTAAGCAAGCACATTCTCATTCAAAGTTGCAAGTTACTATGTAGGAACAAGTTTGTATAGGTATTTGAAAGATACCCAGAACTGAGCTAAACGATGTATGTCTCCAACTTTTAGAAATAACTTCATGCCCCATGTCCATTACTTCCATCTAGTAAGGATCACATAATTCCTAACAAAGTTTTGACACAGATTCCCAATTCGGGCATTCAGAACATATAGCACGTTGCTGTAAGCAAGCACATTCTCATTCAAAGTTGCAAGTTACTATGTAGGAACAAGTTTGTATAGGTATTTCAAAGATGCCCAGAACTGAGCTAAACGTTGTATGTCTCCAACTCCTGGAAATAACTTCATGCCCCATCTCCCTTACTTCCATCTAGTAAGGATCACATAATTCCTAAGAAAGTTTTGACACAGATTCCCAATTCGGGCATTCAGAACATATAGCACGTTGCTGTAAGCAAGCACATTCTCATTCAAAGTTGCAAGTTACTATGTAGGAACAAGTTTGTATAGGTATTTCAAAGATGCCCAGAACTGAGCTACACTTGGTATGTCTCCAACTCCTAGAAATAATTTCATGCCAATCTCCCTTACTTCCATCTAGTAAGGATCACATAATTTCTAAGAAAGATTTGACACAGATTCCCAATTCGGGCATTCAGAACATATAGCACGTTGCTGTAAGCAAGCACATTCTCATTCAAAGTTGCAAGTTACTATGTAGGAACAAGTTTTTATAGGTATTTCAAAGATGCCCAGAACTGAGCTAAACTTGGTATGTCTCCAACTCCTAGAAAAATCTTCATGCCCCATCTCCCTTACTTCCAGCTAGTAAGGATCACATAATTCCTAACAAAGTTTTGACACTGATTCCCAATTCGGGCATTCAGAACATAGAGCACGTTGCTGTAAGCAAGCACATTCACATTCAAAGTTGCAAGTTACTATGAAGGAACAAGTTTGTATAGGTATTTCAAAGATGTCCAGAACTGAGCTAAACGTTGTATGTCTCCAACTCCTAGAAATAACTTCATGCCCCATCTCCCCTACTACCAGCTAGTAAGGATCACATAATTCCTAACAAAGTTTTGACACAGATTCCAAATTCGGGCATTCAGAACATGTAGCACGTTGCTGTAAGCAAGCACAATCTCATTCAATGTTGCAAGTTACTATGTAGGAAGAAGTTTGTATAGGTATTTCAAAGATGCCCAGAACAGAGCTAAAGTGGGTATGTCTCCAACTACTAGAAATAACTTCATGCCCCATCTCCCTTACTTACAGCTAGTAAGGATCACATAATTCCTAAGAAAGTTTTGACACAGATTCCCAATTCGGGCATTCAGAGCATATAGCACGTTGCTGTAAGCAAGCACATTCTCATTCAAAGTTGCAAGGTACTATGTAGGAACAAGTTTGTATAGGTATTTCAAAAATGCCCAGAACTGAGCTAAACGTTGTATGTCTCCAACTCCTGGAAATAACTTCATGCCCCATCTCCCTTACTTCCATCTAGTAAGGATCACATAATTCCTAACAAAGTTTTGACACAGATTCCCAATTCGGGCATTCAGAACATATAGCACGTTGCTGTAAGCAAGCACATTCTCATTCAAAGTTGCAAGTTACTATGTAGGAACAAGTTTGTATAGGTATTTCAAAGATGCCCAGAACTGTTCTAAACTTGGTATGTGTCCAACTCCTAGAAATAACTTCATGCCCCATCTCCCTTACTTCCAGCTAGTAAGGATCACATAATTCGAACAAAGTTTTGACACAGATTCCTAATTCGGGCATTCAGAACATATAGCACGTTGCTGAAAGCAAGCACATTCTCATTCATAGTTGCAAGTTACTATGTAGGAACTAGTTTGTATAGGTATTTCAAAGATGCCCAGAAATGAGCTAAACGTTGTATGTCTCCAACTCCTGGAAATAACTTCATGCCCTATCTCCCTTACTTCCAGCTAGTAAGGATCACATAATTTCTAAGAATGATTTGACACAGATTCCCAATTCGGGCATTCAGAACATATAGCACGTTGCTGTAAGCAAGCACATTCTCATTCAAAGTTGCAAGTTACTATGTAGGAACAAGTTTGCATAGGTATTTCAAAGATGCCCAGAACTGTGCTAAACTTGGTATGTGTCCAACTCCTAGAAATAACTTCATGCCCCATCTCCCTTACTTCCAGCTAGTAAGGATCACATAATTCCTAACAAAGTTTTGACACAGATTCCCAATTCGGGCATTCAGAACATATAGCACGTTGCTGAAAGCAAGCACATTCTCATTAAAAGTTGCAAGTTACTATGTAGGAACAAGTTTTTATAGGTATTTCAAAGATGCCCAGAACTGAGCTAAACGTTGTATGTCTCCAACTCCTGGAAATAACTTCATGCCCCATCTCCCTTACTTCCAGCTAGTAAGGATCACATAATTCCTAACAAAGTTTTGACACAGATTCCCAATTCGGGCATTCAGAGCATATAGCACGTTGCTGTAAGGAAGCACATTCTCATTCAAAGTTGCAAGTTACTATGTAGGAACAAGTTTGTATAGGTATTTCAAAGATGCCCAGAACTGAGCTAAACTTGGTATGTCTCCAACTCCTAGAAATAACTTCATGGCCCATCTCCTTTACTTCCATCTAGTAAGGATCACATAATTTCTAAGAAAGTTTTGACACAGAATCCCAACTCGGGCATTCAGAACATATAGCACGTTGCTGTAAGCAAGCACATTCTCATTCAAAGTTGCAAGTTACTATGTAGGAACAAGATTGTATAGGTATTTCAAAGATGCCCAGAACTGAGCTAAACGTTGTATGTCTCCAATCCTAGAAATATCTTCATGCCCCATCTTCCTTACTTCCATCTAGTAAGGATCACATAGTTTCTAAGAAAGTTTTGACACAGATTCCCAATTCGGGCATTCAGAACATATAGCAGGTTGCTGTAAGCAAGCACATTCTCATTCAAAGTTGCAAGTTACTATGTAGGAACAAGTTTGTATAGGTATTTCAAAGATGCCCAGAACTGAGCTAAACGTTGTATGTCTCCAACTCCTAGAAATAACTTCATACCCATCTCCCTTACTTCCAGCTAGTAAGGATCACATAATTCCTAACAAAGTTTTGACACAGATTCCCAATTCGGGCATTCAGAACATATAGCACGTTGCTGTAAGCAAGCACATTCTCATTCAAAGTTGCAAGTTACTATGTAGGAACAAGTTTGTATAGGTATTTCAAAGATGCCCAGAACTGAGCTAAAGTGGGTATGTCTCCAACTCCTAGAAATAACTTCATGCCCCATCTCCTTTACTTCCAGCTAGTAAGGATCACATAATTCCTAACAAAGTTTTGACACAGATTCTCAATTCGGGCATTAAGAACATACAGCACGTTGCTGTAAGCAAGCACATTCTCATTCAAAGTTGCAAGTTACTATGTAGGAACAAGTTTGTATAGGTATTTGAAAGATACCCAGAACTGAGCTAAACGTTGTATGTCTCCAACTCTTAGAAATAACTTCATGCCCCATTTCCATTACTTCCATCTAGTAAGGATCACATAATTCCTAACAAAGTTTTGACACAGATTCCCAATTCGGGCATTCAGAACATATAGCACGTTGCTGTAAGCAAGCACATTCTCATTCAAAGTTGCAAGTTACTATGTAGGAACAAGATTATATAGGTATTTCAAAGATGCCCAGAACTGAGCTAAACGTTGTATGTCTCCAACTCCTGGAAATAACTTCATGCCCCATCTCCCTTACTTCCATCTAGTAAGGATCACATAATTCCTAAGAAAGTTTTGACACAGATTCCCAATTCGGGCATTCAGAACATATAGCACGTTGCTGTAAGCAAGCACATTCTCATTCAAAGTTGCAAGTTACTATGTAGGAACAAGTATGTATAGGTATTTCAAAGATGCCCAGAACTGAGCTAAATTTGGTATGTCTCCAACTCCTAGAAATAATTTCATGCCCCATCTCCCTTACTTCCATCTAGTAAGGATCACATAATTTCTAAGAATGATTTGACACAGATTCCCAATTCGGGCATTCAGAACATATAGCACGTTGCTGTAAGAAAGCACATTCTCATTCAAAGTTGCAAGTTACTATGTAGGAACAAGTTTGTATAGGTATTTCAAAGATGCCCAGAACTGAGCTAAAGTGGGTATGTCTCCAACTCCTAGAAATAACTTCATGCCCCATCTCCCTTACTTCCAGCTAGTAAGGATCACATAATTCCTAACAAAGTTTTGACACAGATTCCCAATTCGGGCATTCAGAACATATAACACGTTGCTGTAAGCAAGCACATTCTCATTCAAAGTTGCAAGTTACTATGTAGGAACAAGTTTGTATAGGTATTTCAAAGATGCCCAGAACTGAGCTAAACGTTGTATGTCTCCAACTCCTAGAAATAACTTCATGCCCCATCTCCCCTACTTCCAGCTAGTAAGGATCGCATAATTCCTAATAAAGTTTTGACACAGATTCCCAATTCGGGAATTCAGAACATGTAGCACGTTGCTGTAAGCAAGCACATTCTCATTCAACGTTGCAAGTTACTATGTAGGAAGAAGTTTGTATAGGTATTTCAAATATGCCCAGAACACAGCTAAAGTGGGTATGTCTCCAACTACTAGAAATAACTTCATGCCCCATCTCCCTTACTTCCAGCTAGTAAGGATCACATAATTCCTAACAAAGTTTTGACACAGATTCCCAATTCGGGCATTCAGAGCATATAGCACGTTGCTGTAAGCAAGCACATTCTCATTCAAAGTTGCAAGGTACTATGTAGGAACAAGTTTGTATAGGTATTTCAAAGATGCCCAGAACTGAGCTAAACGTTGTATGTCTCCAACTCCTGGAAATAACTTCATGCCCCATCTCCCTTACTTCATTCTAGTAAGGATCACATAATTCCTAACAAAGTTTTGACACAGATTCCCAATTCGGGCATTCAGAACATATAGCACGTTGCTGTAAGCAAGCATATTCTCATCCAATGTTGCAAGTTACTATGTAGGACAAGTTTGTATAGGTATTTCAAAGATGCCCAGAACTGAGCTAAACTTGGTATGTCTCCAACTCCTAGAAATAACTTCATGCCCCATCTCCCTTTCTTCCAGCTAGTAAGGATCACATAATTTCTAAGAAAGTTTTGACACAGATTCCCAATTCGGGCATTCGGAACATATAGCACGTTGCTGTAAGCAAGCACATTCTCATTCAAAGTGGCAAGTTACTATGTAGGAACAAGTTTGTATAGGTATTTCAAAGATGCCCAGAACTGAGCTAAACGTTGTATGTCTCCAACTCTTAGAAATAACTTCATGCCCCATCTCCATTACTTCCATCTAGTAAGGATCACATAATTCCAAACAATGTTTTGACACAGATTCCCAATTCGGGCATTCAGAACATATAGCACGTTGCTGTAAGCAAGCACATTCTCATTCAAAGTTGCAAGTTACTATGTAGGAACAAGTATGTATAGGTATTTCAAAGATGCCCAGAACTGAGCTAAACTTGGTATGTCTCCAACTCCTAGAAATAATTTCATGCCCCATCTCCCTTACTTCCATCTAGTAAGGATCACATAATTTCTAAGAATGATTTGACACAGATTCCCAATTCGGGCATTCAGAACATATAGCACGTTGCTGTAAGAAAGCACATTCTCATTCAAAGTTGCAAGTTACTATGTAGGAACAAGTTTGTATAGGTATTTCAAAGATGCCCAGAACTGAGCTAAAGTGGGTATGTCTCCAACTCCTAGAAATAACTTCATGCCCCATCTCCCTTACTTCCAACTAGTAAGCATCACATAATTCCTAACAAAGTTTTGACACAGATTACCAATTCGGGCATTCAGAACATATAACACGTTGCTGTAAGCAAGCACATTCTCATTCAAAGTTGCAAGTTACTATGTAGGAACAAGTTTGTATAGGTATTTCAAAGATGCCCAGAACTGAGCTAAACGTTGTATGTCTCCAACTCCTAGAAATAACTTCATGCCCCATCTCCCCTACTTCCAGCTAGTAAGGATCGCATAATTCCTAATAAAGTTTTGACACAGATTCCCAATTCGGGAATTCAGAACATGTAGCACGTTGCTGTAAGCAAGCACATTCTCATTCAACGTTGCAAGTTACTATGTAGGAAGAAGTTTGTATAGGTATTTCAAATATGCCCAGAACACAGCTAAAGTGGGTATGTCTCCAACTACTAGAAATAACTTCATGCCCCATCTCCCTTACTTCCAGCTAGTAAGGATCACATAATTCCTAACAAAGTTTTGACACAGATTCCCAATTCGGGCATTCAGAGCATATAGCACGTTGCTGTAAGCAAGCACATTCTCATTCAAAGTTGCAAGGTACTATGTAGGAACAAGTTTGTATAGGTATTTCAAAGATGCCCAGAACTGAGCTAAACGTTGTATGTCTCCAACTCCTGGAAATAACTTCATGCCCCATCTCCCTTACTTCCATCTATTAAGGATCACATAATTCCTAACAAAGTTTTGACACAGATTCCCAATTCGGGCATTCAGAACATATAGCACGTTGCTGTAAGCAAGCACATTCTCATCCAAAGTTGCAAGTTACTATGTAGGACAAGTTTGTATAGGTATTTCAAAGATGCCCAGAACTGAGCTAAACTTGGTATGTCTCCAACTCCTAGAAATAACTTCATGCCCCATCTCCCTTTCTTCCAGCTAGTAAGGATCACATAATTTCTAAGAAAGTTTTGACACAGATTCCCAATTCGGGCATTCAGAACATATAGCACGTTGCTGTAAGCAAGCACATTCTCATTCAAAGTGGCAAGTTACTATGTAGGAACAAGTTTGTATAGGTATTTCAAAGATGCCCAGAACTGAGCTAAACGTTGTATGTCTCGAACTCTTAGAAATAACTTCATGCCCCATCTCCATTACTTCCATCTAGTAAGGATCACATAATTCCAAACAATGTTTTGACACAGATTCCCAATTCGGGCATTCAGAACATATAGCACGTTGCTGTAAGCAAGCACATTCTCATTCAAAGTTGCAAGTTACTATGTAGGAACAAGATTGTATAGGTATTTCAAAGATGCCCAGAACTGAGCTAAACGTTGTATGTCTCCAACTCCTAGAAATAACTTCATGCCCCATCTCCCTTACTTCCATCTAGTAAGGATCACATAATTCCTAAGAAAGTTTTGACACAGATTCCCAATTCGGGCATTCAGAACATATAGCACGTTGCTGTAAGCAAGCACATTCTCATTCAAAGTTGCAAGTTACTATGTAGGAACAAGTATGTATAGGTATTTCAAAGATGCCCAGAACTGAGCTAAACTTTGTATGTCTCCAACTCCTAGAAATAATTTCATGCCCCATCTCCCTTACTTCCATCTAGTAAGGATCACATAATTTCTAAGAATGATTTGACACAGATTCCCAATTCGGGCATTCAGAACATATAGCACGTTGCTGTAAGCAAGCACATTCTCATTCAAAGTTGCAAGTTACTATGTAGGAACAAGTTTGTATAGGTATTTCAAAGATGCCCAGAACTGAGCTAAAGTGGGTATGTCTCCAACTCCTAGAAATAACTTCATGCCCCATCTCCCTTACTTCCAGCTAGTAAGGATCACATAATTCCTAAGAAAGTTTTGACACAGATTCCCAATTCGGGCATTCAGAGCATATAGCACGTTGCTGTAAGCAAGCACATTCTCATTTAAAGTTGCAAGGTACTATGTAGGAACAAGTTTGTATAGGTATTTCAAAGATGCCCAGAACTGAGCTAAACGTTGTATGTCTCCAACTCCTGGAAATAACTTCATGCCTCATCTCCCTTACTTCCATCTATTAAGGATCACATAATTCCTAACAAAGTTTTGACACAGATTCCCTATTCGGGCATTCAGAACATATAGCACGTTGCTGTAAGCAAGCACATTCTCATCCAAAGTTGCAAGTTACTATGTAGGACAAGTTTGTATAGGTATTTCAAAGATGCCCAGAACTGAGCTAAACTTGGTATGTCTCCAACTCCTAGAAATAACATCATGCCCCATCTCCCTTACTTCCAGCTAGTAAGGATCACATAATTTCTAAGAAAGTTTTGACACAGATTCCCAATTCGGGCATTCAGAACATATAGCACGTTGCTGTAAGCAAGCACATTCTCATTCAAAGTGGCAAGTTACTATGTAGGAACAAGTTTGTATAGGTATTTCAAAGATGCCCAGAACTGAGCTAAAGTGGGTATGTCTCCAACTCCAAGAAATAACTTCATGCCCCATCTCCCTTACTTCCAGCTAGTAAGGATCACATAATTCTTAACAAAGTTTTGACACAGATTCTCAATTCGGGCATTCAGAACATATAGCACGTTGCTGTAAGCAAGCACATTCTCATTCAAAGTTGCAAGTTACTATGTAGGAACAAGTTTGTATAGGTATTTCAAAGATGCCCAGAACTGAGCTAAACTTGGTATGTCTCCAACTCCTAGAAATAACTTCATGCCCCATCTCCCTTACTTCCATCTAGTAAGGATGACATAATTTCTAAGACAGTTTTGACACAGATTCCCAATTCGGGCATTCAGAACATATAGCACGTTGCTTGTAAGCAAGCACATTCTCATTCAAAGTTGCAAGTTACTATGTAGGAACAAGTTTGTATAGGTATTTCAAAGATGCCCAGAACTGAGCTAAACGTTGTATGTCTCCAATCCTAGAAATATCTTCATGCCCTATCTCCCTTACCTCCATCTAGTAAGGATCACATAATTTCTAAGAAAGTTTTGACACAGATTCCCAATTCGGGCATTCAGAACATATAGCACGTTGCTGTAAGCAAGCACATTCTCATTCAAAGTTGCAAGTTACTATGTAGGAACAAGTTTGTATAGGTATTTCAAAGATGCCCAGAACTGAGCTAAACGATGTATGTCTCCAACTCCTAGAAATAACTTCATACCCATCTCCCTTACTTCCAGCTAGTAAGGATCACATAATTCCTAACAATGATTTGACACAGATTCCCAATTCGGGCATTCAGAACATATAGCACGTTGCTGTAAGCAAGCACATTCTCATTCAAAGTTGCAAGTTACTATGTAGGAACAAGTTTGTATAGGTATTTCAAAGATGCCCAGAACTGAGCTAAAGTGGGTATGTCTCCAACTCCTAGAAATAACTTCATGCCCCATCTCCTTTACTTCCAGCTAGTAAGGATCACATAATTCCTAAAAAAGTTTTGACACAGATTCTCAATTCGGGCATTCAGAACATATAGCACGTTGCTGTAAGCAAGCACATTCTCATTCAAAGTTGCAAGTTACTATGTAGGAACAAGTTTGTATAGGTATTTGAAAGATACCCAGAACTGAGCTAAACGTTGTATGTCTCCAACTCTTAGAAATAACTTCATGCCCCATCTCCATTACTTCCATCTAGTAAGGATCACATAATTCCTAACAAAGTTTTGACACAGATTCCCAATTCGGGCATTCAGAACATATAGCACGTTCCTGTAAGCAAGCACATTCTCATTAAAAGTTGCAAGTTACTATGTAGGAACAAGTTTGTATAGGTATTTCAAAGATGCCCAGAACTGAGCTAAAGGTTGTATGTCTCCAACTCCTGGAAATAACTTCATGCCCCATCTCCCTTACTTCCATCTAGTAAGGATCACATAATTCCTAAGAAAGTTTAGACACAGATTCCCAATTCGGGCATTCAGAACATATAGCACGTTGCTGTAAGCAAGCACATTTTCCTTCAAAGTTGCAAGTTACTATGTAGGAACAAGTTTGTATAGGTATTTCAAAGATGCCCAGAACTGAGCTAAACTTGGTATGTCTCCAACTCCTAGAAATAATTTCATGCCCATCTCCCTTACTTCCATCTAGTAAGGATCACATAATTTCTAAGAAAGATTTGACACAGATTCCCAATTCGGGCATTCACAACATATAGCACGTTGCTGTAAGCAAGCACATTCTCATTCAAAGTTGCAAGTTACTATGTAGGAACAGGTTTGTATAGGTATTGCAAAGATGCCCAGAACTGAGCTAAAGTGGGTATGTCTCCAACTCCTAGAAATAACTTCATGCCCCATCTCCCTTACTTCCATCTAGTAAGGATCACATAATTCCTAAGAAAGTTTTGACACAGATTCCCAATTCGGGCATTCAGAACATATAGCACGTTGCTGTAAGCAAGCACATTCTCATTCAAAGTTGCAAGTTACTATGTAGAAACAAGTTTGTATAGGTATTTCAAAGATGCCCAGAACTGAGCTAAAGTGGGTATGTCTCCAACTCCTAGAAATAACTTCATGCCCCATCTCCCTTACTTCCAGCTAGTAAGGATCACATAATTCCTAACAAAGTTTTGACACAGATTCCCAATTCGGGCATTCAGAACATACAGCACGTTGCTGTAAGCAAGCACATTCTCATTCAAAGTTGCAAGTTACTATGTAGGAACAAGTTTGTATAGGTATTTCAAAGATGCCCAGAACTGAGCTAAACTTGGTATGTCTCCAACTCCTAGAAATAACTTCATGCCCCATCTCCCTTACTTCCAGCTAGTAAGGATCACATAATTCCTAACAAAGTTTTGACACAGATTCCCAATTCGGGCATTCAGAACATATAGCACGTTGCTGTAAGCAAGCACATTCACATTCAAAGTTGCAAGTTACTATGAAGGAACAAGTTTGTATAGGTATTTCAAAGATGCCCAGAACTGAGCTAAACGTTGTATGTCTCCAACTCCTAGAAATAACTTCATGCCCCATCTCCCCTACTACCAGCTAGTAAGGATCACATAATTCCTAACAAAGTTTTGACACAGATTCCCAATTCGGGAATTCAGAACATGTAGCACGTTGCTGTAAGCAAGCACATTCTCATTCAAAGTTGCAAGTTACTATGTAGGAACAAGTTTGTATAGGTATTTCAAAGATGCCCAGAACAGAGCTAAAGTGGGTATGTCTCCAACTACTAGAAATAACTTCATGCCCCATCTCCCTTACTTCCAGCTAGTAAGGATCACATAATTCCTAAGAAAGTTTTGACACAGATTCCCAATTCGGGCATTCAGAGCATATAGCACGTTGCTGTAAGCAAGCACATTCTCATTCAAAGTTGCAAGGTACTATGTAGGAACAAGTTTGTATAGGTATTTCAAAGATGCCCAGAACTGAGCTAAACGTTGTATGTCTCCAACTCCTGGAAATAACTTCATGCCCCATCTCCCTTACTTCCATCTAGTAAGGATCACATAATTCCTAACAAAGTTTTGACACAGATTCCCAATTCGGGCATTCAGAACATATAGCACGTTGCTGTAAGCAAGCACATTCTCATTCAAAGTTGCAAGTTACTATGTAGGAACAAGTTTGTATAGGTATTTCAAAGATGCCCAGAACTGTGCTAAACTTGGTATGTGTCCAACTCCTAGAAATAACTTCATGCCCCATCTCCCTTACTTCCAGCTTGTAAGGATCACATAATTCGAACAAAGTTTTGACACAGATTCCCAATTCGGGCATTCAGAACATATAGCACGTTGCTGAAAGCAAGCACATTCTCATTCAAAGTTGCAAGTTACTATGTAGGAACTAGTTTGTATAGGTATTTCAAAGATGCCCAGAACTGAGCTAAACTTTGTATGTCTCCAACTCCTGGAAATAACTTCATGCCCCATCTCCCTTACTTCCAGCTAGTAAGGATCACATAATTTCTAAGAAAGTTTTGACACAGATTCCCAATTCGGGCATTCAGAACATATAGCACGTTGCTGTAAGCAAGCACATTCTCATTCAAAGTTGCAAGTTACTATGTAGGAACAAGGTTGTATAGGTATTTCAAAGATGCCCAGAACTGAGCTAAACTTGGTATGTCTCCAACTCCTAGAAATAACTTCATGCCCCATCTCCCTTACTTCCATCTAGTATGGGTCACATAATTTCTAAGACAGTTTTGACACAGATTACCAATTCGGGCATTCAGAACATATAGCACGTTGCTGTAAGCAAGCACATTCTCATTCAAAGTTGCAAGTTACTATGTAGGAACAAGTTTGTATAGGTATTTCAAAGATGCCCAGAACTGAGCTAAACGTTGTATGTCTCCAACTCCTAGAAATAACTTCATGCCCCATCTCCCTTACTTCCAGCTAGTAAGGATCACATAATTCCTAACAAAGTTTTGACACAGATTCCCAATTCGGGCATTCAGAACATATAGCACGTTGTTGTAAGCAAGCACATTCTCATTCAAAGTTGCAAGTTACTATGTAGGAACAAGTTTGTATAGGTATTTCAAAGATGCCCAGAACTGAGCTAAACGTTGTATGTCTCTAACTCCTAGAAATAACTTCATGCCCCATCTCCCTTACTTCCAGCTAGTAAGGATCACATAATTCCTAACAAAGTTTTGACAGAGATTCCCAATTCGGGCATTCAGAACATATAGCACGTTGCTGTAAGCAAGCACATTCTCATTCAAAGTTGCAAGTTACTATGTAGGAACAAGTTTGTATAGGTATTTCAAAGATGCCCAGAACTGAGCTAAACTTGGTATGTCTCCAACTCCTAGAAATAACTTCATGGCCCATCTCCTTTACTTCCATCTAGTAAGGATCACATAATTTCTAAGAAAGTTTTGACACAGATTCCCAATTCGGGCATTCAGAACATATAGCACGTTGCTGTAAGCAAGCACATTCTCATTCAAAGTTGCAAGTTACTATGTAGGAACAAGTTTGTATAGGTATTTCAAAGATGCCCAGAACTGAGCTAAACGTTGTATGTCTCCAATCCTAGAAATATCTTCATGCCCCATCTCCCTTACTTCCATCTAGTAAGGATCACATAATTTCTAAGAAAGTTTTGACACAGATTCCCAATTCGGGCATTCAGAACATATAGCACGTTGCTGTAAGCAAGCACATTCTCATTCAAAGTTGCAAGTTACTATGTAGGAACAAGTTTGTATAGGTATTTCAAAGATGCCCAGAACTGAGCTAAACGTTGTATGTCTCCAACTCCTAGAAATAACATCATACCCATCTCCCTTACTTCCAGCTAGTAAGGATCACATAATTCCTAACAAAGTTTTGACACAGATTCCCAATTCGGGCATTCAGAACATATAACACGTAGCTCTAAGCAAGCACATTCTCATTCAAAGTTGCAAGTTACTATGTAGGAACAAGTTTGTATAGGTATTTCAAAGATGCCCAGAACTGAGCTAAACTTGGTATGTCTCCAACTCCTAGAAATAACTTCATGCCCCATCTCCCTTACTTCCAGCTAGTAAGGATCACATAATTCCTAACAAAGTTTTGACACAGATTCCCAATTCGGGCATTCAGAACATATAGCACGTTGCTGTAAGCAAGCACATTCACATTCAAAGTTGCAAGTTACTATGAAGCAACAAGTTTGTATAGGTATTTCAAAGATGCCCAGAACTGAGCTAAACGTTGTATGTCTCCAACTCCTAGAAATAACTTCATGCCCCATCTCCCCTACTTCCAGCTAGTAAGGATCACATAATTCCTAACAAAGTTTTGACACAGATTCCCAATTCGGGCATTCAGAGCATATAGCACGTTGCTGTAAGCAAGCACATTCTCATTCAAAGTTGCAAGTTACTATGTAGGAACAAGTTTGTATAGGTATTTCAAAGATGCCCAGAACTGAGCTAAACTTGGTATGTCTCCAACTCCTAGAAATAACTTCATGCCCCATCTCCCTTACTTCCATCTAGTAAGGGTCACATAATTTCTAAGACAGTTTTGACACAGATTCCCAATTCGGGCATTCAGAACATATAGCACGTTGCTGTAAGCAAGCACATTCTCATTCAAAGTTGCAAGTTACTATGTAGGAACAAGTTTGTATAGGTATTTCAAAGATGCCCAGAACTGAGCTAAACTTGGTATGTCTCCAACTCCTAGAAATAACTTCATGCCCCATCTCCCTTACTTCCAGCTAGTAAGGATCACATAATTCCTAACAAAGTTTTGACACAGATTCCCAATTCGGGCATTCAGAACATATAGCACGTTGTTGTAAGCAAGCACATTCTCATTCAAAGTTGCAAGTTACTATGTAGGAACAAGTTTGTATAGGTATTTCAAAGATGCCCAGAACTGAGCTAAACGTTGTATGTCTCTAACTCCTAGAAATAACTTCATGCCCCATCTCCCTTACTTCCAGCTAGTAAGGATCACATAATTCCTAACAAAGTTTTGACACAGATT
This sequence comes from Diceros bicornis minor, assembly GCF_020826845.1. Classification (NCBI taxonomy): domain Eukaryota; kingdom Metazoa; phylum Chordata; class Mammalia; order Perissodactyla; family Rhinocerotidae; genus Diceros; species Diceros bicornis. The sequence goes on from NW_026691750.1 coordinate 1,586,856, forward strand.
CCCAATTCGGGCATTCAGAACATATAGCACGTTGCTGTAAGCAAGCACATTCTCATTCAAAGTTGCAAGTTACTATGTAGGAACAAGTTTGTATAGGTATTTCAAAGATGCCCAGAACTGAGCTAAACTTGGTATGTCTCCAACTCCTAGAAATAACTTCATGGCCCATCTCCTTTACTTCCATCTAGTAAGGATCACATAATTTCTAAGAAAGTTTTGACACAGATTCCCAATTCGGGCATTCAGAACATATAGCACGTTGCTGTAAGCAAGCACATTCTCATTCAAAGTTGCAAGTTACTATGTAGGAACAAGTTTGTATAGGTATTTCAAAGATGCCCAGAACTGAGCTAAACGTTGTATGTCTCCAATCCTAGAAATATCTTCATGCCCCATCTCCCTTACTTCCATCTAGTAAGGATCACATAATTTCTAAGAAAGTTTTGACACAGATTTCCATTTCGGGCATTCAGAACATATAGCACGTTGCTGTAAGCAAGCACATTCTCATTCAAAGTTGCAAGTTACTATGTAGGAACAAGTTTGTATAGGTATTTCAAAGATGCCCAGAACTGAGCTAAACGTTGTATGTCTCCAACTCCTAGAAATAACATCATACCCATCTCCCTTACTTCCAGCTAGTAAGGATCACATAATTCCTAACAAAGTTTTGACACAGATTCCCAATTCGGGCATTCAGAACATATAACACGTTGCTGTAAGCAAGCACATTCTCATTCAAAGTTGCAAGTTACTATGTAGGAACAAGTTTGTATAGGTATTTCAAAGATGCCCAGAACTGAGCTAAACTGGGTATGTCTCCAACTCCTAGAAATAACTTCATGCCCCATCTCCCTTACTTCCAGCTAGTAAGGATCACATAATTCCTAACAAAGTTTTGACACAGATTCCCAATTCGGGCATTCAGAACATATAGCACGTTGCTGTAAGCAAGCACATTCACATTCAAAGTTGCAAGTTACTATGAAGCAACAAGTTTGTATAGGTATTTCAAAGATGCCCAGAACTGAGCTAAACGTTGTATGTCTCCAACTCCTAGAAATAACTTCATGCCCCATCTCCCCTACTTCCAGCTAGTAAGGATCACATAATTCCTAACAAAGTTTTGACACAGATTCCCAATTCGGGAATTCAGAACATGTGGCACGTTGCTGTAAGCAAGCACATTCTCATTCAAAGTTGCAAGTTACTATGTAGGAAGAAGTTTGTATAGGTATTTCAAAGATGCCCAGAACAGAGCTAAAGAGGGTATGTCTCCAACTACTAGAAATAACTTCATGCCACATCTCCCTTACTTCCAGCTAGTAAGGATCACATTATTCCTAAGAAAGTTTTGACACAGATTCCCAATTCGGGCATTCAGAGCATATAGCACGTTGCTGTAAGCAAGCACATTCTCATTCAAAGTTGCAAGGTACTATGTAGGAACAAGTTTGTATAGGTATTTCAAAGATGCCCAGAACTGAGCTAAACTTGGTATGTCTCCAACTCCTGGAAATAACTTCATGCCCCATCTCCCTTACTTCCATCTAGTAAGGATCACATAATTCCTAACAAAGTTTTGACACAGATTCCCAATTCGGGCATTCAGAACATATAGCACGTTGCTGTAAGCAAGCACATTCTCATCCAAAGTTGCAAGTTACTATGTAGGAACAAGTTTGTATAGGTATTTCAAAGATGCCCAGAACTGAGCTAAACTTGGTATGTCTCCAACTCCTAGAAATAACTTCATGCCCCATCTCCCTTACTTCCAGCTAGTAAGGATCACATAATTCCTAACAAAGTTTTGACACAGATTCCCAATTCGGGCATTCAGAACATATAGCACGTTGCTGAAAGCAAGCACATTCTCATTCAAAGTTGCAAGTTACTATGTAGGAACAAGTTTGTATAGGTATTTCAAAGATGCCCAGAACTGAGCTAAACGTTGTATGTCTCCAACTCCTGGAAATAACTTCATGCCCCATCTCCCTTACTTCCAGCTAGTAAGGATCACATAATTCCTAACAAAGTTTTGACACAGATTCCCAATTCGGGCATTCAGAGCATATAGCACGTTGCTGTAAGCAAGCACATTCTCATTCAAAGTTGCAAGTTACTATGTAGGAACAAGTTTGTATAGGTATTTCAAAGATGCCCAGAACTGAGCTAAACTTGGTATGTCTCCAACTCCTAGAAATAACTTCATGCCCCATCTCCCTTACTTCCATCTAGTAAGGGTCACATAATTTCTAAGACAGTTTTGACACAGATTCCCAATTCGGGCATTCAGAACATACAGCACGTTGCTGTAAGCAAGCACATTCTCATTCAAAGTTGCAAGTTACTATGTAGGAACAAGTTTGTATAGGTATTTCAAAGATGCCCAGAACTGAGCTAAACGTTGTATGTCTCCAAGTCCTAGAAATAACTTCATGCCCCATCTCCCTTACTTCCAGCTAGTAAGGATCACATAATTCCTAACAAAGTTTTGACACAGATTCCCAATTCGGGCATTCAGAACATATAGCACGTTGTTGTAAGCAAGCACATTCTCATTCAAAGTTGCAAGTTACTATGTAGGAACAAGTTTGTATAGGTATTTCAAAGATGCCCAGAACTGAGCTAAACGTTGTATGTCTCTAACTCCTAGAAATAACTTCATGCCCCATCTCCCTTACTTCCAGCTAGTAAGGATCACATAATTCCTAACAAAGTTTTGACACAGATTCCCAATTCGGGCATTCAGAACATATAGCACGTTGCTGTAAGCAAGCACATTCTCATTCAAAGTTGCAAGTTACTATGTAGGAACAAGTTTGTATAGGTATTTCAAAGATGCCCAGAACTGAGCTAAACTTGGTATGTCTCCAACTCCTAGAAATAACTTCATGGCCCATCTCCTTTACTTCCATCTAGTAAGGATCACATAATTTCTAAGAAAGTTTTGACACAGATTCCCAATTCGGGCATTCAGAACATATAGCACGTTGCTGTAAGCAAGCACATTCTCATTCAAAGTTGCAAGTTACTATGTAGGAACAAGTTTGTATAGGTATTTCAAAGATGCCCAGAACTGAGCTAAACGTTGTATGTCTCCAATCCTAGAAATATCTTCATGCCCCATCTCCCTTACTTCCATCTAGTAAGGATCACATAATTTCTAAGAAAGTTTTGACACAGATTCCCAATTCGGGCATTCAGAACATATAGCACGTTGCTGTAAGCAAGCACCTTCTCATTCAAAGTTGCAAGTTACTATGTAGGAACAAGTTTGTATAGGTATTTCAAAGATGCCCAGAACTGAGCTAAACGTTGTATGTCTCCAACTCCTAGAAATAACATCATACCCATCTCCCTTACTTCCAGCTAGTAAGGATCACATAATTCCTAACAAAGTTTTGACACAGATTCCCAATTCGGGCATTCAGAACATATAACACGTTGCTGTAAGCAAGCACATTCTCATTCAAAGTTGCAAGTTACTATGTAGGAACAAGTTTGTATAGGTATTTCAAAGATGCCCAGAACTGAGCTAAACTTGGTATGTCTCCAACTCCTAGAAATAACTTCATGCCCCATCTCCCTTACTTCCAGCTAGTAAGGATCACATAATTCCTAACAAAGTTTTGACACAGATTCCCAATTCGGGCATTCAGAACATATCGCACGTTGCTGTAAGCAAGCACATTCACATTCAAAGTTGCAAGTTACTATGAAGCAACAAGTTTGTATAGGTATTTCAAAGATGCCCAGAACTGAGCTAAACGTTGTATGTCTCCAACTCCTAGAAATAACTTCATGCCCCATCTCCCCTACTTCCAGCTAGTAAGGATCACATAATTCCTAACAAAGTTTTGACACAGATTCCCAATTCGGGAATTCAGAACATGTAGCACCTTGCCGTAAGCAAGCACATTCTCATTCAAAGTTGCAAGTTACTATGTAGGAAGAAGTTTGTATAGGTATTTCAAAGATGCCCAGAACAGAGCTAAAGAGGGTATGTCTCCAACTACTAGAAATAAATTCATGCCCCATCTCCCTTCCTTCCAGCTAGTAAGGATCACATTATTCCTAAGAAAGTTTTGACACAGATTCCCAATTCGGGCATTCAGAGCATATAGCACGTTGCTGTAAGCAAGCACATTCTCATTCAAAGTTGCAAGGTACTATGTAGGAACAAGTTTGTATAGGTATTTCAAAGATGCCCAGAACTGAGCTAAACTTGGTATGTCTCCAACTCCTGGAAATAACTTCATGCCCCATCTCCCTTACTTCCATCTAGTAAGGATCACATAATTCCTAACAAAGTTTTGACACAGATTCCCAATTCGGGCATTCAGAACATATAGCACGTTGCTGTAAGCAAGCACATTCTCATCCAAAGTTGCAAGTTACTATGTAGGAACAAGTTTGTATAGGTATTTCAAAGATGCCCAGAACTGAGCTAAACTTGGTATGTCTCCAACTCCTAGAAATAACTTCATGCCCCATCTCCCTTACTTCCAGCTAGTAAGGATCACATAATTTCTAAGAAAGTTTTGACACAGATTCCCAATTCGGGCATTCAGAACATATAGCACGTTGCTGTAAGCAAGCACATTCTCATTCAAAGTGGCAAGTTACTATGTAGGAACAAGTTTGTATAGGTATTTCAAAGATGCCCAGAACTGAGCTAAAGTGGGTATGTCTCCAACTCCTAGAAATAACTTCATGCCCCATCTCCCTTACTTCCAGCTAGTAAGGATCACATAATTTCTAAGACAGTTTTGACACAGATTCCCAATTCGGGCATTCAGAACATATAGCACGTTGCTGTAAGCAAGCACATTATCATTCAAAGTTGCAAGTTACTGTGTAGGAACATGTTTGTATAGGTATTTCAAAGATGCCCAGAACTGAGCTAAACGTTGTATGTCTCCAACTCCTAGACATAACTTCATGCCCCATCTCCCTTACTTCCAGCTAGTAAGGATCACATAATTCCTAACAAAGTTTTGACACAGATTCCCAATTCGGGCATTCAGAACATATAGCACGTTGCTGTAAGCAAGCACATTCTCATTCAAAGTTGCAAGTTACTATGTAGGAACACGTTTGTATAGGTATTTCAAAGATGCCCAGAACTGAGCTAAACGTTGTATGTCTCCAACTCCTAGAAATAACTTCATGCCCCATCTCCCTTACTTCCAGCTAGTAAGGATCACATAATTCCTAACAAAGTTTTGACACAGATTCCCAACTCGGGAATTCAGAACATAGAGCACGTTGCTGTAAGCAAGCACATTCTCATTCAAAGTTGCAAGTTACTATGTAGGATCAAGTTTGTATAGGTATTTCAAAGATGCCCAGAACTGAGCTAAACTTGGTATGTCTCCAACTCCTAGAAATAACTTCATGCCCCATCTCCCTTACTTCCAGCTAGTAAGGATCACATAATTCCTAACAAAGTTTTGACACAGATTCCCAATTCGGGCATTCAGAACATATAGCACGTTGCTGTAAGCAAGCACATTCTCATTCAAAGTTGCAAGTTACTATGTAGGAACAAGTTTGTATAGGTATTTCAAAGATACCCAGAACTGAGCTAAACGTTGTATGTCTCCAACTCCTGGAAATAACTTCATGCCCCATCTCCATTACTTCCAGCTAGTAAGGATCACATAATTCCTAAGAAAGTTTTGACACAGATTCCCAATTCGGGCATTCAGAACATATAGCACGTTGCTGTAAGCAAGCACATTCTCATTCAAAGTTGCAAGTTACTATGTAGGAACAAGTTTGGATAGGTATTTCAAAGATGCCCGGAACTGAGCTAAACGTTTTATCTCTCCAACTCCTGGAAATAACTTCATGCCCCATCTCCCTTACTTCCATCTAGTAAGGATCACATAATTTTTAAGAAAGTTTTGACACAGATTCCCAATTCGGGCATTCAGAACATATAGCACGTTGCTGTAAGCAAGCACATTCTCATTCAAAGTTGCAAGTTACTATGTAGGAACAAGTTTGTATAGGTATTTCATAGATGCCCAGAACTGAGCTAAACTTGGTATGTCTCCAACTCCTAGAAATAACTTCATGCCCCATCTCCCTTACTTCCATCTAGTAAGGATCACATAATTTCTAAGAAAGTTTTGACACAGATTCCCAATTCGGGCATTCAGAACATATAGCACGTTGCTGTAAGCAAGCACATTCTCATTCAAAGTTGCAAGTTACTATGTAGGAACAAGTTTGTATAGGTATTTCAAAGATGCCCAGAACTGAGCTAAAGTGGGTATGTCTCCAACTCCTAGAAATAACTTCATGCCCCATCTCCCTTACTTCCAGCTAGTAAGGATCACATAATTCCTAACAAAGTTTTGACACAGATTCCCAATTCGTGCATTCAGAACATATAGCACGTTGTTGTAAGCAAGCACATTCTCATTCAAAGTTGCAAGTTACTATGTAGGAACAAGTTTGTATAGGTATTTCAAAGATGCCCAGAACTGAGCTAAACGTTGTATGTCTCCAACTCCTAGAAATAACTTCATGCCCCATCTCCCTTACTTCCAGCTAGTAAGGATCACATAATTCCTAACAAAGTTTTGACACAGATTCCCAATTCGGGCATTCAGAACATATAGCACGTTGCTGTAAGCAAGCACATTCTCATTCAAAGTTGCAAGTTACTATGTAGGAACAAGTTTGTATAGGTATTTCAAAGATGCCCAGAAATGAGCTAAACTTGGTATGTCTCCAACTCCTAGAAATAACTTCATGGCCCATCTCCCTTAGTTCCATCTAGTAAGGATCACATAATTTCTAAGAAAGTTTTGACACAGATTCCCAATTCGGGCATTCAGAACATATAGCACGTTGCTGTAAGCAAGCACATTCTCATTCAAAGTTGCAAGTTACTATGTAGGAACAAGTTTGTATAGGTATTTCAAAGATGCCCAGAACTGAGCTAAACGTTGTATGTCTCCAACTCCTAGAAATAACTTCATGCCCCATCACCCTTACTTCCATCTAGTGAGGATCACATAATTTCTAAGAATTTTTTGACACAGATTCCCAATTCGGGCATTCAGAACATATAGCACGTTGCTGTAAGCAAGCACATTCTCATTCAAAGTTGCAAGTTACTATGTAGGAACAAGTTTGTATAGGTATTTCAAAGATGCCCAGAACTGAGCTAAACTTGGTATGTCTCCAACTCCTAGAAATAACTTCATGCCCCATCTCCCTTACTTCCATCTAGTAAGGATCACATAATTTCGAAGACAGTTTTGACACAGATTCCCAATTCGGGCATTCAGAACATATAGCACGTTGCTGTAAGCAAGCACATTATCATTCAAAGTTGCAAGTTACTGTGTAGGAACAAGTTTGTATAGGTATTTCAAAGATGCCCAGAACTGAGCTAAACGTTGTATGTCTCCAACTCCTAGACATAACTTCATGCCCCATCTCCCTTACTTCCAGCTAGTAAGGATCACATAATACCTAACAAAGTTTTGACACAGATTCCCAATTCGGGCATTCAGAACATATAGCACGTTGTTGTAAGCAAGCACATTCTCATTCAAAGTTGCAAGTTACTATGTAGGAACAAGTTTGTATAGGTATTTCAAAGATGCCCAGAACTGAGCTAAACGTTGTATGTCTCCAACTCCTAGAAATAACTTCATGCCCCATCTCCCTTACTTCCAGCTAGTAAGGATCACATAATTCCTAACAAAGTTTTGACACAGATTCCCAATTCGGGCATTCAGAACATATAGCACGTTGCTGTAAGCAAGCACATTCTCATTCAAAGTTGCAAGTTACTATGTAGGAACAAGTTTGTATAGGTATTTCAAAGATGCCCAGAACTGAGCTAAACTTGGTATGTCTCCAACTCCTAGAAATAACTTCATGGCCCATCTCCCTTACTTCCTGCTAGTAAGGATCACATAATTCCTAACAAAGTTTTGACACAGATTCCCAATTCGGGCATTCAGAGCATATAGCACGTTGCTTTAAGCAAGCACATTCTCATTCAAAGTTGCAAGTTACTATGTAGGAACAAGTTTGTATAGGTATTTCAAAGATGCCCAGAACTGAGCTAAACGTTGTATGTCTCCAACTCCTAGAAATAACTTCATGCCCCATCTCCCTTACTTCCATCTAGTGAGGATCACATAATTTCTAAGAATTTTTTGACACAGATTCCCAATTCGGGCATTCAGAACATATAGCACGTTGCTGTAAGCAAGCACATTCTCATTCAAAGTTGCAAGTTACTATGTAGGAACAAGTTTGTATAGGTATTTCAAAGATGCCCAGAACTGAGCTAAACTTGGTATGTCTCCAACTCCTAGAAATAACTTCATGCCCCATCTCCCTTACTTCCATCTAGTAAGGATCACATAATTTCTAAGACAGTTTTGACACAGATTCCCAATTCGGGCATTCAGAACATATAGCACGTTGCTGTAAGCAAGCACATTCTCATTCAAAGTTGCAAGTTACTGTGTAGGAACAAGTTTGTATAGGTATTTCAAAGATGCCCAGAACTGAGCTAAACGTTGTATGTCTCCAACTCCTAGAAATAACTTCATGCCCCATCTCCCTTACTTCCAGCTAGTAAGGATCACATAATTCCTAACAAAGTTTTGACACAGATTCCCAATTCGGGCATTCAGAACATATAGCACGTTGCTGTAAGCAAGCACATTCTCATTCAAAGTTGCAAGTTACTATGTAGGAACAAGTTTGTATAGGTATTTCAAAGATGCCCAGAACTGAGCTAAACGTTGTATGTCTCCAACTCCTAGAAATAACTTCATGCCCCATCTCCCTTACTTCCAGCTAGTAAGGATCACATAATTCCTAACAAAGTTTTGACACAGATTCCCAATTCGGGCATTCAGAACATATAGCACGTTGCTGTAAGCAAGCACATTCTCATTCAAAGTTGCAAGTTACTATGTAGGAACAAGTTTGTATAGGTATTTCAAAGATGCCCAGAACTGAGCTAAACTTGGTATGTCTCCAACTCCTAGAAATAACTTCATGGCCCATCTCCCTTACTTCCAGCTAGTAAGGATCACATAATTCCTAACAAAGTTTTGACACAGATTCCCAATTCGGGCATTCAGAACATATAGCACGTTGCTTTAAGCAAGCACATTCTCATTCAAAGTTGCAAGTTACTATGTAGGAACAAGTTTGTCTAGGTATTTCAAAGATGCCCAGAACTGAGCTAAACGTTGTATGTCTCCAACTCCTAGAAATAACTTCATGCCCCATCTCCCTTACTTCCATCTAGTGAGGATCACATAATTTCTAAGAATTTTTTGACACAGATTCCCAATTCGGGCATTCATAACATATAGCACGTTGCTGTAAGCAAGCACATTTTCATTCAAAGTTGCAAGTTTCTATGTAGGAACAAGTTTGTATAGGTATTTCAAAGATGCCCAGAACTGAGCTAAAGTTGGTATGTCTCGAACTCCTAGAAATAACTTCATGCCCCATCTCCCTTACTTCCAGCTGGTATGGATCACATAATTCCTAACAAAGTTTTGACAAAGATTCCCAATTCGGGCATTCAGAATATGTAGCACGTTGCTGTAAGCAAGCACATTCTCATTCAAAGTTGCAAGTTACTATGTAGGAACAAGTTTGTATAGGTATTTCAAAGATGCCCAGAATTGAGCTAAAGTGGGTATGTCTCCAACTCCAAAAATAACTTCATGCCCCATCTCCCTTACTTCCAGCTAGTAAGGATCACATAATTCCTAACAAAGTTTTGACACAGATTCCCAATTCGGGCATTCAGAACATATAGCACGTTGCTGTAAGCAAGCACATTCTCATTCAAAGTTGCAAGTTACTATGTAGGAACAAGTTTGTATAGGTATTTCAAAGATGCCCAGAACTGAGCTAAACGTTGTATGTCTCCAACTCCTGGAAATAACTTCATGCCCCATCTCCATTACTTCCAGCTCGTAAGGATCACATAATTCCTAAGAAAGTTTTGACACAGATTCCCAATTCGGGCATTCAGAACATATAGCACGTTGCTGTAAGCAAGCACATTCTCATTCAAAGTTGCATGTTACTATGTAGGAACAAGTATGGATAGGTATTTCAAAGATGCCCAGAACTGAGCTAAACGTTTTATCTCTCCAAATCCTGGAAATAACTTCATGCCCCATCTCCCTTACTTCCATCTAGTAAGGATCACATAATTTCTAAGAAAGTTTTGACACAGATTCCCAATTCGGGCATTCAGAACATATAGCACGTTGCTGTAAGCAAGCACATTCTCATTCAAAGTTGCAAGTTACTATGTAGGAACAAGTTTGTATAGGTATTTCATAGATGCCCAGAACTGAGCTAAACTTGGTATGTCTCCAACTCCTAGAAATAACTTCATGCCCCATCTCCCTTACTTCCATCTAGTAAGGATCACATAATTTCTAAGAAAGTTTTGACACAGATTCCCAATTCGGGCATTCAGAACATATAGCACGTTGCTGTAAGCAAGCACATTCTCATTCATAGTTGCAAGTTACTATGTAGGAACAAGTTTGTATAGGTATTTCAAAGATGCCCAGAACTGAGCTAAACTTGGTATGTCTCCAACTCCTAGAAATAACTTCATGCCCCATCTCCCTTACTTCCATCTAGTAAGGATCACATAATTTCTAAAACAGTTTTGACACAGATTCCCAATTCGGGCATTCAGAACATATAGCACGTTGCTGTAAGCAAGCACATTCTCATTCAAAGTTGCAAGTTACTGTGTAGGAACAAGTTTGTATAGGTATTTCAAAGATGCCCAGAACTGAGCTAAACGTTGTATGTCTCCAACTCCTAGACATAACTTCATGCCCCATCTCCCTTACTTCCAGCTAGTAAGGATCACATAATACCTAACAAAGTTTTGACACAGATTCCCAATTCGGGCATTCAGAACATATAGCACGTTGTTGTAAGCAAGCACATTCTCATTCAAAGTTGCAAGTTACTATGTAGGAACAAGTTTGTATAGGTATTTCAAAGATGCCCAGAACTGAGCTAAACGTTGTATGTCTCCAACTCCTAGAAATAACTTCATGCCCCATCTCCCTTACTTCCAGCTAGTAAGGATCACATAATTCCTAACAAAGTTTTGACACAGATTCCCAATTCGGGCATTCAGAACATATAGCACGTTGCTGTAAGCAAGCACATTCTCATTCAAAGTTGCAAGTTACTATGTAGGAACAAGTTTGTATAGGTATTTCAAAGATGCCCAGAACTGAGCTAAACTTGGTATGTCTCCAACTCCTAGAAATAACTTCATGGCCCATCTCCCTTACTTCCTGCTAGTAAGGATCACATAATTCCTAACAAAGTTTTGACACAGATTCCCAATTCGGGCATTCAGAGCATATAGCACGTTGCTTTAAGCAAGCACATTCTCATTCAAAGTTGCAAGTTACTATGTAGGAACAAGTTTGTCTAGGTATTTCAAAGATGCCCAGAACTGAGCTAAACGTTGTATGTCTCCAACTCCTAGAAATAACTTCATGCCCCATCTCACTTACTTCCATCTAGTGAGGATCACATAATTTCTAAGAATTTTTTGACACAGATTCCCAATTCGGGCATTCAGAACATATAGCACGTTGCTGTAAGCAAGCACATTCTCATTCAAAGTTGCAAGTTACTATGTAGGAACAAGTTTGTATAGGTATTTCAAAGATGCCCAGAACTGAGCTAAACTTGGTATGTCTCCAACTCCTAGAAATAACTTCATGCCCCATCTCCCTTACTTCCATCTAGTAAGGATCACATAATTTCTAAGACAGTTTTGACACAGATTCCCAATTCGGGCATTCAGAACATATAGCACGTTGCTGTAAGCAAGCACATTATCATTCAAAGTTGCAAGTTACTGTGTAGGAACAAGTTTGTATAGGTATTTCAAAGATGCCCAGAACGGAGCTAAACGTTGTATGTCTCCAACTCCTAGAAATAACTTGTTGCCCCATCTCCCTTACTTCCAGCTAGTAAGGATCACATAATTCCTAACAAAGTTTTGACACAGATTCCCAATTCGGGCATTCAGAACATATAGCACGTTGTTGTAAGCAAGCACATTCTCATTCAAAGTTGCAAGTTACTATGTAGGAACAAGTTTGTATAGGTATTTCAAAGATGCCCAGAACTGAGCTAAACGTTGTATGTCTCCAACTCCTAGAAATAACTTCATGCCCCATCTCCCTTACTTCCAGCTAGTAAGGATCACATAATTCCTAACAAAGTTTTGACACAGATTCCCAATTCGGGCATTCAGAACATATAGCACGTTGCTGTAAGCAAGCACATTCTCATTCAAAGTTGCAAGTTACTATGTAGGAACAAGTTTGTATAGGTATTTCAAAGATGCCCAGAACTGAGCTAAACTTGGTATGTCTCCAACTCCTAGAAATAACTTCATGGCCCATCTCCCTTACTTCCAGCTAGTAAGGATCACATAATTCCTAACAAAGTTTTGACACAGATTCCCAATTCGGGCATTCAGAACATATAGCACGTTGCTTTAAGCAAGCACATTCTCATTCAAAGTTGCAAGTTACTATGTAGGAACAAGTTTGTCTAGGTATTTCAAAGATGCCCAGAACTGAGCTAAACGTTGTATGTCTCCAACTCCTAGAAATAACTTCATGCCCCATCTCCCTTACTTCCATCTAGTGAGGATCACATAATTTCTAAGAATTTTTTGACACAGATTCCCAATTCGGGCATTCATAACATATAGCACGTTGCTGTAAGCAAGCACATTCTCATTCAAAGTTGCAAGTTACTATGTAGGAACAAGTTTGTATAGGTATTTCAAAGATGCCCAGAACTGAGCTAAACGTTGTATGTCTCCAACTCCTAGAAATAACTTCATGCCCCATCTCCCTTACTTCCAGCTAGTAAGGATCACATAATTCCTAACAAAGTTTTGACACAGATTCCCAATTCGGGCATTCAGAACATATAGCACGTTGCTGTAAGCAAGCACATTCTCATTCAAAGTTGCAAGTTACTATGTAGGAACAAGTTTGTATAGGTATTTCAAAGATGCCCAGAACTGAGCTAAAGTGGGTATGTCTCCAACTCCTAGAAATAACTTCAGGCCCCATCTCCCTTACTTCCAGCTAGTAAGGATCACATAATTCCTAACAAAGTTTTGACACAGATTCCCAATTCGGGCATTCAGAACATATAGCACGTTGCTGTAAGCAAGCACATTCTCATTCAAAGTTGCAAGTTACTATGTAGGAACAAGTTTGTATAGGTATTTCAAAGATGCCCAGAACTGAGCTAACCTTGGTATGTCTCCAACTCCTAGAAATAACTTCATGCCCCATCTCCCTTACTTCCAGCTAGTAAGGATCACATAATTCCTAACAAAGGTTTGACACAGATTCCCAATTCCGGCATTCAGAACATGTAGCACGTTGCTGTAAGCAAGCACATTCTCATTCAAAGTTGCAAGTTACTATGTAGGAACAAGTTTGTATAGGTATTTCAAAGATGCCCAGAACTGAGCTAAACTTGGTATGTCTCCAACTCCTAGAAATAACTTCATGCCCCATCTCCCTTACTTCCATCTAGTAAGGATCACATAATTTCTAAGACAGTTTTGACACAGATTCCCAATTCGGGCATTCAGAACATATAGCACGTTGCTGTAAGCAAGCACATTATCATTCAAAGTTGCAAGTTACTGTGTAGGAACAAGTTTGTATAGGTATTTCAAAGATGCCCAGAACTGAGCTAAACGTTGTATGTCTCCAACTCCTAGAAATAACTTCATGCCCCATCTCCCTTACTTCCAGCTAGTAAGGATCACATAATTCCTAACAAAGTTTTGACACAGATTCCCAATTCGGGCATTCAGAACATATAGCACGTTGTTGTAAGCAAGCACATTCTCATTCAAAGTTGCAAGTTACTATGTAGGAACAAGTTTGTATAGGTATTTCAAAGATGCCCAGAACTGAGCTAAACGTTGTATGTCTCCAACTCCTGGAAATAACTTCATGCCCCATCTCCCTTACTTCCATCTAGTAAGGATCACATAATTTCTACGAAAGTTTTGACACAGATTCCCAATTCGGGCATTCAGAACATATAGCACGTTGCTGTAAGCAAGCAGATTCTCATTCAAAGTTGCAAGTTACTATGTAGGAACAAGTTTGTATAGGTCTTTCAAAGATGCCCAGAACTGAGCTAAACGTTGTATGTCTCCAACTCCTGGAAATAACTTCATGCCCCATGTCCCTTACTTCCATCTAGTAAGGATCACATAATTTCTAAGAAAGTTTTGACACAGATTCCCAATTCGGGCATTCAGAACATATAGCACGTTGCTGTAAGCAAGCACATTCTCATTCAAAGTTGCAAGTTACTATGTAGGAACAAGTTTGTATAGGTATTTCATAGATGCCCAGAACTGAGCTAAACTTGGTATGTCTCCAACTCCTAGAAATAACTTCATGCCCCATCTCCCTTACTTCCATCTAGTAAGGATCACATAATTTCTAAGAAAGTTTTGACACAGATTCCCAATTCGGGCATTCAGAACATATAGCACGTTGCTGTAAGCAAGCACATTTTCATTCAAAGTTGCAAGTTACTATGTAGGAACAAGTTTGTATAGGTATTTCAAAGATGCCCAGAACTGAGCTAAACGTTGTATGTCTCCAACTCCTAGAAATAACTTCATGCCCCAACACCCTTACTTCCAGCTAGTAAGGATCACATAATTCCTAACAAAGTTTTGACACAGATTCCCAATTCGGTCATTCAGAACATATAGCACGTTGCTGTAAGCAAGCACATTCTCATTCAAAGTTGCAAGTTACTATGTAGGAACAAGTTTGTATAGGTATTTCAATGATCCCCAGAACTGAGCTAAACGTTGTATGTCTCCAACTCCTAGAAATAACTTCATGCCCCAACTCCCTTACTTCCAGCTAGTAAGGATCACATAATTCCTAACAAAGTTTTGACACAGATTCCCAATTCGGTCATTCAGAACATATAGCACGTTGCTGTAAGCAAGCACATTCTCATTCAAAGTTGCAAGTTACTATGTAGGAACAAGTTTGTATAGGTATTTGAAAGATGCCCAGAACTTAGCTAAAAGTTGTATGTCTCCAACTCCTAGAAATAACTTCATGCCCCATCTCCCTTACTTCCAGCTAGTAAGGATCACATAATTCCTAACAAAGTTTTGACACAGATTCCCTATTCGGGCATTCAGAACATATAGCACGTTGCTGTAAGCAAGCACATTCTCATTCAAAGATGCAAGTTACTATGTAGGAACAAGTTTGTATAGGTATTTCAAAGATGCCCAGAACTGAGCTAAACTTGGTATGTCTCAAACTCCTAGAAATAACTTCATGCCCCATCTCCCTTACTTCCAGCTAGTAAGGATCACATAATTCCTAACAAAGTTTTGACACAGATTCCCAATTCGGGCATTCAGAACATATAGCACGTTGCTGTAAGCAAGCACATTCTCATTAAAAGTTGCAAGTTACTATGTAGGAACAAGTTTGTATAGGTATTTCAAAGATGCCCAGAACTGAGCTAAAGTGGGTATGTCTCCAACTCCTAGAAATAACTTCATGCCCCATCTCCCTTACTTCCAGCTAGTAAGGATCACATAATTCCTAACAAAGTTTTGACACAGATTCTCAATTCGGGCATTCAGAACATATAGCACGTTGCTGTAAGCAAGCACATTCTCATTCAAAGTTGCAAGTTACTATGTAGGAACAAGTTTGTATAGGTATTTCAAAGATACCCAGAACTGAGCTAAACGTTGTATGTCTCCAACTCCTGGAATTAACTTCATGCCACATCTCCATTACATCCATCTAGTAAGGATCACATAATTCCTAACAAAGTTTTGACACAGATTCCCAATTCGGGCATTCAGAACATATAGTACGTTGCTGTAAGCAAGCACATTCTCATTCAAAGTTGCAAGTTACTAGGTAGGAACAAGTTTGTATAGGTATTTCAAAGATGCCCAGAACTGAGCTAAACGTTGTATGTCTCCAACTCCTGGAAATAACTTCATGCCCCATCTCCCTTACTTCCATCTAGTAAGGATCACATAATTTCTAAGAAAGTTTTGACACAGATTCCCAATTCGGGCATTCAGAACATATTGCACGTTGATGTAAGCAAGCACATTCTCATTCAAAGTTGCAAGTTACTATGTAGGAACAAGTTTGTATAGGTATTTCAAAGATGCCCAGAACTGAGCTAAACGTTGTATGTCTCCAACTCCTAGAAATATCTTCATGCCCCAACTCCCTTACGTCCAGCTAGTAAGGATCACATAATTCCTAACAAAGATTTGACACAGATTCCCAATTCGGGCATTCAGAACATATAGCACGTTGCTGTAAGCAAGCACATTCTCATTCAAAGTTGCAAGTTACTATGTAGGAACAAGTTTGTATAGGTATTTCTAAGATGCCCAGAACTGAGCTAAACGTTGCATGTCTCCAACTCCTAGAAATATCTACATGCCCCATCTCCCTTACTTCCAGCTAGTAAGGATCACATAATTCCTAACAAAGTTTTGACACAGATTCCCAATTCGGGCATTCAGAACATATAGCACGTTGATGTAAGCAAGCACATTCTCATTCAAAGTTGCAAGTTACTAGGTAGGAACAAGTTTGTATAGGTATTTCAAAGATGCCCAGAACTGAGCTAAAGTGGGTATGTCTCCAACTCCTAGAAATAACTTCATGCCCCATCTCCCTTACTTCCAGCTAGTAAGGATCACATAATTCCTAACAAAGTTTTGACACAGATTCCCAATTCGGGAATTCAGAACATATAGCACGTTGCTGTAAGCAAGCACATTCTCATTCAAAGTTGCAAGTTACTATGTGGGAACAAGTTTGTATAGGTATTTCAAAGATGCCCAGAACTGAGCTAAACGTTGTATGTCTCCAACTCCTAGAAATAACTTCATGCCCCAACACCCTTACTTCCATCTAGTAAGGATCACATAATTTCTAAGAAAGTTTTGACACAGATTCCCAATTCGGGCATTCAGAACATATAGCACGTTGCTGTAAGCAAGCACATTTTCATTCAAAGTTGCAAGTTACTATGTAGGAACAAGTTTGTATAGGTATTTCAAAGATGCCCAGAACTGAGCTAAACGTTGTATGTCTCCAACTCCTAGAAATAACTTCATGCCCCAACACCCTTACTTCCAGCTAGTAAGGATCACATAATTCCTAACAAAGTTTTGACACAGATTCCCAATTCGGTCATTCAGAACATATAGCACGTTGCTGTAAGCAAGCACATTCTCATTCAAAGTTGCAAGTTACTATGTAGGAACAAGTTTGTATAGGTATTTCAATGATCCCCAGAACTGAGCTAAACGTTGTATGTCTCCAACTCCTAGAAATAACTTCATGCCCCAACTCCCTTACTTCCAGCTAGTAAGGATCACATAATTCCTAACAAAGTTTTGACACAGATTCCCAATTCGGTCATTCAGAACATATAGCACGTTGCTGTAAGCAAGCACATTCTCATTCAAAGTTGCAAGTTACTATGTAGGAACAAGTTTGTATAGGTATTTGAAAGATGCCCAGAACTTAGCTAAAAGTTGTATGTCTCCAACTCCTAGAAATAACTTCATGCCCCATCTCCCTTACTTCCAGCTAGTAAGGATCACATAATTCCTAACAAAGTTTTGACACAGATTCCCTATTCGGGCATTCAGAACATATAGCACGTTGCTGTAAGCAAGCACATTCTCATTCAAAGATGCAAGTTACTATGTAGGAACAAGTTTGTATAGGTATTTCAAAGATGCCCAGAACTGAGCTAAACTTGGTATGTCTCAAACTCCTAGAAATAACTTCATGCCCCATCTCCCTTACTTCCAGCTAGTAAGGATCACATAATTCCTAACAAAGTTTTGACACAGATTCCCAATTCGGGCATTCAGAACATATAGCACGTTGCTGTAAGCAAGCACATTCTCATTCAAAGTTGCAAGTTACTATGTAGGAACAAGTTTGTATAGGTATTTCAAAGATGCCCAGAACTGAGCTAAAGTGGGTATGTCTCCAACTCCTAGAAATAACTTCATGCCCCATCTCCCTTACTTCCAGCTAGTAAGGATCACATAATTCCTAACAAAGTTTTGACACAGATTCTCAATTCGGGCATTCAGAACATATAGCACGTTGCTGTAAGCAAGCACATTCTCATTCAAAGTTGCAAGTTACTATGTAGGAACAAGTTTGTATAGGTATTTCAAAGATACCCAGAACTGAGCTAAACGTTGTATGTCTCCAACTCCTGGAATTAACTTCATGCCACATCTCCATTACATCCATCTAGTAAGGATCACATAATTCCTAACAAAGTTTTGACACAGATTCCCAATTCGGGCATTCAGAACATATAGTACGTTGCTGTAAGCAAGCACATTCTCATTCAAAGTTGCAAGTTACTAGGTAGGAACAAGTTTGTATAGGTATTTCAAAGATGCCCAGAACTGAGCTAAACGTTGTATGTCTCCAACTCCTGGAAATAACTTCATGCCCCATCTCCCTTACTTCCATCTAGTAAGGATCACATAATTTCTAAGAAAGTTTTGACACAGATTCCCAATTCGGGCATTCAGAACATATTGCACGTTGATGTAAGCAAGCACATTCTCATTCAAAGTTGCAAGTTACTATGTAGGAACAAGTTTGTATAGGTATTTCAAAGATGCCCAGAACTGAGCTAAACGTTGTATGTCTCCAACTCCTAGAAATATCTTCATGCCCCAACTCCCTTACGTCCAGCTAGTAAGGATCACATAATTCCTAACAAAGATTTGACACAGATTCCCAATTCGGGCATTCAGAACATATAGCACGTTGCTGTAAGCAAGCACATTCTCATTCAAAGTTGCAAGTTACTATGTAGGAACAAGTTTGTATAGGTATTTCTAAGATGCCCAGAACTGAGCTAAACGTTTTATGTCTCCAACTCCTAGAAATATCTACATGCCCCATCTCCCTTACTTCCAGCTAGTAAGGATCACATAATTCCTAACAAAGTTTTGACACAGATTCCCAATTCGGGCATTCAGAACATATAGCACGTTGATGTAAGCAAGCACATTCTCATTCAAAGTTGCAAGTTACTAGGTAGGAACAAGTTTGTATAGGTATTTCAAAGATGCCCAGAACTGAGCTAAAGTGGGTATGTCTCCAACTCCTAGAAATAACTTCATGCCCCATCTCCCTTACTTCCAGCTAGTAAGGATCACATAATTCCTAACAAAGTTTTGACACAGATTCCCAATTCGGGAATTCAGAACATATAGCACGTTGCTGTAAGCAAGCACATTCTCATTCAAAGTTGCAAGTTACTATGTGGGAACAAGTTTGTACAGGTATTTCAAAGATGCCCAGAACTGAGCTAAACTTGGTATGTGTCCAACTCCTAGAAATAACTTCATGCCCCATCTCCCTTACTTCCAGCTAGTAAGGATCACATAATTCCTAACAAAGTTTTGACACAGATTCCCAATTCGGGCATTCAGAACATATAGCACGTTGCTGTAAGCAAGCACATTCTCATTCAAAGTTCCAAGTTACTATGTAGGATCAAGTTTCTCTAAGTATTTCAAAGATGCCCAGAACTGAGTTAAAGTGGGTATGTCTCCAACTCCTAGAAATAACTTCATGCCCCATCTCCCTTACTTCCAGCTAGTAAGGATCACATAATTCCTAACAAACTTTTGACACAGATTCCCAATTCGGGCATTCAGAACATATAGCACGTTGCTGTAAGCAAGCACATTCTCATTCAAAGTTGCAAGTTACTATGTAGGAACAAGTTTGTATAGGTATTTCAAAGATGCCCAGAACTGAGCTAACCTTGGTATGTCTCCAACTCCTAGAAATAACTTCATGCCCCATCTCCCTTACTTCCAGCTAGTAAGGATCACATAATTCCTAACAAAGTTTTGACATGATTCCCAATTCGGGCATTCAGAACATGTAGCACGTTGCTGTAAGCAAGCACATTCTCATTCAAAGTTGCAAGTTACTATGTAGGAACAAGTTTGTATAGGTATTTCAAAGATGCCCAGAACTGAGCTAAACTTGGTATGTCTCCAACTCCTAGAAATAACTTCATGCCCCATCTCACTTACTTCCAGCTAGTAAGGATCACATAATTCCTAACAAAGTTTTGACACAGATTCTCAATTCGGGCATTCAGAACATATAGCACGTTGCTGTAAGCAAGCACATTCTCATTCAAAGTTGCAAGTTACTATGTAGGAACAAGTTTGTATAGGTATTTCAAAGGTACCCAGAACTGAGCTAAACGTTGTATGTCTCCAACTCCTAGAAATAACTTCATGCCCCATCTCCATTACTTCCATCTAGTAAGGATCACATAATTCCTAACAAAGTTTTGACACAGATTCCCAATTCGGGCATTCAGAACATATAGCACGTTACTGTAAGCAAGCACATTCTCATTCAAAGTTGCAAGTTACTATGTAGGAACAAGTTTGTATAGGTATTTCAAAGATGCCCAGAACTGAGCTAAACTTTTTATGTCTCCAACTCCTAGAAATAACTTCATGCCCCATCTCCCTTACTTCCAGCTAGTGAGGATCACATAATTCCTAACAAAGTTTTGACACAGATTCCCAATTCGGGCATTCAGAAAATATAGCTCGTTGCTGTAAGCAAGCACATTCTCATTCAAAGTTGCAAGTTACTAGGTAGGAACAAGTTTGTATAGGTATTTCAAAGATGCCCAGAACTGAGCTAAACATGGTATGTCTCAAACTCCTAGAAATAACTTCATGCCCCATCTCCCTTACTTCCAGCTATTAAGGATCACATAATTCCTAACAAAGTTTTGACACAGATTCCCAATTCGGGCATTCAGAACATATAGCACGTTTCTGTAAGCAAGCACATTCTCATTCAAAGTTGCAAGTTACTATGTAGGAACAAGTTTGGATAGGTATTTCAAAGATGCCCAGAACTGAGCTAAACTTGGTATGTGTCCAACTCCTAGAAATAACTTCATGCCCCATCTCCCTTACTTCCAGCTAGTAAGGATCACATAATTCCTAACAAAGATTTGACACAGAGTCCCAATTCGGGCATTCAGAACATATAGCACGTTGCTGTAAGCAAGCACATTCTCATTCAAAGTTGCAAGTTACTATGTAGGAACAAGTTTGTATAGGTATTTCAAAGATGCCCAGAACTGTGCTAAACTTGGTATGTCTCCAACTCCTAGAAATAACTTCATGCCCCATCTCCCTTACTTCCAGCTAGTAAGGATCACATAATTCCTAACAAAGTTTTGACACAGATTACCAATTCGGGCATTCAGAACATATAGCATGTTGCTGTAAGCAAGCACATTCTCATTCAAAGTTGCAAGTTACTATGTAGGAACAAGTTTGTATAGGTATTTCTAAGTTGCCCAGAACTGAGCTAAACGTTGTATGTCTCCAACTCCTAGAAATATCTTCATGCCCCATCTCCCTTACTTCCAGCTAGTAAGGATCACATAATTCCTAACAAAGTTTTGACACAGATTCCCAATTCGGGCATTCAGAACATATAGCACGTTGCTGTAAGCAAGCACATTCTCATTCAAAGTTCCAAGTTACTATGTAGGATCAAGTTTCTCTAAGTATTTCAAAGATGCCCAGAACTGAGTTAAAGTGGGTATGTCTCCAACTCCTAGAAATAACTTCATGCCCCATCTCCCTTACTTCCAGCTAGTAAGGATCACATAATTCCTAACAAAGTTTTGACACAGATTCCGAATTCGGGCATTCAGAACATATAGCACGTTGCTGTAAGCAAGCACATTCTCATTCAAAGTTGCAAGTTACTATGTAGGAACAAGTTTGTATAGGTATTTCAAAGATGCCCAGAACTGAGCTAACCTTGGTATGTCTCCAACTCCTAGAAATAACTTCATGCCCCATCTCCCTTACTTCCAGCTAGTAAGGATCACATAATTCCTAACAAAGTTTTGACATGATTCCCAATTCGGGCATTCAGAACATGTAGCACGTTGCTGTAAGCAAGCACATTCTCATTCAAAGTTGCAAGTTACTATGTAGGAACAAGTTTGTATAGGTATTTCAAAGATGCCCAGAACTGAGCTAAACTTGGTATGTCTCCAACTCCTAGAAATAACTTCATGCCCCATCTCACTTACTTCCAGCTAGTAAGGATCACATAATTCCTAACAAAGTTTTGACACAGATTCTCAATTCGGGCATTCAGAACATATAGCACGTTGCTGTAAGCAAGCACATTCTCATTCAAAGTTGCAAGTTACTATGTAGGAACAAGTTTGTATAGGTATTTCAAAGGTACCCAGAACTGAGCTAAACGTTGTATGTCTCCAACTCCTAGAAATAACTTCATGCCCCATCTCCATTACTTCCATCTAGTAAGGATCACATAATTCCTAACAAAGTTTTGACACAGATTCCCAATTCGGGCATTCAGAACATATAGCACGTTACTGTAAGCAAGCACATTCTCATTCAAAGTTGCAAGTTACTATGTAGGAACAAGTTTGTATAGGTATTTCAAAGATGCCCAGAACTGAGCTAAACTTTTTATGTCTCCAACTCCTAGAAATAACTTCATGCCCCATCTCCCTTACTTCCAGCTAGTGAGGATCACATAATTCCTAACAAAGTTTTGACACAGATTCCCAATTCGGGCATTCAGAAAATATAGCTCGTTGCTGTAAGCAAGCACATTCTCATTCAAAGTTGCAAGTTACTATGTAGGAACAAGTTTGTATAGGTATTTCAAAGATGCCCAGAACTGAGCTAAAGTGGGTATGTCTCCAACTCCTAGAAATAACTTCATGCCCCATCTCCCTTACTTCCAGCTAGTAAGGATCACATAATTCCTAACAAAGTTTTAACACAGATTCCCAATTCGGGCATTCAGAACATATAGCACGTTGCTGTAAGCAAGCACATTCTCATTCAAAGTTGCAAGTTACTATGTAGGAACAAGTTTGTATAGGTATTTCAAAGATGCCCAGAACTGAGCTAAACTTGGTATGTCTCCAACTCCTAGAAATCACTTCATGCCCCATCTCCCTTACTTCCAGCTAGTAAGGATCACATAATTCCTAACAAAGTTTTGACACAGATTCCCAATTCGGGCATTCAGAACATATAGCACGTTGCTGTAAGCAAGCACATTCTCATTCAAAGTTGCAATTTACTAGGTAGGAACAAGTTTGTATAGGTATTTCAAAGATGCCCAGAACTGAGCTAAACATGGTATGTCTCAAACTCCTAGAAATAACTTCATGCCCCATCTCACTTACTTCCAGCTATTAAGGATCACATAATTCCTAACAAAGTTTTGACACAGATTCCCAATTCTGGCATTCAGAACATATAGCACGTTTCTGTAAGCAAGCACATTCTCATTCAAAGTTGCAAGTTACTATGTAGGAACAAGTTTGGATAGGTATTTCAAAGATGCCCAGAACTGAGCTAAACTTGGTATGTGTCCAACTCCTAGAAATAACTTCATGCCCCATCTCCCTTACTTCCAGCTAGTAAGGATCACATAATTCCTAACAAAGATTTGACACAGAGTCCCAATTCGGGCATTCAGAACATATAGCACGTTGCTGTAAGCAAGCACATTCTCATTCAAAGTTGCAAGTTACTATGTAGGAACAAGTTTGTATAAGTATTTCAAAGATGCCCAGAACTGAGTTAAAGTGGGTATGTCTCCAACTCCTAGAAATAACTTCATGCCCCATCTCCCTTACTTCCAGCTAGTAAGGATCACATAATTCCTAACAAAGTTTTGACTCAGATTCCCAATTCGGGCATTCAGAACGTATAGCACGTTGCTGTAAGCAAGCACATTCTCATTAAATGTTGCAAGTTACTATGTAGGAACAAGTTTGTATAGGTATTTCAAAGGTACCCAGAACTGAGCTAAACGTTGTATGTCTCCAACTCCTAGAAATAACTTCATGCCCCATCTCCATTACTTCCATCTAGTAAGGATCACATAATTCCTAACAAAGTTTTGACACAGATTCCCAATTCGGGCATTCAGAACATATAGCACGTTGCAGTAAGTAAGCACATTCTCATTCAAAGTTGCAAGTTACTATGTAGCAACAAGTTTGTATAGGTATTTCAAAGATGCCCAGAACTGAGCTAAACTTGGTATGTCTCCAACTCCTAGACATAACTTCATGCCCCATCTGCCTTACTTCCATCTAGTAAGGATCACATAATTTCTAAGAAAGTTTTGACACAGATTCCCAATTCGGGCATTCAGAACATATAGCACGTTGCTGTAAGCAAGCACATTCTCATTCAAAGTTGCAAGTTACTATGTAGGAACAAGTTTGTAGAGGTATTTCAAAGAGGCCCAGAACTGAGCTAAATTTGGTATGTCTCCAACTCCTAGAAACAACTTCATGCCCCATCTCCCTTACTTCCAGCTAGTAAGGATCACATAATTCCTAACAAAGTTTTGACACAGATTCCCAATTCGGGCATTCAGAACATATAGAACGTTGC
Source organism: Diceros bicornis minor (assembly GCF_020826845.1). Classification (NCBI taxonomy): domain Eukaryota; kingdom Metazoa; phylum Chordata; class Mammalia; order Perissodactyla; family Rhinocerotidae; genus Diceros; species Diceros bicornis. The sequence goes on from NW_026691750.1 coordinate 1,611,508, forward strand.
TGTAAGCAAGCACATTCTCATTCAAAGTTGCAAGTTACTATGTAGGAACAAGTTTGTATAGGTATTTCAAAGATGCCCAGAACTGAGCTAAAGTGGGTATGTCTCCAACTCCTAGAAATAACTTTAAGCCCCATCTCCCTTACTTCCAGCTAGTAAGGATCACATAATTCCTAACAAAGATTTGACACAGATTCCCAATTCGGGCATTCAGAACATATAGCACGTTGCTGTAAGCAAGCACATTCTCATTCAAAGTTGCAAGTTACTATGTAGGAACAAGTTTGTATAGGTATTTCAAAGATGCCCAGAACTGAGCTAAACTTGGTATGTCTCCAACTCCTAGAAATATCTTCATGCCCCATCTCCCTTACTTCCATCTAGTAAGGATCACATAATTTCTAAGAAAGATTTGACACAGATTCCCAATTCGGGCATTCAGAACATATAGCACGTTGCTGTAAGCAAGCACATTCTCATTCAAAGTTGCAAGTTACTATGTAGGAACAAGTTTGTATAGGTATTTCAAAGATGCCCAGAACTGAGCTAAACTTGGTATGTCTCCAACTCCTAGAAATAACTTCATGCCCCATCTCCCGTACTTCCATCTAGTAAGGATCACATAATTTCTAAGAAAGATTTGACACAGATTCCCAATTCGGGCATTCAGAACATATAGCACGTTGCTGTAAGCAAGCACATTCTCATTCAGAGTTGCAAGTTACTATGTAGGAATAAGTTTGTATAGGTATTTCAAAGATGCCCAGAACTGAGCTAAACTTGGTATGTCTCCAACTCCTAGAAATAACTTCATGCCCCATCTCACTTACTTCCAGGTAGTAAGGATCACATAAATCATAACAAAATTTTGACACAGATTCCCAATTCGGGCATTCAGAACATATAGCACGTTTCTGTAAGAAAGCACATTCTCATTCAAAGTTGCAAGTTACTATGTAGGAACAAGTTTGTATAGGTATTTCAAAGATGCCCAGAACTGAGTTAAAGTTGGTATGTCTCCAACTCCTAGAAATAACTTCATGCCCCATCTCCCTTACTTCCAGCTAGTAAGGATCACATAATTCCTAACAAAGTTTTGACACAGATTCCCAATTCGGGCATTCAGAACATGTAGCACGTTGCTGTAAGCAAGCACATTCTCATTCAAAGTTGAAAGTTACTATGTAGGAACAAGTTTGTATAGGTATTTCAAAGATGCCCAGAACTGAGCTAAACTTAGTATGTCTGCAACTCCTAGAAATATCTTCATGCCCCATCTCCCTTACTTCCAGCTAGTAAGGATCACATAATTCCTAACAAATTTTTGACACAGATTCCCAATTCGGGCATTCAGAACATATAGCACGTTGCTGTAAGCAAGCACATTCTCATTCAAAGTTGCAAGTTACTATGTAGGAACAAGTTTGTATAGGTATTTCAAAGATGCCCAGAACTGAGCTAAAGTGGGTATGTCTCCAACTCCTAGAAATAACTTTATGCCCCATCTCCCTTACTTCCAGCTAGTAAGGATCACATAATTCCTAACAAAGATTTGACACAGATTCCCAATTCGGGCATTCAGAACATATAGCACGTTGCTGTAAGCAAGCACATTCTCATTCAAAGTTGCAAGTTACTATGTAGGAACAAGTTTGTATAGGTATTTCAAAGATGCCCAGAACTGAGCTAAAGTTGGTATGTCTCCAACTCCTAGAAATAACTTCATGCCCCATCTCCCTTACTTCCAGCTAGTAAGGATCACATAATTCCTAACAAAGTTTTGACACAGATTCCCAATTCGGGCATTCAGAACATGTAGCACGTTGCTGTAAGCAAGCACATTCTCATTCAAAGTTGCAAGTTACTATGTAGAAACAAGTTTGTATAGGTATTTCAAAGGTACCCAGAACGGAGCTAAACGTTGTATGTCTCCAACTCCTAGAAATAACTTCATGCCCCATCTCCATTACTTCCATCTAGTAAGGATCACATAATTCCTAACAAAGTTTTGACACAGATTCCCAATTCGGGCATTCAGAACATATAGCACGTTGCTGTAAGTAAGCACATTCTCATTCAAAGTTGCAAGTTACTATGTAGGAACAAGTTTGTATAGGTATTTCAAAGATGCCCAGAACTGAGCTAAACTTGGTATGTCTCCAACTCCTAGACATAACTTCATGCCCCATCTCCCTTACTTCCATCTAGTAAGGATCACATAATTTCTAAGAAAGTTTTGACACAGATTCCCAATTCGGGCATTCAGAACATATAGCACGTTGCTGTAAGCAAGCACATTCTCATTCAAAGTTGCAAGTTACTATGTAGGAACAAGTTTGTATAGGTATTTCAAAGAGGCCCAGAACTGAGCTAAACTTGGTATGTCTCCAACTCCTAGAAATAACTTAATGCCCCATCTCCCTTACTTCCATCTAGTAAGGATCACATAATTTCTAAGAAAGTTTTGACACAGATTCCCAATTCGGGTATTCAGGACATATAGCACGTTGCTGTAAGCAAGCACATTCTCATTCAAAGTTGCAAGTTACTATGTAGGAACAAGTTTGTATAGGTATTTCAAAGATCCCCAGAACTGAGCTAAACGTTGTATGTCTCCAACTCCTAGAAATAACTTCATGCCCCATCTCACTTACTTCCAGCTAGTAAGGATCACATAATTCATAACAAACTTTTGACACAGATTCCCAATTCGGGCATTCAGAACATATAGCACGTTTCTGTAACAAAGCACATTCTCATTCAAAGTTGCAAGTTACTATGTAGGAACAAGTTTGTATAGGTATTTCAAAGATGCCCAGAACTGAGCTAAAGTTGGTATGTCTCCAACTCCTAGAAATAACTTCATGACCCATCTCCCTTACTTCCAGCTAGTAAGGATCACATAATTCCTAACAAAGTTTTGACAAAGATTCCCAATTCGGGCATTCAGAACATGTAGCACGTTGCTGTAAGCAAGCACATTCTCATTCAAAGTTGAACGTTACTATGTAGGAACAAGTTTGTATATGTATTTCAAAGATGCCCAGAACTGAGCTAAACTTGGTATGTCTCCAACTCCTAGAAATATCTTCATGCCCCATCTCCCTTACTTCCAGCTAGTAAGGATCACATAATTTCTAACAAAGTTTTGACACAGATTCCCAATTCGGGCATTCAGAACATATAGCACGTTGCTGTAAGCAAGCACATTCTCATTCAAAGTTGCAAGTTACTATGTAGGAACAAGTTTGTATAGGTATTTCAAAGATGCCCAGAACTGAGCTAAATTTGGTATGTCTCCAACTCCTAGAAATAACTTAATGCCCCATCTCCCTTACTTCCAGCTAGTAAGGATCACATAATTCCTAACAAAGTTTTGACACAGATTCCCAATTCGGGCATTCAGAACATATAGAACGTTGCTGTAAGCAAGCACATTCTCATTCAAAGTTGCAAGTTACTATGTAGGAACAAGTTTGTATAGGTATTTCAAAGATGCCCAGAACTGAGCTAAAGTGGGTATGTCTCCAACTCCTAGAAATAACTTTAAGCCCCATCTCCCTTACTTCCAGCTAGTAAGGATCACATAATTCCTAACAAAGGTTTGACACAGATTCCCAATTCGGGCATTCACAACATATAGCACGTTGCTGTAAGCAAGCACATTCTCATTCAAAGTTGCAAGTTACTATGTAGGAACAAGTTTGTATAGGTATTTCAAAGATGCCCAGAACTGAGCTAAACTTGGTATGTCTCCAACTCCTAGAAATAACTTCATGCCCCATCTCCCTTACTTCCATCTAGTAAGGATCAAATAATTTCTAAGAAAGATTTGACACAGATTCCCAATTCGGGCATTCAGAACATATAGCACGTTGTTGTAAGCAAGCACATTCTCATTCAAAGTTGCAAGTTACTATGTAGGAACAAGTTTGTATAGGTATTTCAAAGATGCCCAGAACTGAGCTAAACTTGGTATGTCTCCAACTCCTAGAAATAACTTCATGCTCCATCTCCCTTACTTCCATCTAGTAAGGATCACATAATTTCTAAGAAAGATTTGACACAGATTCCCAATTCGGGCATTCAGAACATATAGCACGTTGCTGTAAGCAAGCACATTCTCATTCAAAGTTGCAAGTTACTATGTAGGAACAAGTTTGTATAGGTATTTCAAAGATGCCCAGAACTGAGCTAAACTTGGTATGTCTCCAACTCCAGAAATAACTTCATGCCCCATCTCACTTACTTCCAGGTAGTAAGGATCACATAAATCATAACAAACTTTTGACACAGATTCCCAATTCGGGCATTCAGAACATATAGCACGTTTCTGTAAGAAAGCACATTCTCATTCAAAGTTGCAAGTTACTATGTAGGAACAAGTTTGTATAGGTTTTTCAAAGATGCCCAGAACTGAGCTAAAGTTGGTATGTCTCCAACTCCCAGAAATAACTTCATGCCCCATCTCCCTTACTTCCAGCTAGTAAGGATCACATAATTCCTAAGAAAGTTTTGACACAGATTCCCAATTCGGGCATTCAGAACATGTAGCACGTTGCTGTAAGCAAGCACATTCTCATTCAAAGTTGAAAGTTACTATGTAGGAACAAGTTTGTATAGGTATTTCAAAGTTGCCCAGAACTGAGCTAAACTTGGTATGTCTCCAACTCCTAGAAATATCTTCATGCCCCATCTCCCTTACTTCCAGCTAGTAAGGATCACATAATTTCTAACAAATTTTTGACACAGATTCCCAATTCGGGCATTCAGAACATATAGCACGTTGCTGTAAGCAAGCACATTCTCATTCAAAGTTGCAAGTTACTATGTAGGAACAAGTTTGTATAGGTATTTCAAAGATGCCCAGAACTGAGCTAAACGTTGTATGTCTCCAACTCCTAGAAATAACTTCATGACCCATCTCCATTACTTCCAACTAGTAAGGATCACATAATTCCTAACAAAGATTTGACACAGATTCCCAATTCGGGCATTCAGAACATATAGCACGTTGCTGTAAGCAAGCACTTTCTCATTCAAAGATGCAAGTTACTATGTAGGAACAAGTTTGTCTAGGTATTTCAAAGATGCCCAGAACTGAGCTAAACTTGGTATGTGTCCAACTCCTAGAAATAACTTCATGCCCCATCTCCCTTACTTCCAGCAAGTAAGGATCACCTAATTCCTAACAATGTTTTCACACAGATTCCCAATTCGGGCATTCAGAACATATAGCACGTTGCTGTAAGCAAGCACATTCTCATTCAAAGTTGCAAGTTACTATGTAGTAACAAGTTTGTATAAGTATTTCAAAGATGCCCAGAACTGAGCTAAAGTGGGTATGTCTCCAACTCCTAGAAATAACTTCATGCCCCATCTCCCTTACTTCCAGCTAGTAAGGATCACATAATTCCTAACAAAGTTTTGACACAGATTCCCAATTCGGGCATTCAGAACATATAGCACGTTGCTGTAAGCAAGCACATTCTCATTCAAAGTTGCAAGTTACTATGTAGGAACAAGTTTGTATAGGTATTTCAAAGATGCCCAGAACTGAGCTAACCTTGGTATGTCTCCAACTCCTAGAAATAACTTCATGCCCCCTCTCCCTTACATCCAGCTAGTAAGGATCACATAATTCATAACAAATTTTGAAACAGATTCCCAATTCGGGCATTCAGAACATATAGCACGTTTCTGTAAGAAAGCACATTCTCATTCAATGTTGCAAGTTACTATGTAGGAACAAGTTTGTATAGGTATTTCAAAGATGCCCAGAACTGAGCTAAAGTTGGTATGTCTCCAACTCCTAGAAATAAATTCATGCCCCATCTCCCTTACTTCCAGCTAGTAAGGATCACATAATTCCTAACAAAGTTTTGACACAGATTCCCAATTGGGGCATCCAGAATATGTAGCACGTTGCTGTAAGCAAGCACATTCTCATTCAAAGTTGCAAGTTACTATGTAGGAACAGGTTTGTATAGGTATTTCAAAGATGCCCAGAACTGAGCTAAACTTGGTATGTCTCCAACTCCTAGAAATAAATTCATGCCCCAACTCCCTTACTTCCAGCTAGTAAGGATCACATTATTCCTAACAAAGTTTTGACACAGATTCCCAATTCGGGCATTCAGAACATATAGCACGTTGCTGTAAGCAAGCACATTCTCATTCAAAGTTGCAAGTTACTATGTAGGAACAAGTTTGTATAGGTATTTCAAAGATGCCCAGAACTGAGCTAAACTTGGTATGTCTCAAACTCCTAGAAATAACTTCATGCCCCATCTCCCTTACTTCCAGCTAGCAAGGATCACATAATTCCTGACAAAGATTTGACACAGATTCCCAATTCGGGCATTCGGAACATATAGCACGTTTCTGTAAGCAAGCACATTCTCATTCAAAGTTGCAAGTTACTATGTAGGAACAAGTTTGTATAGGTATTTCAAAGATGCCCAGAACTGAGCTAAAGTGGGTATGTCTCCAACTCCTACAAATAATTTCATGCCCCATCTCCCTTACTTCCAGCTAGTAAGGATCACATAATTCCTAACAAAGTTTTGACACAGATTCTCAATTCGGGCATTCAGAACATATAGCACGTTGCTGTAAGCAAGCACATTCTCATTCAAAGTTGCAAGTTACTATGTAGGAACAAGTGTGTATAGGTATTTCAAAGGTACCCAGAACTGAGCTAAACGTTGTATGTCTCCAACTCCTAGAAATAACTTCATGCCCCATCTCCCTTACTTCCAGCTAGTAAGGATCACATAATTCCTAACAAAGTTTTGACACAGATTCCCAATTCGGGCATTCAGAACATATAGCACGTTGCTGTAAGCAAGCACATTCTCATTCAAAGTTGCAAGTTACTATGTAGGAACAAGTTTGTATAGGTATTTCAAAGATGCCCAGAACTGAGCTAAACTTGGTATGTCTCCAACTCCTAGAAATATCTTCATGCCCCATCTGCCTTACTTCCAGCTAGTAAGGATCACATAATTTCTAAGAAAGTTTTGACACAGATTCCCAATTCGGGCATTCAGAACATATAGCACGTTGCTGTAAGCAAGCACATTCTCATTCAAAGTTGCAAGTTACTATGTAGGAACAAGTTTTTATAGGTATTTCAAAGATGCCCAGAACTGAGCTAAATTTGGTATGTCTCCAATCCTAGAAATAACTTCATGCCCCATCTCCCTTACTTCCAGCTAGTAAGGATCACATAATTCCTAACAAAGATTTGACACAGATTCCCAATTCGGGCATTCAGAACATATAGCACGTTGCTGTAAGCAAGCACATTCTCATTCAAAGTTGCAAGTTACTATGTAGGAACAAGTTTGTATAGGTATTTCAAAGATGCCCAGAACTGAGCTAAAGGTTGTATGTCTCCAACTCCTAGAAATAACATCATGCCCCATCTCCCTTACTTCCAGCTAGTAAGGATCACATAATTCCTAACAAAGTTTTGACACAGATTCCCAATTCGGGCATTCAGAACATATAGCACGTTGCTGTAAGCAAGCACATTCTCATTCAAAGTTGCAAGTTACTATGTAAGAACAAGTTTGTATAGGTATCTCAAAGATGCCCAGAACTGAGCTAAACTTGGTATGTCTCAAACTCCTAGAAATAACTTCATGCCCCATCTCCCTTACTTCCTACTATTAAGGATCACATAATTCCTAACAAAGTTTTGACACAGATTCCCAATTCGGGCATTCAGAACATATAGCATGTTGCTGTAAGCAAGCACTTTCTCATTCAAAGATGCAAGTTACTATGTAGGAACAAGTTTGTATAGGTATTTCAAAGATGCCCAGAACTGAGCTAAACTTGGTATGTGTCCAACTCCTAGAAATAACTTCATGCCCCATCTCCCTTACTTCCAGCTAGTAAGGATCACATAATTCCTAACAAAGTTTTCACACAGATTCCCATTTCGGGCATTCAGAACATATAGCACGTTGCTGTAAGCAAGCACATTCTCATTCAAAGTTGCAAGTTACTATGTAGGAACAAGTTTGTATAGGACTTTCAATGATGCCCAGAACTGAGCTAAACTTGGTATGTCTCCAACTCCTAGAAATATCTTCATGCCCCATCTCCCTTACTTCCGGCTAGTAAGGATCACATAATTCCTAACAAAGTTTTGACACAGATTCCCAATTCGGGCATTCAGAACATATAGCACGTTGCTGTAAGCAAGCACATTCTCATTCAAAGTTGCAAGTTACTATGTAGGAACAAGTTTGTATAGGTATTTCAAAGATGCCCAGAACTGAGCTAAACGTTGTATGTCTCCAACTCCAGGAAATAACTTCATGCCCCATCTCCATTACTTCCATCTAGTAAGGATCACATAATTCCTAACAAAGATTTGACACAGATTTCCAATTCGGGCATTCAGAACATATAGCACGTTGCTGTAAGTAAGCACATTCTCATTCAAAGTTGCAAGTTACTATGTAGGAACAAGTTTGTATAGGTATTTCAAAGATGCCCAGAACTGAGCTAAACTTGGTATGTCTCCAACTCCTAGAAATAACTTCATGCCCCATCTCCCTTACTTCCAGCTAGTAAGGATCACATAATTCCTAACAAACTTTTGACACAGATTCCCAATTCGGGCATTCAGAACATATAGCACGTTGCTGTAAGCAAGCACATTCTCATTCAAAGTTGCAAGTTACTATGTAGGAACAAGTTTGTATAGGTATTTCAAAGATGCCCAGAACTGAGCTAAACTTGGTATGTCTCCAACTCCTAGAAATAACTTCATGCCCCATCTCCCTTACTTCCAGCTAGTAAGGATCACATAATTCCTAACAAAGATTTGACACAGATTCCCAATTCGGGCATTCAGAACATGTAGCACGTTGCTGTAAGCAAGCACATTCTCATTCAAAGTTGCAAGTTACTATGTCGGAACAAGTTTGTATAGGTATTTCAAAGATGCCCAGAACTGAGCTAAAGTGGGTATGTCTCCAACTCCTAGAAATAACTTCACGCCCCTTCTCCCTTACTTCCAGCTAGTAAGGATCACATAATTCCTAACAAAGTTTTGACACAGATTCTCAATTCGGGCATTCAGAACATATAGCACGTTGCTGTAGGCAAGCACATTCTCATTCAAAGTTGCAAGTTACTGTGTAGGAACAAGTTTGTATAGGTATTTCAAAGATACCCAAAACTGAGCTAAACGTTGTATGTCTCCAACTCCTAGAAATAACTTCATGCCCCATCTCCATTACTTCCATCTAGTGAGGATCACAAAATTCCTAACAAAGTTTTGACACAGATTCCCAATTCAGGCATTCAGAACATATAGCACGTTGCTGTAAGCAAGCACATTCTCATTCAAAGTTGCAAGTTACTATGTAGGAACAAGTTTGTATAGGTATTTCAAAGATCCCCAGAACTAAGCTAAACGTTGTATGTCTCCAACTCCTGGAAATAACTTCATGCCCCATCTCCCTTACTTCCATCTAGTAAGGATCACATAATTCGTAAGAATGTTTTGACACAGATTCCCATTTCGGGCATTCAGAACATATAGCACGTTGCTGTAAGCAAGCACATTCTCATTAAAGTTGCAAGTTACTATGTAGGAACAAGTTTGTATAGGTATTTCAAAAATGCCCTGAACTGAGCTAAACTTGGTATGTCTCCAACTCCTAGAAATAACTTCATGCCCCATCTCCCTTACTTCCAGCTAGTAAGGATCACATAATTTCTAAGAAAGTTTTGACACAGATTCCAAATTCGGGCATTCAGAACATGTAGCACGTTGCTGTAAGCAAGCACATTCTCATTCAAAGTTGCAAGTTACTATGTAGGAACAAGTTTGTATAGGCATTTAAAAGATGCCCAGAACTGAGCTAAGCGTTGTAAGTCTCCAACTCCTGGAAATAACTTCATGCCCCATCTCCTTACTTCCATCTAGTAAGGATCACATAATTCCTAAGAAAGTTTTGACACAGATTCCCAATTCGGGCATTCAGAGCATATAGCACGTTGCTGTAAGCAAGCACATTCTCTGTCAAAGTTGCGAGTTACTATGTAGCAACAAGTTTGTATAGGTATTTCAAAGATGCCCAGAACTGAGCTAAACTTGGTATGTCTCCAACTCCTAGAAATAACTTCATGCCCCATCTCCCTTACTTCCAGCTAGTAAGGATCACATAATTCCTAACAAACTTTTGACACAGATTCCCAATTCGGGCATTCAGAACATAGAGCACGTTGCTGTAAGCAAGCACATTCTCATTCAAAGTTGCAAGTTACTATGTAGGAACAAGTTTGTATAGGTATTTCAAAGATGCCCAGAACTGAGCTAAACTTGGTATGTCTCCAACTCCTAGAAATAACTTCATGCCCCATCTCCCTTACTTCCAGCTAGTAAGGATCACATAATTCCTAACAAAGATTTGACACAGATTCCCAATTCGGGCATTCAGAACATGTAGCACGTTGCTGTAAGCAAGCACATTCTCATTCAAAGTTGCAAGTTACTATGTCGGAACAAGTTTGTATAGGTATTTCAAAGATGCCCAGAACTGAGCTAAAGTGGGTATGTCTCCAACTCCTAGAAATAACTTCACGCCCCTTCTCCCTTACTTCCAGCTAGTGAGGATCACATAATTCCTAACAAAGTTTTGACACAGATTCTCAATTCGGGCATTCAGAACATATAGCACGTTGCTGTAGGCAAGCACATTCTCATTCAAAGTTGCAAGTTACTGTGTAGGAACAAGTTTGTATAGGTATTTCAAAGATACCCAAAACTGAGCTAAACGTTGTATGTCTCCAACTCCTAGAAATAACTTCATGCCCCATCTCCATTACTTCCATCTAGTGAGGATCACAAAATTCCTAACAAAGTTTTGACACAGATTCCCAATTCAGGCATTCAGAACATATAGCACGTTGCTGTAAGCAAGCACATTCTCATTCAAAGTTGCAAGTTACTATGTAGGAACAAGTTTGTATAGGTATTTCAAAGATCCCCAGAACTAAGCTAAACGTTGTATGTCTCCAACTCCTGGAAATAACTTCATGCCCCATCTCCCTTACTTCCATCTAGTAAGGATCACATAATTCGTAAGAATGTTTTGACACAGATTCCCAATTCGGGCATTCAGAACATATAGCACGTTGCTGTAAGCAAGCACATTCTCATTAAAGTTGCAAGTTACTATGTAGGAACAAGTTTGTATAGGTATTTCAAAGATGCCCTGAACTGAGCTAAACTTGGTATGTCTCCAACTCCTAGAAATAACTTCATGCCCCATCTCCCTTACTTCCAGCTAGTAAGGATCACATAATTTCTAAGAAAGTTTTGACACAGATTCCCAATTCGGGCATTCAGAACATGTAGCACGTTGCTGTAAGCAAGCACATTCTCATTCAAAGTTGCAAGTTACTATGTAGGAACAAGTTTGTATAGGCATTTAAAAGATGCCCAGAACTGAGCTAAGCGTTGTAAGTCTCCAACTCCTGGAAATAACTTCATGCCCCATCTCCTTACTTCCATCTAGTAAGGATCACATAATTCCTAAGAAAGTTTTGACACAGATTCCCAATTCGGGCATTCAGAGCATATAGCACGTTGCTGTAAGCAAGCACATTCTCCTTCAAAGTTGCAAGTTACTATGTAGCAACAAGTTTGTATAGGTATTTCAAAGATTCCCAGAACTGAGCTAAATTTGGTATGTCTCCAACTCCTAGAAATAACTTCATGCCCCATCTCCCTTACTTCCAGCTAGTAAGGATCACATAATTCCTAACAAAGTTTTGACACAGATTCCCAATTCGGGCATTCAGAACATAGAGCACGTTGCTGTAAGCAAGCACATTCTCATTCAAAGTTGCAAGTTACTATGTAGGAACAAGTTTGTATAGGTATTTCAAAGATGCCCAGAACTGAGCTAAACTTGGTATGTCTCCAACTCCTAGAAATAACTTCAGGCCCCATCTCCCTTACTTCCAGCTAGTAAGGATCAAATAATTCCTAACAAAGTTTTGACACAGATTCCCAATTCGGGCATTCAGAACATATAGCACGTTGCTGTAAGCAAGCACATTCTCATTCAAAGTTGCAAGTTACTATGTAGGAACAAGTTTGTATAGGTATTTCAAAGATACCCAGAACTGAGCCAAAAGTTGTATGTCTCCAACTCCTAGAAATAACATCATGCCCCATCTCCATTACTTCCATCTAGTGAGGATCACATAATTCCTAACAAAGTTTTGACACAGATTCCCAATTCGGGCATTCAGAACATATAGCACGTTGCTGTAAGCAAGCACATTCTCATTCAAAGTTGCAAGTTACTATGTTGGAACAAGTTTGTATAGGTATTTCAAAGATGCCCAGAACTGAGCTAAACGTTGTATGTCTCCAACTCCTGGAATTAACTTCATGCCCCATCTCCCTTACTTCCAGCTAGTAAGGATCACATAATTCTTAACAAAGTTTTGACACAGATTCCCAATTCGGGCATTCAGAACATATAGCACGTTGCTGTAAGCAAGCACATTCTCATTCAAAGTTGCAAGTTACTATGTAGGAACAAGTTTGTATAGGTATTTCAAAGATGCCCAGAACTGAGCTAAACTTGGCATGTCTCCAACTCCTAGAAATAACATCATGCCCCATCTCCCTTTCTTCCAGCTAGTAAGGATCACATAATTCCTAACAAAGTTTTGACACAGATTCCCAATTCGGGCATTCTGAACATAGAGCACGTTGCTGTAAGCAAGCACATTCTCATTCAAAGTTGCAAGTTACTATGTAGGAACAAGTTTGTATAGGTATTTCAAAGATGCCCAGAACTGAGCTAAACGTTGTATGTCTCCAACTCCTAGAAATAACTTCATGCCCCATCTCCCTTACTTCCAGCTAGTAAGGATCACATAATTCCTAACAAAGATATGACACAGATTCCCAATTCGGGCATTCAGAACATGTAGCACGTTGCTGTAAGCAAGCACATTCTCATTCAAAGTTGCAAGTTACTATGTAGGAACAAGTTTGTATAGGTATTTCAAAGATGCCCAGAACTGAGCTAAAGTGGGTATCTCTCCAACTCCTAGAAATAACTTCACGCCCCATCTCCCTTACTTCCAGCTAGTAAGGATCACATAATTCCTAACAAAGTTTTGACACAGATTCTCAATTCGGGCATTCAGAACATATAGCACGTTGCTGTAGGCAAGCACATTCTCATTCAAAGTTGCAAGTTACTGTGTAGGAACAAGTTTGTCTAGGTATTTCAAAGATACCCAGAACTGAGCTAAACGTTGTATGTCTCCAACTCCTAGAAATAACTTCATGCCCCATCTCCATTACTTCCATCTAGTGAGGATCACAAAATTCCTAACAAAGTTTTGACACACATTCCCAATTCGGACATTCAGAACATATAGCACGTTGCTGTAAGCAAGCACATTCTCATTCAAAGTTGCAAGTTACTATGTAGGAACAAGTTTGTATAGGTATTTCAAAGATGCCCAGAAATGAGCTAAAGTGGGTACGTCTCCAACTCCTGGAAATAACTTCATGCCCCATCACCCTTACTTAAATCTAGTAAGGATCACATAATTCCTAAGAATGTTTTGACACAGATTCCCAATTCGGGCATTCAGAACATATAGCACGTTGCTGTAAGCAAGCACATTCTCATTCAAAGTTGCAAGTTACTATGTAGGAACAAGTTTGTATAGGTATTTCAAAGATGCCCAGAACTGAGCTAAACTTGGTATGACTCCAACTCCTAGAAATAACTTCAGGCCCCATCTCCCTTTCTTCCAGCTAGTAAGGATCACATAATTCCTAACAAAGATTTGACACAGATTACCAATTCGGGCATTCAGAACATAGAGCACGTTGCTGTAAGCAAGCACATTCTCATTCAAAGTTGTAAGTTACTATGTAGGAACAAGTTTGTATAGGTATTTCAAAGATGCCCAGAACGGAGCTAAACTTGGTATGTCTCCAACTCCTGGAAATAACTTCATGCCCCATCTCCCTTACTTCCAGCTAGTAAGGATCACATAATTCCTAACAAAGTTTTGACACAGATTCCCAATTCGTGCATTCAGAAAATGTAGCACGTTGCTGTAAGCAAGCACATTCTCATTCATAGTTGCAAGTTACTATGGAGGAACAAGTTTGTATAGGTATTTCAAAGATGCCCAGATCTGAGCTAAACTTGGTATGTCTCCAACTCCTAGAAATAAATTCATGCCCCATCTCCCTTACTTCCAGCTAGTAAGGATCACCTAATTCCCAACAAAGTTTTGACACAGATTCCCAATTCGGGCATTCAGAACATATAGCACGTTGTTGTAAGCAAGCACATTCTCATTCAAAGTTGCAAGTTACTACGTAGGAACAAGTTTGTATAGGTATTTCAAAGATGCCCAGAACTGAGCTAAACTTGGTATGTGTCCAACTCCTAGAAATAACTTCATGCCCCATCTCCCTTACTTCCAGCTAGTAAGGATCACATAATTCCTAACAAAGTTTTGACACAGATTCCCAATTCGGGCATTCAGAACATATAGCACGTTGCTGTAAGCAAGCACATTCTCATTCAAAGTTGCAAGTTGCTATGTAGGAACAAGTTTGTAAAGGTATTTCAAAGATGCCCAGAACTGAGCTAAAGTGGGTATGTCTCCAACTCCTAGAAATAACTTCATGCCCCATCTCCCTTACTTCCATCTAGTAAGGATCACATAATTCCTAACAAAGTTTTGACACATATTCCCAATTCGGGCATTCAGAACATATAGCACGTTGCTGTAAGCAAGCACATTCTCATTCAAAGTTGCAAGTTACTATGTAGGAACAAGTTTGTATAGGTATTTCAAAGATGCCCTGAAGTAAGCTAAAGTGGGTATGTCTCCAACTCCTAGAAATAACTTCATGCCCCATCTCCCTTACTTCCAGCTAGTAAGGATCACATAATTCCTAACAAAGTTTTGACACAGATTCCCAATTCGGGCATTCAGAACATATAGCACGTTGCTGTAAGCAAGCACATTCTCATTCAAATTTGCAAGTTACTATGTAGGAACAAGTTTGTATAGGTATTTCAAAGAGGCCCAGAACTGAGCTAAACCTGGTATGTCTCCAACTCCTAGAAATAACTTCATGCCCCATCTCACTTACTTCCAGCTAGTAAGGATCACATAATTCCTAACAAAGTTTTGACACAGATTCCCAATTCGGGCATTCAGAACATATAGCACGTTGCTGTAAGCAAGCACATTCTCATTCAAAGTTGCAAGTTACTATGTAAGAACAAGTTTGTATAGGTATCTCAAAGATGCCCAGAACTGAGCTAAACTTGGTATGTCTCAAACTCCTAGAAATAAATTCATGCCCCATCTCCCTTACTTCCAGCTCGTAAGGATCACATAATTCCTAACAAAGTTTTGACACAGATTCCCAATTCGGGCATTCAGAACATGTAGCCCGTTGCTGTAAGCAAGCACATTCTCATTCAAAGTTGCAAGTTACTATGTAGGAACAAGTTTGTATAGGTATTTCAAAGATGCCCAGAACTGAGCTAAACGTTGTATGTCTCCAACTCCTAGAAATAACTTCATGTCCCATCTCCCTTACTTCCAGCTAGTAAGGATCACATAATTCATAACAAAGTTTTGAAACAGATTCCCAATTCGGGCATTCAGAACATATAGCACGTTGCTGTAAGCAAGCACATTCTCATTCAAAGATGCAAGTTACTATGTAGGAACAAGTTTGTATAGGTATTTCAAAGATGCCCAGAACTGAGCTAAATATTGTATGTCTCCAACTCCTAGAAATAACTTAATGCCCCATCTCCCTTACTTCCAGCTAGTAAGGATCACATAATTCCTAACAAAGTTTTGACACAGATTCCCAATTCGGGCATTCAGAACATGTAGCACGTTGCTGTAAGCAAGCACATTCTCATTTTAAGTTGCAAGTTACTATGTAGGAACAAGTTTGTATAGGTATTTCAAAGATTCCCAGAATTGTGCTAAACTTGGTATGTCTCCAACTCCTGGAAATATCTTCATGCCCCATCTCCCTTACTTCCAGCTAGTAAGGATCACATAATTCCTAACAAAGTTTTGACACAGATTCCCAATTCGGGCATTCAGAACATATAGCACGTTGCTGTAAGCAAGCACATTCTCATTCAAAGTTGCAAGTTACTATGTAGGAACAAGTTTGTATAGGTATTTCAAAGACGCCCAGGACTGAGCTAAACGTTTTATCTCTCCAATTCCTGGAAATAACTTCATGCCCCATCTCCCTTACTTCCAGCTAGTAAGGATCACATAATTCCTAACAAAGTTTTGACACAGATTCCCAATTCGGGCATTCAGAACATATAGCACGTTGCTGTAAGCAAGCATATTCTCATTCAAAGTTGCAAGTTACTATGTAGGAACAAGTTTGTATAGGTATTTCAAAGATGCCCAGAACTGAGCTAAACTTGGTATGTCTCCAACTCCTAGAAATAACTTCATGCCCCATCTCCATTACTTCCAGCTAGTAAGGATCACATAATTTCTAAGAAAGTTTTGACACAGATTCCCAATTCGGGCATTCAGAACATGTAGCACGTTGCTGTAAGCAAGCACATTCTCATTCAAAGTTGCAAGTTACTATGTAGGAACAAGTTTGTATAGGTATTTAAAAGATGCCCAGAACTGAGCTAAAGTGGGTATGTCTCCAACTCCTAGAAATAACTTCATGCCCCATCTCCCTTACTTCCAGCTAGTAAGGATCACATAATTCCTAAGAATTTGACACAGATTCCCAATTCGGGCATTCAGAGCATATAGCACGTTGCTGTAAGCAAGCACATTCTCATTCAAAGTTGCAAGTTACTATATAGGAACAAGTTTGTATAGGTATTTCAAAGATGCCCAGAACTGAGCTAAAGTGGGTATGTCTCCAACTCCTAGAAATAACTTCATGCCCCATCTCCCTTACTTCCAGCTAGTAAGGATCACATAATTCCTAACAAAGTTTTGACACAGATTCCCAATTCGGGCATTCAGAACATATAGCACGTTGCTGTAAGCAAGCACATTCTCATTCAAAGTTGCAAGTTACTATGTAGGAACAAGTTTGTATAGGACTTTCAATGATGCCCAGAACTGAGATAAACTTGGTATGTCTCCAACTCCTAGAAATAACTTCATGCCCAATCTCCTTTACTTCCAGCTAGTAAGGATCACATAATTCCTAACAAAGTTTTGACACAGATTCCCAATTCGGGCATTCAGAACATATAGCACGTTGCTGTAAGCAAGCACATTCTCATTCAAAGTTGCAAGTTACTATGTAGGAACAAGATTGTATAGGTATTTCAAAGATGCCCAGAATTGAGCTATACTTGGTATGTCTCCAACTCCTAGAAATATCTTCATGCCCCATCTCCCTAACTTCCAGCTAGTAAGGATCACCTAATTCCTAACAAAGATTTGACACAGATTCCCAATTCGGGGATTCAGAACATATAGCACGTTGTTGTAAGCAAGCACATTCTCATTCAAAGTTGCAAGTTACTATGTAGGAACAAGTTTGTATAGGTATTGTAAGGTGACCAGAACTGAGCTAAACTTGGTATGTCTCCAACTCCTAGAAATAACTTCATGCCCCATCTCCCTTACTTCCAGCTAGTAAGGATCACATAATTCCTAACAAACTTTTGACACAGATTCCCAATTCGGGCATTCAGAACATATAGCACGTTGCTGTAAGCAAGCACATTCTCATTCAAAGTTGCAGGTTACTATGTAGGAACAAGTTTGTAAAGGTATTTCAAAGATGCCCAGAACTGAGCTAAACGTTGTATGTCTCCAACTCCTACAAATAACTTCATGCCCCATCTCCCTTACTTCCAGCTAGTAAGGATCATATAATTCCTAACAAAGTTTTGACACAGATTCCCAATTCGGGCATTCAGAACATATAGCACGTTGCTGTAAGCAAGCACATTCTCATTCAAAGTTGCAGGTTACTATGTAGGAACAAGTTTGTAAAGGTATTTCAAAGATGCCCAGAACTGAGCTAAACGTTGTATGTCTCCAACTCCTAGAAATAACTTCATGCCCCATGTCCCTTCCTTCCAGCTCGTAAGGATCACATAATTCCTAACAAAGTTTTGACACAGATTCCCAATTCGGGCATTCAGTACATATAGCACGTTGCTGTAAGCAAGCACATTCTCATTCAAAGTTGCAAGTTACTATGTAGGAACAAGTTTGTATAGGTATTTCAAAGATGCCCAGAATTGAGCTATACTTGGTATGTCTCCAACTCCTAGAAATAAATTCATGCCCCATCTCCCTTACTTCCAGCTAGTACGGATCACATAATTCCTAACAAAGTTTTGAAACAGATTCCCAATTCGGGCATTCAGAACATATAGCACGTTGCTCTAAGCAAGCACATTCTCATTCACAGTTGCAAGTTACTATGTAGGAACAAGTTTGTATAGGTATTTCAAAGATGCCCAGAACTGAGCTAAACTTGGTATGTCTCCAACTCCAGAAATAACTTCATGCCCCATCTCCCTTACTTCCTGCTAGTAAGGATCACATAATTCCTAACAAAGTTTTGACACAGATTCCCAATTCGGGCATTCAGAACATATAGCACGTTGCTGTAAGCAAGCACATTCTCATTCAAAGTTGCAAGTTACTATGTAGGACCAAGTTTGTATAGGACTTTCAATGATGCCCAGAACTGAGATAAACTTGGTATGTCTCCAACTCCTAGAAATAACTTCATGCCCCATCTCCCTTACTTCCAGCTCGTAAGGATCACATAATTCCTAACAAAGTTTTGACACAGATTCCCAATTCGGGCATTCAGTACATATAGCACGTTGCTGTAAGCAAGCACATTCTCATTTAAAGTTGCAAGTTACTATGTAGGAACAAGTTTGTATAGGTATTTCAAAGATGCCCAGAATTGAGCTATACTTGGTATGTCTCCAACTCCTAGAAATAACTTCATGACCAATCTCCCTAACTTACAGCTAGTAAGGATCACATAATTCCTAAGAAAGTTGACACAGATTCCCAATTCGGGCATTCAGAACATATAGCACGTTGCTGTAAGCAAGCACATTCTCATTCAAAGTTGCAAGTTACTATGTAGGAACAAGTTTGTATAGGTTTTTCAAAGATGCCCAGAACTGTGCTAAACTTGGTATGTGTCCAACTCCTAGAAATAACTTCATGCCCGGTCTCCCTTACTTCCAGCTAGTAAGGATCACATAATTCCTAACAAAGTTTTGACACAGATTCCCAATTCGGGCATTCAGAACATATAGCACGTTGCTGTAAGCAAGCACATTCTCATTCAAAGTTGCAAGTTACTATGTAGGAACAAGTTTGTATAGGACTTTCAATGATGCCCAGAACTGAGCTAAACTTGGTATGTCTCCAACTCCTAGAAATAACTTCATGCCCCATCTCCCTTACTTCCAGCTCGTAAGGATCACATAATTCCTAACAAAGTTTTGACACAGATTCCCAATTCGGGCATTCAGAACATGTAGCACGTTGCTGTAGGCAAGCACATTCTCATTCAAAGTTGCAAGTTACTGTGTAGGAACAAGTTTGTCTAGGTATTTCAAAGATACCCAGAACTGAGCTAAACGTTGTATGTCTCCAACTCCTAGAAATAACTTCATGCCCCATCTCCATTACTTCCATCTAGTGAGGATCACAAAATTCCTAACAAAGTTTTGACACACATTCCCAATTCGGACATTCAGAACATATAGCACTTTGCTGTAAGCAAGCACATTCTCATTCAAAGTTGCAAGTTACTATGTAGGAACAAGTTTGTATAGGTATTTCAAAGATGCCCAGAAATGAGCTAAAGTGGGTATGTCTCCAACTCCTGGAAATAACTTCATGCCCCATCTCCCTTACTTCCATCTATTAAGGATCACATAATTCCTAAGAATGTTTTGACACAGATTCCCAATTTGGGCATTCAGAACATATAGCACGTTGCTGTAAGCAAGCACATTCTCATTCAAAGTTGCAAGTTACTATGTAGGAACAAGTTTGTATAGGTATTTCAAAGATGCCCAGAACGGAGCTAAACTTGGTATGTCTCCAACTCCTGGAAATAACTTCATGCCCCATCTCCCTTACTTCCAGCTGGTAAGGATCACATAATTCCTAACAAAGTTTTGACACAGATTCCCAATTCGTGCATTCAGAAAATGTAGCACGTTGCTGTAAGCAAGCACATTCTCATTCAAAGTTGCAAGTTACTATGGAGGAACAAGTTTGTATAGGTATTTCAAAGATGCCCAGATCTGAGCTAAACTTGGTATGTCTCCAACTCCTAGAAATAAATTCATGCCCCATCTCCCTTACTTCCAGCTAGTAAGGATCACCTAATTCCCAACAAAGTTTTGACACAGATTCCCAATTCGGGCATTCAGAACATATAGCACGTTGTTGTAAGCAAGCACATTCTCATTCAAAGTTGCAAGTTACTATGTAGGAACAAGTTTGTATAGGTATTTCAAAGATGCCCAGAACTGAGCTAAACTTGGTATGTGTCCAACTCCTAGAAATAACTTCATGCCCCATCTCCCTTACTTCCAGCTAGTAAGGATCACATAATTCCTAACAAAGTTTTGACACAGATTCCCAATTCGGGCATTCAGAACATATAGCACGTTGCTGTAAGCAAGCACATTCTCATTCAAAGTTGCAAGTTACTATGTAGGAACAAGTTTGTAAAGGTATTTCAAAGATGCCCAGAACTGAGCTAAAGTGGGTATGTCTCCAACTACCAGAAATAACCTCATGCCCCATCTCCCTTACTTCCAGCTAGTGAGGATCACATAATTCCTAACAAAACTTTGACACAGATTCCCAATTCGGGCATTCAGAACATATAGCACGTTGCTGTAAGCAAGCACATTCTCATTCAAACTTGCAAGTTACTATGTAGGAACAAGTTTGTATAGGTATTTCAAAGATGCCCAGAACTGAGCTAAACGTTGCATGTCTCCAACTCCTGGAAATATCTTCATGCCCCATCTCCCTTACTTCCAGCTAGTAAGGATCACATAATTCCTAACAAAGTTTTGACACAGATTCCCAATTCGGGCATTCAGAACATATAGCACGTTGCTGTAAGCAAGCACATTCTCATTCAAAGTTGCAAGTTACTATGTAGGAACAAGTTTGTATAGGTATTTCAAAGATTCCCAGAACTGAGCTAAACGTTGTATGTCTCCAACTCCTAGAAATAACTTCATGCCCCATCTCCCTTACTTCCAGCTAGTAAGGATCACATAATTCCTAACAAAGTTTTGACACAGATTCCCAATTCGAGCATTCAGAATATATAGCACGTTGCTGTAAGCAAGCACATTCTCATTCAAAGTTGCAAGTTACTATGTAGGAACAAGTTTGTATAGGTATTTCAAAGATGCCCAGAACTGTGCTAAACTTGGTATGTCTCCAACTCCTTGAAATAACTTCATGCCCCATCACCCTTACTTCCAGCTAGTAAGGATCACATAATTCCTAAGAAAGTTTTGACACAGATTCCCAATACGGGCATTCAGAAAATGTAGCACGTTGCTGTAAGCAAGCACATTCTCATTCAAAGTTGCAAGTTACTATGTAGGAACAAGTTTGTATAGGTATTTCAAAGATGCCCAGAACTGAGCTAAACTTGGTATGTCTCCAACTCCTAGAAATAACATCATGCCCCATCTCCCTTACTTCCAGCTAGTAAGGATCACCTAATTACTAACAAAGTTTTGACACAGATTCCCAATTCGGGCATTCAGAACAAATAGCACGTTGTTGTAAGCAAGCACATTCTCATTCAAAGTTGCATGTTACTACGTAGGAACAAGTTTGTATAGGTATTTCAAAGATGCCCAGAACTGAGCTAAACTTGGTATGTGTCCAACTCCTAGAAATAACTTCATGCCCCATCTCCCTTACTTCCAGCTAGTAAGGATCACATAATTCCTAACAAAGTTTTGACACAGATTCCCAATTCGGGCATTCAGAACATATAGCACGTTGCTGTAAGCAAGCACATTCTCATTCAAAGTTGCAAGTTACTATGTAGGAACAAGTTTGTAAAGGTATTTCAAAGATGCCCAGAACTGAGCTAAAGTGGGTATGTCTCCAACTCCTAGAAATAACTTCATGCCCCATCTCCCTTACTTCCATCTAGTAAGGATCACATAATTCCTAACAAAGTTTTGACACATATTCCCAATTCGGGCATTCAGAACATATAGCACGTTGCTGTAAGCAAGCACATTCTCATTCAAAGTTGCAAGTTACTATGTAGGAACAAGTTTGTATAGGTATTTCAAAGATGCCCTGAAGTAAGCTAAAGTGGGTATGTCTCCAACTCCTAGAAATAACTTCATGCCCCATCTCCCTTACTTCCAGCTAGTAAGGATCACATAATTCCTAACAAAGTTTTGACACAGATTCCCAATTCGGGCATTCAGAACATATAGCACGTTGCTGTAAGCAAGCACATTCTCATTCAAAGTTGCAAGTTACTATGTAGGAACAAGTTTGTATAGGTATTTCAAAGAGGCCCAGAACTGAGCTAAACTTGGTATGTCTCCAACTCCTACAAATAACTTCATGCCCCATCTCACTTACTTCCAGCTAGTAAGGATCACATAATTCCTAACAAAGTTTTGACACAGATTCCCAATTCGGGCATTCAGAACATATAGCACGTTGCTGTAAGCAAGCACATTCTCATTCAAAGTTGCAAGTTACTATGTAAGAACAAGTTTGTATAGGTATCTCAAAGATGCCCAGAACTGAGCTAAACGTGGTATGTCTCAAACTCCTAGAAATAAATTCATGCCCCATCTCCCTTACTTCCAGCTCGTAAGGATCACATAATTCCTAACAAAGTTTTGACACAGATTCCCAATTCGGGCATTCAGAACATGTAGCCCGTTGCTGTAAGCAAGCACATTCTCATTCAAAGTTGCAAGTTACTATGTAGGAACAAGTTTGTATAGGTATTTCAAAGATGCCCAGAACTGAGCTAAACGTTGTATGTCTCCAACTCCTAGAAATAACTTCATGTCCCATCTCCCTTACTTCCAGCTAGTAAGGATCACATAATTCATAACAAAGTTTTGAAACAGATTCCCAATTCGGGCATTCAGAACATATAGCACGTTGCTGTAAGCAAGCACATTCTCATTCAAAGATGCAAGTTACTATGTAGGAACAAGTTTGTATAGGTATTTCAAAGATGCCCAGAACTGAGCTAAATATTGTATGTCTCCAACTCCTAGAAATAACTTAATGCCCCATCTCCCTTACTTCCAGCTAGTAAGGATCACATAATTCCTAACAAAGTTTTGACACAGATTCCCAATTCGGGCATTCAGAACATGTAGCACGTTGCTGTAAGCAAGCACATTCTCATTCAAAGTTGCAAGTTACTATGTAGGAACAAGTTTGTATAGGTATTTCAAAGATTCCCAGAATTGTGCTAAACTTGGTATGTCTCCAACTCCTAGAAATATCTTCATGCCCCATCTCCCTTACTTCCAGCTAGTAAGGATCACATAATTCCTAACAAAGTTTTGACACAGATTCCCAATTCGGGCATTCAGAACATATAGCACGTTGCTGTAAGCAAGCACATTCTCATTCAAAGTTGCAAGTTACTATGTAGGAACAAGTTTGTATAGGTATTTCAAAGATGCCCAGAACTGAGCTAAACGTTTTATCTCTCCAATTCCTGGAAATAACTTCATGCCCCATCTCCCTTACTTCCAGCTCGTAAGGATCACATAATTCCTAACAAAGTTTTGACACAGATTCCCAATTCGGGCATTCAGAACATATAGCACGTTGCTGTAAGCAAGCATATTCTCATTCAAAGTTGCAAGTTACTATGTAGGAACAAGTTTGTATAGGTATTTCAAAGATGCCCAGAACTGAGCTAAACTTGGTATGTCTCCAACTCCTAGAAATAACTTCATGCCCCATCTCCCTTACTTCCAGCTAGTAAGGATCACATAATTTCTAAGAAAGTTTTGACACAGATTCCCAATTCGGGCATTCAGAACATGTAGCACGTTGCTGTAAGCAAGCACATTCTCATTCAAAGTTGCAAGTTACTATGTAGGAACAAGTTTGTATAGGTATTTAAAAGATGCCCAGAACTGAGCTAAAGTGGGTATGTCTCCAACTCCTAGAAATAACTTCATGCCCCATCTCCCTTACTTCCAGCTAGTAAGGATCACATAATTCCTAAGAATTTGACACAGATTCCCAATTCGGGCATTCAGAGCATATAGCACGTTGCTGTAAGCAAGCACATTCTCATTCAAAGTTGCAAGTTACTATATAGGAACAAGTTTGTATAGGTATTTCAAAGATGCCCAGAACTGAGCTAAAGTGGGTATGTCTCCAACTCCTAGAAATAACTTCATGCCCCATCTCCCTTACTTCCAGCTAGTAAGGATCACATAATTCCTAACAAAGTTTTGACACAGATTCCCAATTCGGGCATTCAGAACATATAGCACGTTGCTGTAAGCAAGCACATTCTCATTCAAAGTTGCAAGTTACTATGTAGGAACAAGTTTGTATAGGACTTTCAATGATGCCCAGAACTGAGATAAACTTGGTATGTCTCCAACTCCTAGAAATAACTTCATGCCCAATCTCCTTTACTTCCAGCTAGTAAGGATCACATAATTCCTAACAAAGTTTTGACACAGATTCCCAATTCGGGCATTCAGAACATATAGCACGTTGCTGTAAGCAAGCACATTCTCATTCAAAGTTGCAAGTTACTATGTAGGAACAAGATTGTATAGGTATTTCAAAGATGCCCAGAATTGAGCTATACTTGGTATGTCTCCAACTCCTAGAAATAACTTCATGCCCCATCTCCCTAACTTCCAGCTAGTAAGGATCACCTAATTCCTAACAAAGTTTTGACACAGATTCCCAATTCGGGGATTCAGAACATATAGCACGTTGTTGTAAGCAAGCACATTCTCATTCAAAGTTGCAAGTTACTATGTAGGAACAAGTTTGTATAGGTATTGTAAGGTGACCAGAACTGAGCTAAACTTGGTATGTCTCCAACTCCTAGAAATAACTTCATGCCCCATCTCCCTTACTTCCAGCTAGTAAGGATCACATAATTCCTAACAAACTTTTGACACAGATTCCCAATTCGGGCATTCAGAACATATAGCACGTTGCTGTAAGCAAGCACATTCTCATTCAAAGTTGCAGGTTACTATGTAGGAACAAGTTTGTAAAGGTATTTCAAAGATGCCCAGAACTGAGCTAAACGTTGTATGTCTCCAACTCCTACAAATAACTTCATGCCCCATCTCCCTTACTTCCAGCTAGTAATGATCATATAATTCCTAACAAAGTTTTGACACAGATTCCCAATTCGGGCATTCAGAACATATAGCACGTTGCTGTAAGCAAGCACATTCTCATTCAAAGTTGCAGGTTACTATGTAGGAACAAGTTTGTAAAGGTATTTCAAAGATGCCCAGAACTGAGCTAAACGTTGTATGTCTCCAACTCCTAGAAATAACTTCATGCCCCATCTCCCTTCCTTCCAGCTCGTAAGGATCACATAATTCCTAACAAAGTTTTGACACAGATTCCCAATTCGGGCATTCAGTACATATAGCACGTTGCTGTAAGCAAGCACATTCTCATTTAAAGTTGCAAGTTACTATGTAGGAACAAGTTTGTATAGGTATTTCAAAGATGCCCAGAATTGAGCTATACTTGGTATGTCTCCAACTCCTAGAAATAACTTCATGCCCCATCTCCCTTACTTCCAGCTAGTAAGGATCACATAATTCCTAACAAAGTTTTGACACAGATTCCCAATTCGGGCATTCAGAACATATAGCACGTTGCTCTAAGCAAGCACATTCTCATTCACAGTTGCAAGTTACTATGTAGGAACAAGTTTGTATAGGTATTTCAAAGATGCCCAGAACTGAGCTAAACTGGGTATGTCTCCAACTCCTAGAAATAACTTCATGCCACATCTCCCTTACTTCCAGCTAGTAAGGATAACATAATTCCTAACAAAGTTTTGACACAGATTCCCAATTCGGGCATTCAGAACATATAGCATGTTGCTGTAAGCAAGCACATTCTCATTCAAAGTTGCAAGTTACTATGTAGGACCAAGTTTGTATAGGTATTTCAAAGATGCCCAGAATTGAGCTATACTTGGTATGTCTCCAACTCCTAGAAATAACTTCATGCCCAATCTCCCTAACTTACAGCTAGTAAGGATCACATAATTCCTAAGAAAGTTGACACAGATACCCAATTCGGGCATTCAGAACATATAGCACGTTGCTGTAAGCAAGCACATTCTCATTCAAAGTTGCAAGTTACTATGTAGGAACAAGTTTGTATAGGTATTTCAAAGATGCCCAGTACTGAGCTAAAGTGGGTATGTCTCCAACTCCTAGAAATAACTTCATGCCCCATCTCCCTTACTTCCAGCTAGTAAGGATCACATAATTCCTAACAAAGTTTTGACACAGATTCCCAATTCGGGCGTTCAGAACATATAGCACGTTTCTGAAAGCAAGCACATTCTCATTCAAAGTTGCAAGTTACTATGTAGGAACAAGTTTGTATAGGTATTTCAAAGATACCCAGAACTGAGCTAAACTTGTTACGTCTCCAACTCCTAGAAATAACTTCATGCCCCATCTCCCTTACTTCCAGCTAGTAAGGATCACATAATTCCTAACAAAGATTTGACACAGATTCCCAATTCGGGCATTCAGAACATATAGCACGCTGCTGTAAGCAAGCACATTCTCATTCAAAGTTGCAAGTTACTATGTAGGAACAAGTTTGTATAGGTATTTCAAAGATGCCCAGAACTGAGCTATACTTGGTATGTCTCCAACTCCTAGAAATAACTTCATGCTCCATCTCCCTTACTTCCAGCTAGTAAGGATCACATAATTTATAACAAATATTTGACACAGATTCCCAATACGGGCATTCAGAACATGTAGCACGTTGCTGTAAGCAAGCACATTCTCATTCAAAGTTGCAAGTTACTATGTAGGAACAAGTTTGTATAGGTATTTCAAAGATGCCCAGATCTGAGCTAAAGTGGGTATGTCTCCAACTACCAGAAATAACTTCATGCCCCATCTCCCTTACTTCCAGCTAGTAAGGATCACATAATTCATAACAAAATTTTGACACAGATTCTCAATTCGGGCATTCAGAACATATAGCACGTTTCTGTAGGCAACCACATTCTCATTCAAAGTTGCAAGTTACCATGTAGTAACAAGTTTGTATAGGTATTTCAAAGATGTCCAGAACTGAGCTAAACGTTGTATGTCTCCAACTCCTGGAAATAACTTCATGCCCCATCTCCCTTACTTCCAGCTAGTAAGGATCACATAATTCCTAACAAAGTTTTGACACAGATTCCCAATTCGGGCATTCAGAACATATAGCACGTTGCTGTAAGCAAGCACATTCTCATTCAAAGTTGCAAGTTACTATGTAGGAACAAGTTTGTATAGGTATTTCAAAGATGCCCAGAACTGTGCTAAACTTGGTATGTCTCCAACTTCTAGAAATAACTTCATGTCCCAACTCCCTTACTTCCAACTAGTAAGGATCACATAATTCCTAACAAAGTTTTGACACAGATTCCCAATTCGGGCATTCAGAACATATAGCACGTTGCTGTAAGCAAGCACATTCTCATTCAAAGTTGCAAGTTACTATGTAGGAACAAGTTTGTATAGGTATTTCAAAGATGCCCAGAACTGAGCTAAACGTTGTATGTGTCCAACTCCTAGAAATAACTTCATGTCCCATCTCCCTTACTTCCAGCTAGTAAGGATCACATAATTCCTAACAAAGTTTTGACACAGATTCCCAATTCGGGCATTCAGAACATATAGCACGTTGCTGTAAGCAAGCACATTCTCATTCAAAGTTGCAAGTTACTATGTAGGAAGAAGTTTGTATAGGTATTTCAAAGATGCCCAGAACTGAACTAAACGTTGTATGTCTCCAACTCCTACAAATAACTTCATGCCCCATCTCCCTTACTTCTAGCTAGTAAAGATCACATAATTCCTAACAAAGTTTTGACACAGATTCCCAATTCGGGCGTTCAGAAGATATAGCACGTTGCTGTAAGCAAGCACATTCTCATTCATAGTTGCAAATTACTATGTAGGAACAAGTTTGTATAGGTATTTCAAAGATGCCCAGAACTGAGCTAAAGTTGGTATGTCTCCAACTCCTAGAAATAACTTCATGCCCCATCTCCCTTACTTCCAGCTAGTAAGGATCATATAATTCCTAACAAAGTTTGACACAGATTCCCAATTCGGGCATTCAGAATATATAGCACGTTGCTGTAAGCAAGCACATTCTCATTAAAGTTGCAAGTTACTATGTAGGAACAAGTTTGTATAGGTATTTCAAAGATGCCCAGAACTGAGCTAAACGTTGTATGTCTCCAACTCCTAGAAATAACTTCATGCCCCATCTCCCTTACTTCCAGCTAGTAAGGATCACATAATTCCTAACAAAGTTTTGACACAGATTCCCAATTCGGGCATTCAGAACATATAGCACGTTGCTGTAAGCAAGCACATTCTCATTCAAAGTTGCAAGTTACTATGTAGGAACAAGTTTGTATAGGTATTTCAAAGATGCCCAGAACTGAGCTAAACTTGGTATGTCTCCAACTCCTAGAAATAACTTCATGCCCTATCTCCCTAACTACCAGCTAGTAAGGATCACATAATTCCTAAAAAAGTTTTGACACAGATTCCCAATTCTGGCATTCAGAACATATAGCACGTTGCTGTAAGCAAGCACATTCTCATTCAAAGTTGCAAGTTACTATGTAGGAACAAGTTTGTATAGGTATTTCAAAGATGCCCAGAACTGAGCTAAACTTGGTATGTCTCCAACTCCTAGAAATAACTTCATGCCCCATCTCCCTTACTTCCAGCTAGTAAGGATCACATAATTCCTAACAAAGTTTTGACACAGATTCCCAATTCGAGCATTCAGAACATATAGCACGTTGCTGTAAGCAAGCACATTCTCATTCAAAGATGCAAGTTACTATGTAGGAACAAGTTTGTATAGGTATTTCAAAGATGCCCAGAACTCAGCTAAACGTTGTATGTCTCCAACTCCTAGAAACAACTTCATGCCCCATCTCCCTTACTTCCAGCTAGTAAGGATCACATAATTCCTAACAAAGTTTTGACACAGATTCCTAATTCGGGCATTCAGAACATATAGCACGTTGCTGTAAGCAAGCACATTCTCATTCAAAGTTGCAAATTACTATGTAGGAACAAGTTTGTATAGGTATTTCAAAGATTCCCAGAACTGTGCTAAACTTGGTATGTCTCCAACTCCTAGAAATAACTTCATGTCCCAACTCCCTTACTTCCAACTAGTAAGGATCACATAATTCCTAACAAAGTTTTGACACAGATTCCCAATTCGGGCATTCAGAACATATAGCACCTTGCTCTAAGCAAGCACATTCTCATTCAAAGTTGCAAGTTACTATGTAGGAACAAGTTTGTATAGGTATTTCAAAGATGCCCAGAACTGAGCTAAACGTTGTATGTCTCCAACTCCTAGAAATAACTTCATGTCCCATCTCCCTTACTTCCAGCTAGTAAGGATCACATAATTCCTAACAAAGTTTTGACACAGATTCCCAATTCGGGCATTCAGAACATATAGCACGTTGCTGTAAGCAAGCACATTCTCATTCAAAGTTGCAAGTTACCATGTAGGAACAAGTTTGTATAGGTATTTCAAAGATGCCCAGAACTGAGCTAAACGTTGTATGTCTCCAACTCCTAGAAATAACTTCATGCCCCATCTCACTTACTTCCAACTAGTAAGGATAACAAAATTCCTAACAAAGTTTTGACACAGATTCCCAATTCGGGCATTCAGAACATGTAGCACGTTGCTGTGAGCAAGCACATTCTCATTCAAAGTTGCAAGTTACTATGTAGGAAGAAGTTTGTATAGGTATTTCAAAGATGCCCAGAACTGAACTAAACGTTGTATGTCTCCAACTCCTACAAATAACTTCATGCCCCATCTCCCTTACTTCTAGCTAGTAAAGATCACATAATTCCTAACAAAGATTTGACACAGATTCCCAATTCGGGCGTTCAGAAGATATAGCACGTTGCTGTAAGCAAGCACATTCTCATTCATAGTTGCAAGTTACTATGTAGGAACAAGTTTGTATAGGTATTTCAAAGATGCCCAGAACTCAGCTAAACTTGGTATGTCTCCAACTCCTAGAAATAACTTCATGCCCCATCTCCCTTACTTCCAGCTAGTAAGGATCACATAATTCCTAACAAAGTTTTGACACAGATTCCCAATTCGTGCATTCAGAATATATAGCACGTTGCTGTAAGCAAGCACATTGTCATTCAAAGTTGCAAGTTACTATGTAGGAACAAGTTTGTATAGGTATTTCAAAGATGCCCAGAACTGAACTAAATGTTGTATGTCTCCAACTCCTAGAAATAACTTCATGCCCCATCTCCCGTACTTCCAGCTAGTAAGGATCACATAATTCCTAACAAAGTTTTGACACAGATTCCCAATTCGGGCATTCAGAACATATAGCACGTTGCTGTAAGCAAGCACATTCTCATTCTTAGTTGCAAGTTACTATGTAGGAACAAGTTTGTATAGGTATTTCAAAGATGCCCAGAACTCAGCTAAACTTGGTATGTCTCCAACTCCTAGAAATAACTTCATGCCCCATCTCCCTTACTTCCAGCTAGTAAGGATCACATAATTCCTAACAAAGTTTTGACACAGATTCCCAATTCGGGCATTCAGAATATATAGCACGTTGCTGTAAGCAAGCACATTCTCATTCAAAGTTGCAAGTTACTATGTAGGAACAAGTTTGTATAGGTATTTCAAAGATGCCCAGAACTGAGCTAAACGTTGTATGTCTCCAACTCCTAGAAATAACTTCATGCCCCATCTCCCTTACTTCCAGCTAGTAAGGATCACATAATTCCTAACAAAGTTTTGACACAGATTCCCAATTCGGGCATTCAGAACATATAGCACCTTGCTGTAAGCAAGCACATTCTCATTCAAAGTTGCAAGTTACTATGTAGGAACAAGTTTGTATAGGTATTTCAAAGATGCCCAGAACTGAGCTAAACGTTGTATGTCTCCAACTCCTAGAAATAACTTCATGCCCCATCTCCCTTACTTCCAGCTAGTAAGGATCACATAATTCCTAACAAAGTTTTGACACAGATTCCCAATTCGGGCATTCAGAACATATAGCACGTTGCTGTAAGCAAGCACATTCTCATTCACAGTTGCAAGTTACTATGTATGAACAAGTTTGTATAGGTATTTCAAAGATGCCCAGAACTGAGCTCAAGTGGGTATGTCTCCAACTCCTAGAAATAACTTCATGCCCCATCTCCCTTACTTCCAGCTAGTAAGAATCACATAATTCCTAACAAAGTTTTGACACAGATTCCCAATTCGGGCATTCAGAACATATAGCACGTTGCTGTAAGCAAGCACATTCTCATTCAAAGTTGCAAGTTACTATGTAGGAACAAGTTTGTATAGGTATTTCAAAGATGCCCAGAACTGAGCTAAACTTGGTATGTGTCCAACTCCTAGTAATAACTTCATTCCCCATCTCCCTTACGTCCAGCTAGTAAGGATCACATAATTCCTAACAAAGTTTTGACACAGATTCCCAATTCGGGCATTCAGAACATATAGCACGTTGCTGTAAGCAAGCACATTCTCATTCAAAGTTGCAAGTTACTATGTAGGTACGAGTTTGTATAGGTATTTCAAAGATTCCCAGAACTGAGCTAAAGTGGGTATGTCTCCAACTCATGGAAATAACTTCATGCCCCATCTCCCTTACTTCCAGCTAGTAAGGATCACATAATTCCTAACAAAGTTTTGACACAGATTCCCAATTCGGGCATTCAGAACATATAGCACGTTGCTGTAAGCAAGCACATTCTCATTCAAAGTTGCAAGTTACTATGTAGGAACAAGTTTGTATAGGAATTTCAATGATGCCCAGAACTGAGTTAAACTTGGTATGTCTCCAACTCATACAAATAACTTCATGCCCCATCTCCTTACTTCCAACTCGTAAGGACCACATAATTCCTAAAAAAGTTTTGACACAGATTCCCAATTCGGGCATTCAGAACATGTAGCACGTTGGTGTATGCAAATACATTCTCATTCAAATTTGCAAGTTACTAGTGTAGGAAAACGTTTGTATAGGTATTTCAAAGATGCCCAGAACTGTGCTAAACTTGGTATGTGTCAAACTCCTAGAAATAACTTCATGCCCCAACTCCCTTACTTCCAGCTCGTAAGGATCACATAATTCCTAACAAAGTTTTGACACAGATTCCCAATTCGGGCATTCAGAACATGTAGCACGTTGCAGTATGCAAATACATTCTCATTCAAATTTGCAAGTTAGTAGTGTAGGAACACGTTTGTATAGGTATTTCAAAGATGCCCAGAACTGTGCTAAACTTGGTATGTGTCCAACTCCTAGAAATAACTTCATGCCCCAACTCCCTTACTTCCAGCTCGTAAGGATCACATAATTCCTAACAAAGTTTTGACACAGATTCCCAATTCGGGAATTCAGTACATATAGCACGTTGCTGTAAGCAAGCACATTCCAATTTAAAGTTGCAAGTTACTATGTAGGAACAAGTTTGTATAGGTATTTCAAAGAGGCCCAGAACTGAGCTAAACTTGGTATGTCTCCAACTCCTAGAAATAACTTCATGCCCCATCTCCCTTACTTCCAGCTAGTAAGGATCACATAATTCCTAAAAAAGATTTGACACAGATTCCCAATTCGGGCATTCAGAACGTATAGCACGTTGCTGTAAGCAAGCACATTCTCATTCAAAGTTGCAAGTTACTATGTAGGAACAAGTTTGTATAGGTATTTCAAAGACGCCCAGAACTGTGCTAAACTTGGTATGTGTCCAACTCCTAGAAATAACTTCATGTCCCCACTCCCTTACTTCCAGCTAGTAAGGATCACATAATTCCTAACAAAGTTTTGACACAGATTCCCAATTCGGGCATTCAGAACATATAGCACGTTGCATTAAGCAAGCACATTGTCATTCAAAGTTGCAAGTTACGATGTAGGAACAAGTTTGTATAGGTATTTCAAAGATGCCCAGAACTGAGCTAAACTTGGTATGTTTCCAACTCCTAGAAATAACTTCATGCCCCATCTCCCTTACTTCCAGCTAGTAAGGATCACATAATTTCTAACAAAGTTTTGACACAGATTCTCAACTCGGGCATTCAGAACATATAGCACGTTGCTGTAAGGAAGCACATTCTCATTCAAAGTTGCAAGTTACTATGTAGGAACAAGTTTGTATAGGTATTTCAAAGATGCCCAGAACTGAACTAAACTTGGTATGTCTCCAACTCCTAGAAATAACTTCATGCCGCATCTCCCTTACTTCCAGCTAGTAAGGATCACATAATTCCTAACAAAGTTTTGACACAGATTCCCAATTCGGGCATTCAGAAGATATAGCACGTTGCTGTAAGCAAGCACATTTTCATTCATAGTTGCAAATTACTATGTAGGAACAAGTTTGTATAGGTATTACAAAGATGCCCAGAACTCAGCTAAACTTGGTATGTCTCCAACTCCTAGAAATAACTTCATGCCCCATCTCGCTTACTTCCAGCTAGTAAGGATCACATAATTCCTAACAAAATTTTGACACAGATTCCCAATTCGGGCATTCAGAACATATAGCACGTTGCTGTAAGCAAGCACATTCTCATTCAAAGTTGCAAGTTACTATGTAGGAACAAGTTTGTATAGGTATTGCAAAGATGCCCAGAACTGAGCTAAACGTTGTATGTCTCCAACTCCTAGAAATAACTTCATGCCCCATCTCCCTTACTTCCAGCTAGTAAGGATCACATAATTCCTAACAAAGTTTTGACACAGATTCCCAATTCGGGCATTCAGAACATATAGCACGTTGCTGTAAGCAAGCACATTCTCATTCAAAGTTGCAAGTTACTATGTAGGAACAAGTTTGTATAGGTATTTCAAAGATGCCCAGAACTGTGCTAAACTTGGTATGTCTCCAACTCCTAGAAATAACTTCATGCCCCATCTCCCTTACTTCCAGCTAGTAAGGATCACATAATTCCTTACAAACTTTTGACACAGATTCCCAATTCGGGCATTCAGAACATATAGCACGTTGCTGTAAGCAAGCACATTCTCATTCAAAGATGCAAGTTACTATGTAGGAACAAGTTTGTATAGGTATTTCAAAGATGCCCAGAACTGAGCTAAACGTTGTATGTCTCCAACTCCTAGAAATAACTTCATGCCCCATCTCACTTACGTCCAGCTAGTAAGGATAACAAAATTCCTAACAAAGTTTTGACACAGATTCCCAATTCGGGCATACAGAACATGTAGCACGTTGCTGTGAGCAAGCACATTCTCATTCAAAGTTGCAAGTTACTATGTAGGAAGAAGTTTGTATAGGTATATCAAAGATGCCCAGAACCTAGCTAAAGTGGGTATGTCTCCAACTCATGGAAATAACTTCATGCCCCATCTCCCTTACTTCCAGCTAGTAAGGATCACATAATTCCTAACAAAGTTTTGACACAGATTCCCAATTCGGGCATTCAGAACATATAGCACGTTGCTGTAAGCAAGCACATTCTCATTCAAATTTGCAAGTTACTATGTAGGAACAAGTTTGTATAGGTATTTCAAAGATGTCCAGAACTGAGCTAAACTTGGTATGTCTCCAACTCCTAGAAATAACTTCAGGCCCCATCTCCCTTTCTTCCAGCTAGTAAGGATCACATAATTCCTAACAAAGATTTGACACAGATTACCAATTCGGGCATTCAGAACATAGAGCACGTTGCTGTAAGCAAGCACATTCTCATTCAAAGTTGTAAGTTACTATGTAGGAACAAGTTTGTATAGGTATTTCAAAGATGCCCAGAACGGAGCTAAACTTGGTATGTCTCCAACTCCTGGAAATAACTTCATGCCCCATCTCCCTTACTTCCAGCTGGTAAGGATCACATAATTCCTAACAAAGTTTTGACACAGATTCCCAATTCGTGCATTCAGAAAATGTAGCACGTTGCTGTAAGCAAGCACATTCTCATTCAAAGTTGCAAGTTACTATGGAGGAACAAGTTTGTATAGGTATTTCAAAGATGCCCAGATCTGAGCTAAACTTGGTATGTCTCCAACTCCTAGAAATAAATTCATGCCCCATCTCCCTTACTTCCAGCTAGTAAGGATCACATAATTCCTAACAAAGTTTTGACACAGATTCCCAATTCGGGCATTCAGAACATATAGCACGTTGCTGTAAGCAAGCACATTCTCATTCAAAGTTGCAAGTTACTATGTAGGAACAAGTTTGTAAAGGTATTTCAAAGATGCCCAGAACTGAGCTAAAGTGGGTATGTCTCCAACTACCAGAAATAACCTCATGCCCCATCTCCCTTACTTCCAGCTAGTGAGGATCACATAATTCCTAACAAAACTTTGACACAGATTCCCAATTCGGGCATTCAGAACATATAGCACGTTGCTGTAAGCAAGCACATTCTCATTCAAACTTGCAAGTTACTCTGTAGGAACAAGTTTGTATAGGTATTTCAAAGATGCCCAGAACTGAGCTAAACGTTGCATGTCTCCAACTCCTGGAAATATCTTCATGCCCCATCTCCCTTACTTCCAGCTAGTAAGGATCACATAATTCCTAACAAAGTTTTGACACAGATTCCCAATTCGGGCATTCAGAACATATAGCACGTTGCTGTAAGCAAGCACATTCTCATTCAAAGTTGCAAGTTACTATGTAGGAACAAGTTTGTATAGGTATTTCAAAGATGCCCAGAACTGAGCTAAACGTTGTATGTCTCCAACTCCTAGAAATAACTTCATGCCCCATCTCCCTTACTTCCAGCTAGTAAGGATCACATAATTACTAACAAAGTTTTGACACAGATTCCCAATTCGGGCATTCAGAACAAATAGCACGTTGTTGTAAGCAAGCACATTCTCATTCAAAGTTGCATGTTACTACGTAGGAACAAGTTTGTATAGGTATTTCAAAGATGCCCAGAACTGAGCTAAACTTGGTATGTGTCCAACTCCTAGAAATAACTTCATGCCCCATCTCCCTTACTTCCAGCTAGTAAGGATCACATAATTCCTAACAAAGTTTTGACACAGATTCCCAATTCGGGCATTCAGAACATATAGCACGTTGCTGTAAGCAAGCACATTCTCATTCAAAGTTGCAAGTTACTATGTAGGAACAAGTTTGTAAAGGTATTTCAAAGATGCCCAGAACTGAGCTAAAGTGGGTATGTCTCCAACTCCTAGAAATAACTTCATGCCCCATCTCCCTTACTTCCATCTAGTAAGGATCACATAATTCCTAACAAAGTTTTGACACATATTCCCAATTCGGGCATTCAGAACATATAGCACGTTGCTGTAAGCAAGCACATTCTCATTCAAAGTTGCAAGTTACTATGTAGGAACAAGTTTGTATAGGTATTTCAAAGATGCCCTGAAGTAAGCTAAAGTGGGTATATCTCCAACTCCTAGAAATAACTTCATGCCCCATCTCCCTTACTTCCAGCTAGTAAGGATCACATAATTCCTAACAAAGTTTTGACACAGATTCCCAATTCGGGCATTCAGAACATATAGCACGTTGCTGTAAGCAAGCACATTCTCATTCAAAGTTGCAAGTTACTATGTAGGAACAAGTTTGTATAGGTATTTCAAAGAGGCCCAGAACTGAGCTAAACTTGGTATGTCTCCAACTCCTACAAATAACTTCATGCCCCATCTCACTTACTTCCAGCTGGTAAGGATCACATAATTCCTAACAAAGTTTTGACACAGATTCCCAATTCGGGCATTCAGAACATATAGCACGTTGCTGTAAGCAAGCACATTCTCATTCAAAGTTGCAAGTTACTATGTAAGAACAAGTTTGTATAGGTATCTCAAAGATGCCCAGAACTGAGCTAAACTTGGTATGTCTCAAACTCCTAGAAATAAATTCATGCCCCATCTCCCTTACTTCCAGCTCGTAAGGATCACATAATTCCTAACAAAGTTTTGACACAGATTCCCAATTCGGGCATTCAGAACATGTAGCCCGTTGCTGTAAGCAAGCACATTCTCATTCAAAGTTGCAAGTTACTATGTAGGAACAAGTTTGTATAGGTATTTCAAAGATGCCCAGAACTGAGCTAAACGTTGTATGTCTCCAACTCCTAGAAATAACTTCATGTCCCATCTCCCTTACTTCCAGCTAGTAAGGATCACATAATTCATAACAAAGTTTTGAAACAGATTCCCAATTCGGGCATTCAGAACATATAGCACGTTGCTGTAAGCAAGCACATTCTCATTCAAAGATGCAAGTTACTATGTAGGAACAAGTTTGTATAGGTATTTCAAAGATGCCCAGAACTGAGCTAAATATTGTATGTCTCCAACTCCTAGAAATAACTTAATGCCCCATCTCCCTTACTTCCAGCTAGTAAGGATCACATAATTCCTAACAAAGTTTTGACACAGATTCCCAATTCGGGCATTCAGAACATGTAGCACGTTGCTGTAAGCAAGCACATTCTCATTCAAAGTTGCAAGTTACTATGTAGGAACAAGTTTGTATAGGTATTTCAAAGATTCCCAGAATTGTGCTAAACTTGGTATGTCTCCAACTCCTAGAAATATCTTCATGCCCCATCTCCCTTACTTCCAGCTAGTAAGGATCACATAATTCCTAACAAAGTTTTGACACAGATTCCCAATTCGGGCATTCAGAACATATAGCACGTTGCTGTAAGCAAGCACATTCTCATTCAAAGTTGCAAGTTACTATGTAGGAACAAGTTTGTATAGGTATTTCAAAGATGCCCAGAACTGAGCTAAACGTTTTATCTCTCCAATTCCTGGAAATAACTTCATGCCCCATCTCCCTTACTTCCAGCTCGTAAGGATCACATAATTCCTAACAAAGTTTTGACACAGATTCCCAATTCGGGCATTCAGAACATATAGCACGTTGCTGTAAGCAAGCATATTCTCATTCAAAGTTGCAAGTTACTATGTAGGAACAAGTTTGTATAGGTATTTCAAAGATGCCCAGAACTGAGCTAAACTTGGTATGTCTCCAACTCCTAGAAATAACTTCATGCCCCATCTCCCTTACTTCCAGCTAGTAAGGATCACATAATTTCTAAGAAAGTTTTGACACAGATTCCCAATTCGGGCATTCAGAACATGTAGCACGTTGCTGTAAGCAAGCACATTCTCATTCAAAGTTGCAAGTTACTATGTAGGAACAAGTTTGTATAGGTATTTAAAAGATGCCCAGAACTGAGCTAAAGTGGGTATGTCTCCAACTCCTAGAAATAACTTCATGCCCCATCTCCCTTACTTCCAGCTAGTAAGGATCACATAATTCCTAAGAATTTGACACAGATTCCCAATTCGGGCATTCAGAGCATATAGCACGTTGCTGTAAGCAAGCACATTCTCATTCAAAGTTGCAAGTTACTATATAGGAACAAGTTTGTATAGGTATTTCAAAGATGCCCAGAACTGAGCTAAAGTGGGTATGTCTCCAACTCCTAGAAATAACTTCATGCCCCATCTCCCTTACTTCCAGCTAGTAAGGATCACATAATTCCTAACAAAGTTTTGACACAGATTCCCAATTCGGGCATTCAGAACATAT
Organism: Diceros bicornis minor; assembly: GCF_020826845.1. NCBI lineage: Eukaryota > Metazoa > Chordata > Mammalia > Perissodactyla > Rhinocerotidae > Diceros > Diceros bicornis. The sequence continues at coordinate 1,650,462 of NW_026691750.1, forward strand.
AGCACGTTGCTGTAAGCAAGCACATTCTCATTCAAAGTTGCAAGTTACTATGTAGGAACAAGTTTGTATAGGACTTTCAATGATGCCCAGAACTGAGATAAACTTGGTATGTCTCCAACTCCTAGAAATAACTTCATGCCCAATCTCCTTTACTTCCAGCTAGTAAGGATCACATAATTCCTAACAAAGTTTTGACACAGATTCCCAATTCGGGCATTCAGAACATATAGCACGTTGCTGTAAGCAAGCACATTCTCATTCAAAGTTGCAAGTTACTATGTAGGAACAAGATTGTATAGGTATTTCAAAGATGCCCAGAATTGAGCTATACTTGGTATGTCTCCAACTCCTAGAAATAACTTCATGCCCCATCTCCCTAACTTCCAGCTAGTAAGGATCACCTAATTCCTAACAAAGTTTTGACACAGATTCCCAATTCGGGGATTCAGAACATATAGCACGTTGTTGTAAGCAAGCACATTCTCATTCAAAGTTGCAAGTTACTATGTAGGAACAAGTTTGTATAGGTATTGTAAGGTGACCAGAACTGAGCTAAACTTGGTATGTCTCCAACTCCTAGAAATAACTTCATGCCCCATCTCCCTTACTTCCAGCTAGTAAGGATCACATAATTCCTAACAAACTTTTGACACAGATTCCCAATTCGGGCATTCAGAACATATAGCACGTTGCTGTAAGCAAGCACATTCTCATTCAAAGTTGCAGGTTACTATGTAGGAACAAGTTTGTAAAGGTATTTCAAAGATGCCCAGAACTGAGCTAAACGTTGTATGTCTCCAACTCCTACAAATAACTTCATGCCCCATCTCCCTTACTTCCAGCTAGTAATGATCATATAATTCCTAACAAAGTTTTGACACAGATTCCCAATTCGGGCATTCAGAACATATAGCACGTTACTGTAAGCAAGCACATTCTCATTCAAAGTTGCAGGTTACTATGTAGGAACAAGTTTGTAAAGGTATTTCAAAGATGCCCAGAACTGAGCTAAACGTTGTATGTCTCCAACTCCTAGAAATAACTTCATGCCCCATCTCCCTTCCTTCCAGCTCGTAAGGATCACATAATTCCTAACAAAGTTTTGACACAGATTCCCAATTCGGGCATTCAGTACATATAGCACGTTGCTGTAAGCAAGCACATTCTCATTTAAAGTTGCAAGTTACTATGTAGGAACAAGTTTGTATAGGTATTTCAAAGATGCCCAGAATTGAGCTATACTTGGTATGTCTCCAACTCCTAGAAATAACTTCATGCCCCATCTCCCTTACTTCCAGCTAGTAAGGATCACATAATTCCTAACAAAGTTTTGACACAGATTCCCAATTCGGGCATTCAGAACATATAGCACGTTGCTCTAAGCAAGCACATTCTCATTCACAGTTGCAAGTTACTATGTAGGAACAAGTTTGTATAGGTATTTCAAAGATGCCCAGAACTGAGCTAAACTGGGTATGTCTCCAACTCCTAGAAATAACTTCATGCCACATCTCCCTTACTTCCAGCTAGTAAGGATAACATAATTCCTAACAAAGTTTTGACACAGATTCCCAATTCGGGCATTCAGAACATATAGCATGTTGCTGTAAGCAAGCACATTCTCATTCAAAGTTGCAAGTTACTATGTAGGACCAAGTTTGTATAGGACTTTCAATGATGCCCAGAACTGAGCTAAACGTTGTATGTCTCCAACTCCTAGAAATAACTTCATGCCCCATCTCCCTTACTTCCAGCTAGTAAGGATCACATAATTCCTAACAAAGTTTTGACACAGATTCCCAATTCGGGCGTTCAGAACATATAGCACGTTTCTGAAAGCAAGCACATTCTCATTCAAAGTTGCAAGTTACTATGTAGGAACAAGTTTGTATAGGTATTTCAAAGATACCCAGAACTGAGCTAAACTTGTTACGTCTCCAACTCCTAGAAATAACTTCATGCCCCATCTCCCTTACTTCCAGCTTGTAAGGATCACATAATTCCTAACAAAGATTTGACACAGATTCCCAATTCGGGCATTCAGAACATATAGCACGCTGCTGTAAGCAAGCACATTCTCATTCAAAGTTGCAAGTTACTATGTAGGAACAAGTTTGTATAGGTATTTCAAAGATGCCCAGAACTGAGCTATACTTGGTATGTCTCCAACTCCTAGAAATAACTTCATGCTCCATCTCCCTTACTTCCAGCTAGTAAGGATCACATAATTTATAACAAACATTTGACACAGATTCCCAATACGGGCATTCAGAAAATGTAGCACGTTGCTGTAAGCAAGCACATTCTCATTCAAAGTTGCAAGTTACTATGTAGGAACAAGTTTGTATAGGTATTTCAAAGATGCCCAGATCTGAGCTAAAGTGGGTATGTCTCCAACTACCAGAAATAACTTCATGCCCCATCTCCCTTACTTCCAGCTAGTAAGGATCACATAATTCATAACAAAATTTTGACACAGATTCTCAATTCGGGCATTCAGAACATATAGCACGTTTCTGTAGGCAACCACATTCTCATTCAAAGTTGCAAGTTACCATGTAGGAACAAGTTTGTATAGGTATTTCAAAGATGTCCAGAACTGAGCTAAACGTTGTATGTCTCCAACTCCTGGAAATAACTTCATGCCCCATCTCCCTTACTTCCAGCTAGTAAGGATCACATAATTCCTAACAAAGTTTTGACACAGATTCCCAATTCGGGCATTCAGAACATATAGCACGTTGCTGTAAGCAAGCACATTCTCATTCAAAGTTGCAAGTTACTATGTAGGAACAAGTTTGTATAGGTATTTCAAAGATGCCCAGAACTGTGCTAAACTTGGTATGTCTCCAACTTCTAGAAATAACTTCATGTCCCAACTCCCTTACTTCCAACTAGTAAGGATCACATAATTCCTAACAAAGTTTTGACACAGATTCCCAATTCGGGCATTCAGAACATATAGCACGTTGCTGTAAGCAAGCACATTCTCATTCAAAGTTGCAAGTTACTATGTAGGAACAAGTTTGTATAGGTATTTCAAAGATGCCCAGAACTGAGCTAAACGTTGTATGTGTCCAACTCCTAGAAATAACTTCATGTCCCATCTCCCTTACTTCCAGCTAGTAAGGATCACATAATTCCTAACAAAGTTTTGACACAGATTCCCAATTCGGGCATTCAGAACATATAGCACGTTGCTGTAAGCAAGCACATTCTCATTCAAAGTTGCAAGTTACTATGTAGGAAGAAGTTTGTATAGGTATTTCAAAGATGCCCAGAACTGAACTAAACGTTGTATGTCTCCAACTCCTACAAATAACTTCATGCCCCATCTCCCTTACTTCTAGCTAGTAAAGATCACATAATTCCTAACAAAGTTTTGACACAGATTCCCAATTCGGGCGTTCAGAAGATATAGCACGTTGCTGTAAGCAAGCACATTCTCATTCATAGTTGCAAATTACTATGTAGGAACAAGTTTGTATAGGTATTTCAAAGATGCCCAGAACGGAGCTAAACTTGGTATGTCTCCAACTCCTAGAAATAACTTCATGCCCCATCTCCCTTACTTCCAGCTAGTAAGGATCACATAATTCCTAACAAAGTTTGACACAGATTCCCAATTCGGGCATTCAGAATATATAGCACGTTGCTGTAAGCAAGCACATTCTCATTAAAGTTGCAAGTTACTATGTAGGAACAAGTTTGTATAGGTATTTCAAAGATGCCCAGAACTGAGCTAAACGTTGTATGTCTCCAACTCCTAGAAATAACTTCATGCCCCATCTCCCTTACTTCCAGCTAGTAAGGATCACATAATTCCTAACAAAGTTTTGACACAGATTCCCAATTCGGGCATTCAGAACATATAGCACGTTGCTGTAAGCAAGCACATTCTCATTCAAAGTTGCAAGTTACTATGTAGGAACAAGTTTGTATAGGTATTTCAAAGATGCCCAGAACTGAGCTAAACTTGGTATGTCTCCAACTCCTAGAAATAACTTCATGCCCTATCTCCCTAACTACCAGCTAGTAAGGATCACATAATTCCTAAAAAAGTTTTGACACAGATTCCCAATTCTGGCATTCAGAACATATAGCACGTTGCTGTAAGCAAGCACATTCTCATTCAAAGTTGCAAGTTACTATGTAGGAACAAGTTTGTATAGGTATTTCAAAGATGCCCAGAACTGAGCTAAACTTGGTATGTCTCCAACTCCTAGAAATAACTTCATGCCCCATCTCCCTTACTTCCAGCTAGTAAGGATCACATAATTCCTAACAAAGTTTTGACACAGATTCCCAATTCGAGCATTCAGAACATATAGCACGTTGCTGTAAGCAAGCACATTCTCATTCAAAGATGCAAGTTACTATGTAGGAACAAGTTTGTATAGGTATTTCAAAGATGCCCAGAACTCAGCTAAACGTTGTATGTCTCCAACTCCTAGAAATAACTTCATGCCCCATCTCCCTTACTTCCAGCTAGTAAGGATCACATAATTCCTAACAAAGTTTTGACACAGATTCCTAATTCGGGCATTCAGAACATATAGCACGTTGCTGTAAGCAAGCACATTCTCATTCAAAGTTGCAAATTACTATGTAGGAACAAGTTTGTATAGGTATTTCAAAGATTCCCAGAACTGTGCTAAACTTGGTATGTCTCCAACTCCTAGAAATAACTTCATGTCCCAACTCCCTTACTTCCAACTAGTAAGGATCACATAATTCCTAACAAAGTTTTGACACAGATTCCCAATTCGGGCATTCAGAACATATAGCACCTTGCTCTAAGCAAGCACATTCTCATTCAAAGTTGCAAGTTACTATGTAGGAACAAGTTTGTATAGGTATTTCAAAGATGCCCAGAACTGAGCTAAACGTTGTATGTCTCCAACTCCTAGAAATAACTTCATGTCCCATCTCCCTTACTTCCAGCTAGTAAGGATCACATAATTCCTAACAAAGTTTTGACACAGATTCCCAATTCGGGCATTCAGAACATATAGCACGTTGCTGTAAGCAAGCACATTCTCATTCAAAGTTGCAAGTTACCATGTAGGAACAAGTTTGTATAGGTATTTCAAAGATGCCCAGAACTGAGCTAAACGTTGTATGTCTCCAACTCCTAGAAATAACTTCATGCCCCATCTCACTTACTTCCAACTAGTAAGGATAACAAAATTCCTAACAAAGTTTTGACACAGATTCCCAATTCGGGCATTCAGAACATGTAGCACGTTGCTGTGAGCAAGCACATTCTCATTCAAAGTTGCAAGTTACTATGTAGGAAGAAGTTTGTATAGGTATTTCAAAGATGCCCAGAACTGAACTAAACGTTGTATGTCTCCAACTCCTACAAATAACTTCATGCCCCATCTCCCTTACTTCTAGCTAGTAAAGATCACATAATTCCTAACAAAGATTTGACACAGATTCCCAATTCGGGCGTTCAGAAGATATAGCACGTTGCTGTAAGCAAGCACATTCTCATTCATAGTTGCAAGTTACTATGTAGGAACAAGTTTGTATAGGTATTTCAAAGATGCCCAGAACTCAGCTAAACTTGGTATGTCTCCAACTCCTAGAAATAACTTCATGCCCCATCTCCCTTACTTCCAGCTAGTAAGGATCACATAATTCCTAACAAAGTTTTGACACAGATTCCCAATTCGTGCATTCAGAATATATAGCACGTTGCTGTAAGCAAGCACATTGTCATTCAAAGTTGCAAGTTACTATGTAGGAACAAGTTTGTATAGGTATTTCAAAGATGCCCAGAACTGAACTAAATGTTGTATGTCTCCAACTCCTAGAAATAACTTCATGCCCCATCTCCCGTACTTCCAGCTAGTAAGGATCACATAATTCCTAACAAAGTTTTGACACAGATTCCCAATTCGGGCATTCAGAACATATAGCACGTTGCTGTAAGCAAGCACATTCTCATTCTTAGTTGCAAGTTACTATGTAGGAACAAGTTTGTATAGGTATTTCAAAGATGCCCAGAACTCAGCTAAACTTGGTATGTCTCCAACTCCTAGAAATAACTTCATGCCCCATCTCCCTTACTTCCAGCTAGTAAGGATCACATAATTCCTAACAAAGTTTTGACACAGATTCCCAATTCGGGCATTCAGAATATATAGCACGTTGCTGTAAGCAAGCACATTCTCATTCAAAGTTGCAAGTTACTATGTAGGAATAAGTTTGTATAGGTATTTCAAAGATGCCCAGAACTGAGCTAAACGTTGTATGTCTCCAACTCCTAGAAATAACTTCATGCCCCATCTCCCTTACTTCCAGCTAGTAAGGATCACATAATTCCTAACAAAGTTTTGACACAGATTCCCAATTCGGGCATTCAGAACATATAGCACCTTGCTGTAAGCAAGCACATTCTCATTCAAAGTTGCAAGTTACTATGTAGGAACAAGTTTGTATAGGTATTTCAAAGATGCCCAGAACTGAGCTAAACGTTGTATGTCTCCAACTCCTAGAAATAACTTCATGCCCCATCTCCCTTACTTCCAGCTAGTAAGGATCACATAATTCCTAACAAAGTTTTGACACAGATTCCCAATTCGGGCATTCAGAACATATAGCACGTTGCTGTAAGCAAGCACATTCTCATTCACAGTTGCAAGTTACTATGTATGAACAAGTTTGTATAGGTATTTCAAAGATGCCCAGAACTGAGCTCAAGTGGGTATGTCTCCAACTCCTAGAAATAACTTCATGCCCCATCTCCCTTACTTCCAGCTAGTAAGAATCACATAATTCCTAACAAAGTTTTGACACAGATTCCCAATTCGGGCATTCAGAACATATAGCACGTTGCTGTAAGCAAGCACATTCTCATTCAAAGTTGCAAGTTACTATGTAGGAACAAGTTTGTATAGGTATTTCAAAGATGCCCAGAACTGAGCTAAACTTGGTATGTGTCCAACTCCTAGTAATAACTTCATTCCCCATCTCCCTTACGTCCAGCTAGTAAGGATCACATAATTCCTAACAAAGTTTTGACACAGATTCCCAATTCGGGCATTCAGAACATATAGCACGTTGCTGTAAGCAAGCACATTCTCATTCAAAGTTGCAAGTTACTATGTAGGTACAAGTTTGTATAGGTATTTCAAAGATGCCCAGAACTGAGCTAAAGTGGGTATGTCTCCAACTCATGGAAATAACTTCATGCCCCATCTCCCTTACTTCCAGCTAGTAAGGATCACATAATTCCTAACAAAGTTTTGACACAGATTCCCAATTCGGGCATTCAGAACATATAGCACGTTGCTGTAAGCAAGCACATTCTCATTCAAAGTTGCAAGTTACTATGTAGGAACAAGTTTGTATAGGACTTTCAATGATGCCCAGAACTGAGTTAAACTTGGTATGTCTCCAACTCATACAAATAACTTCATGCCCCATCTCCCTTACTTCCAACTCGTAAGGACCACATAATTCCTAAAAAAGTTTTGACACAGATTCCCAATTCGGGCATTCAGAACATGTAGCACGTTGGTGTATGCAAATACATTCTCATTCAAATTTGCAAGTTACTAGTGTAGGAAAACGTTTGTATAGGTATTTCAAAGATGCCCAGAACTGTGCTAAACTTGGTATGTGTCAAACTCCTAGAAATAACTTCATGCCCCAACTCCCTTACTTCCAGCTCGTAAGGATCACATAATTCCTAACAAAGTTTTGACACAGATTCCCAATTCGGGCATTAAGAACATGTAGCACGTTGCAGTATGCAAATACATTCTCATTCAAATTTGCAAGTTAGTAGTGTAGGAACACGTTTGTATAGGTATTTCAAAGATGCCCAGAACTGTGCTAAACTTGGTATGTGTCCAACTCCTAGAAATAACTTCATGCCCCAACTCCCTTACTTCCAGCTCGTAAGGATCACATAATTCCTAACAAAGTTTTGACACAGATTCCCAATTCGGGAATTCAGTACATATAGCACGTTGCTGTAAGCAAGCACATTCCAATTTAAAGTTGCAAGTTACTATGTAGGAACAAGTTTGTATAGGTATTTCAAAGAGGCCCAGAACTGAGCTAAACTTGGTATGTCTCCAACTCCTAGAAATAACTTCATGCCCCATCTCCCTTACTTCCAGCTAGTAAGGATCACATAATTCCTAACAAAGATTTGACACAGATTCCCAATTCGGGCATTCAGAACGTATAGCACGTTGCTGTAAGCAAGCACATTCTCATTCAAAGTTGCAAGTTACTATGTAGGAACAAGTTTGTATAGGTATTTCAAAGACGCCCAGAACTGTGCTAAACTTGGTATGTGTCCAACTCCTAGAAATAACTTCATGTCCCCACTCCCTTACTTCCAGCTAGTAAGGATCACATAATTCCTAACAAAGTTTTGACACAGATTCCCAATTCGGGCATTCAGAACATATAGCACGTTGCATTAAGCAAGCACATTGTCATTCAAAGTTGCAAGTTACGATGTAGGAACAAGTTTGTATAGGTATTTCAAAGATGCCCAGAACTGAGCTAAACTTGGTATGTCTCCAACTCCTAGAAATAACTTCATGCCCCATCTCCCTTACTTCCAGCTAGTAAGGATCACATAATTTCTAACAAAGTTTTGACACAGATTCTCAACTCGGGCATTCAGAACATATAGCACGTTGCTGTAAGGAAGCACATTCTCATTCAAAGTTGCAAGTTACTATGTAGGAACAAGTTTGTATAGGTATTTCAAAGATGCCCAGAACTGAACTAAACTTGGTATGTCTCCAACTCCTAGAAATAACTTCATGCCGCATCTCCCTTACTTCCAGCTAGTAAGGATCACATAATTCCTAACAAAGTTTTGACACAGATTCCCAATTCGGGCATTCAGAAGATATAGCACGTTGCTGTAAGCAAGCACATTTTCATTCATAGTTGCAAATTACTATGTAGGAACAAGTTTGTATAGGTATTACAAAGATGCCCAGAACTCAGCTAAACTTGGTATGTCTCCAACTCCTAGAAATAACTTCATGCCCCATCTCGCTTACTTCCAGCTAGTAAGGATCACATAATTCCTAACAAAATTTTGACACAGATTCCCAATTCGGGCATTCAGAACATATAGCACGTTGCTGTAAGCAAGCACATTCTCATTCAAAGTTGCAAGTTACTATGTAGGAACAAGTTTGTATAGGTATTGCAAAGATGCCCAGAACTGAGCTAAACGTTGTATGTCTCCAACTCCTAGAAATAACTTCATGCCCCATCTCCCTTACTTCCAGCTAGTAAGGATCACATAATTCCTAACAAAGTTTTGACACAGATTCCCAATTCGGGCATTCAGAACATATAGCACGTTGCTGTAAGCAAGCACATTCTCATTCAAAGTTGCAAGTTACTATGTAGGAACAAGTTTGTATAGGTATTTCAAAGATGCCCAGAACTGTGCTAAACTTGGTATGTCTCCAACTCCTAGAAATAACTTCATGCCCCATCTCCCTTACTTCCAGCTAGTAAGGATCACATAATTCCTTACAAACTTTTGACACAGATTCCCAATTCGGGCATTCAGAACATATAGCACGTTGCTGTAAGCAAGCACATTCTCATTCAAAGATGCAAGTTACTATGTAGGAACAAGTTTGTATAGGTATTTCAAAGATGCCCAGAACTGAGCTAAACGTTGTATGTCTCCAACTCCTAGAAATAACTTCATGCCCCATCTCACTTACGTCCAGCTAGTAAGGATAACAAAATTCCTAACAAAGTTTTGACACAGATTCCCAATTCGGGCATACAGAACATGTAGCACGTTGCTGTGAGCAAGCACATTCTCATTCAAAGTTGCAAGTTACTATGTAGGAAGAAGTTTGTATAGGTATATCAAAGATGCCCAGAACCTAGCTAAAGTGGGTATGTCTCCAACTCATGGAAATAACTTCATGCCCCATCTCCCTTACTTCCAGCTAGTAAGGATCACATAATTCCTAACAAAGTTTTGACACAGATTCCCAATTCGGGCATTCAGAACATATAGCACGTTGCTGTAAGCAAGCACATTCTCATTCAAATTTGCAAGTTACTATGTAGGAACAAGTTTGTATAGGTATTTCAAAGATGCCCAGAACTGAGCTAAAGTGGGTATGTCTCCAACTCCTAGAAATAACTTCATGCCCCATCTGCCTTACTTCCAGCTAGTAAGGATCACATAATTCCTAACAATGTTTTGACACAGATTCCCAATTCGGGCATTCAGAACATGTAGCACGTTGCTGTAAGCAAGCACATTCTCATTCAAAGTTGCAAGTTACTATGTAGGAACAAGTTTGTATAGGTCTTCAATGATGCCCAGAACTGAGTTAAACTTGGTATGTCTCCAACTCCTAGAAATAACTTCATGCCCCATCTCCCTTACGTCCAGCTCGTAAGGATCACATAATTCCTAACAAAGTTTTGACACAGATTCCCAATTCGGGCATTGAGAACATATAGCACGTTGCTGTAAGCAAGCACATTCTTATTCAAAGTTGCAAGTTACTATGTAGAAACAAGTTTGTATAGGTATTTCAAAGATGCCCAGAACTGAACTAAACTTGGTATGTCTCCAACTCCTAGAAATAACTTCATGCCGCATCTCCCTTACTTCCAGCTAGTAAGGATCACATAATTCCTAACAAAGTTTTGACACAGATTCCCAATTCGGGCATTCAGAACATATAGCACGTTGCTGTAAGCAAGCACATTCTCATTCAAAGTTGCAAGTTACTATGTAGGAACAAGTTTGTATAGGTATTTCAAAGATGCCCAGAACTGAACTAAACTTGGTATGTCTCCAACTCCTAGAAATAACTTCATGCCCCATCTCCCTTACTTCCAGCTAGTAAGGATCACATAATTCCTAACAAAGTTTTGACACAGATTCCCAATTCGGGCATTCAGAACATATAGCACGTTGCTGTAAGCAAGCACATTCTCATTCATAGTTGCAAGTTACTATGTAGGAACAAGTTTGTATAGGTATTTCAAAGATTCCCAGAACTCAGCTAAACTTGGTATGTCTCCAACTCCTAGAAATAACTTCATGCCCCATCTCACTTACGTCCAGCTAGTAAGGATAACAAAATTCCTAACAAAGTTTTGACACAGATTCCCAATTCGGGCATACAGAACATGTAGCACGTTGCTGTGAGCAAGCACATTCTCATTCAAAGTTGCAAGTTACTATGTAGGAAGAAGTTTGTATAGGTATATCAAAGATGCCCAGAACCTAGCTAAAGTGGGTATGTCTCCAACTCATGGAAATAACTTCATGCCCCATCTCCCTTACTTCCAGCTAGTAAGGATCACATAATTCCTAACAAAGTTTTGACACAGATTCCCAATTCGGGCATTCAGAACATATAGCACGTTGCTGTAAGCAAGCACATTCTCATTCAAATTTGCAAGTTACTATGTAGGAACAAGTTTGTATAGGTATTTCAAAGATGCCCAGAACTGAGCTAAAGTGGGTATGTCTCCAACTCCTAGAAATAACTTCATGCCCCATCTGCCTTACTTCCAGCTAGTAAGGATCACATAATTCCTAACAATGTTTTGACACAGATTCCCAATTCGGGCATTCAGAACATGTAGCACGTTGCTGTAAGCAAGCACATTCTCATTCAAAGTTGCAAGTTACTATGTAGGAACAAGTTTGTATAGGTCTTCAATGATGCCCAGAACTGAGTTAAACTTGGTATGTCTCCAACTCCTAGAAATAACTTCATGCCCCATCTCCCTTACGTCCAGCTCGTAAGGATCACATAATTCCTAACAAAGTTTTGACACAGATTCCCAATTCGGGCATTGAGAACATATAGCACGTTGCTGTAAGCAAGCACATTCTCATTCAAAGTTGCAAGTTACTATGTAGAAACAAGTTTGTATAGGTATTTCAAAGATGCCCAGAACTGAACTAAACTTGGTATGTCTCCAACTCCTAGAAATAACTTCATGCCGCATCTCCCTTACTTCCAGCTAGTAAGGATCACATAATTCCTAACAAAGTTTTGACACAGATTCCCAATTCGGGCATTCAGAACATATAGCACGTTGCTGTAAGCAAGCACATTCTCATTCAAAGTTGCAAGTTACTATGTAGGAACAAGTTTGTATAGGTATTTCAAAGATGCCCAGAACTGAACTAAACTTGGTATGTCTCCAACTCCTAGAAATAACTTCATGCCCCATCTCCCTTACTTCCAGCTAGTAAGGATCACATAATTCCTAACAAAGTTTTGACACAGATTCCCAATTCGGGCATTCAGAACATATAGCACGTTGCTGTAAGCAAGCACATTCTCATTCATAGTTGCAAGTTACTATGTAGGAACAAGTTTGTATAGGTATTTCAAAGATTCCCAGAACTCAGCTAAACTTGGTATGTCTCCAACTCCTAGAAATAACTTCATGCCCCATCTCCCTTACTTCCAGCTAGTAAGGATCACATAATTCCTAACAAAGTTTTGACACAGATTCCCATTTCGGGCATTCAGAACATATAGCACGTTGCTGTAAGCAAGCACATTCTCATTCAAAGTTGCAAGTTACTATGTAGGAACAAGTTTGTATAGGTATTTCAAAGATGCCCAGAACTGAGCTAAAGTTTGTATGTCTCCAACTCCTAGAAATAACTTCATGCCCCATCTCCCTTACTTCCAGCTAGTAAGGATCACATAATTCCTAAAAAATTTTGACACAGATTCCCAATTCGGGCATTCAGAACATATAGCACGTTGCTGTAAGCAAGCACATTCTCAATCAAAGTTGCAAGTTACTATGTAGGAACAAGTTTGTATAGGTATTTCAAAGATGCCCAGAACTGAGCTAAACTTGGTATGTCTCCAACTCCTAGAAATAACTTCATGCCCCATCTCCCTTACTTCCAGCTAGTAAGGATCACATAATTCCTAACAAAGTTTTGACACAGATTCCCAATTCGGGCATTCAGAACATATAGCATGTTGCTGTAAGCAAGCACATTCTCATTCAATGTTGCAAGTTACTATGTAGGAACATGTTTGTATAGGTATTTCAAAGATGCCCAGAACTGAGCTAAAGTAGGTTTGTCTCCAACTCATGGAAATAACTTCATGCCCCATCTCCCTTACTTCCAGCTAGTAAGGATCACATAATTCCTAACAAAGTTTTGACACAGATTCCCAATTCGTGCATTCAGAACATATAGCACGTTGCTGTAAGCAAGCACATTCTCATTCAAATTTGCAAGTTACTATGTAGGAACAAGTTTGTATAGGTATTTCAAAGATGCCCAGAACTGAGCTAAAGTGGGTATGTCTCCAACTCCTAGAAATAACTTCATGCCCCATCTCCCTTACTTCCAGCTAGTAAGGATCACATAATTCCTAACAAAGTTTTGACACAGATTCCCAATTCGGGCATTCAGAACATATAGCACGTTGTTGTAAGCAAGCACATTGTCATTCAAAGTTGCAAGTTACGATGTAGGAACAAGTTTGTATAGGTATTTCAAAGATGCCCAGAACTGAGCTAAACTTGGTATGTGTCCAACTCCTAGAAATAACTTCATGCCCCATCTCCCTTACTTCCAGCTTGTAAGGATCACATAATTTCTAACAAAGTTTTGACACAGATTCCCAATTCGGGCATTCAGAACATATAGCACGTTGCTGTAAGCAAGCACATTCTCATTCAAAGTTGCAAGTTACTATGTAGGAACAAGTTTGCATAGGTATTTCAAAGATGCCCAGAACTGAACTAAACTTGGTATGTCTCCAACTCCTTGAAATAACTTCATGCCGCATCTCCCTTACTTCCAGCTAGTAAGGATCACATAATTCCTAACAAAGTTTTGACACAGATTCCCAATTCGGGCATTCAGAACATATAGCACGTTGCTGTAAGCAAGCACATTCTCATTCATAGTTGCAAGTTACTATGTAGGAACAAGTTTGTATAGGTATTTCAAAGATGCCCAGAACTCAGCTAAACTTGGTATGTCTCCAACTCCTAGAAATAACTTCATGCCCCATCTCCCTTACTTCCAGCTAGTAAGGATCACATAATTCCTAACAAAATATTGACACAGATTCCCAATTCGGGCATTCAGAACATATAGCACGTTGCTGTAAGCAAGCACATTCTCATTCAAAGATGCAAGTTACTATGTAGGAACAAGTTTGTATAGGTATTTCAAAGATGCCCAGAACTGAGCTAAACGTTGTATGTCTCCAACTCCTAGAAATAACTTCATGCCCCATCTCCCTTACTTCCAGCTAGTAAGGATAACATAATTCCTAACAAAGTTTTGACACAGATTCCCAATTCGCGCATTCAGAACATGTAGCACGTTGCTGTGAGCAAGCACATTCTCATTCAAAGTTGCAAGTTACTATGTAGGAAGAAGTTTGTATAGGTATATCAAAGATGCCCAGAACTGAACTAAACGTTGTATGTCTCCAACTCCTAGAAATAACTTCATGCCCCATCTCCCTTACTTCCAGCTAGTAAGGATCACATAATTCCTAACAAAGTTTTGACACAGATTCCCAATTCGTGCATTCAGAACATATAGCACGTTGCTGTAAGCAAGCACATTCTCATTCAAAGTTGCAAGTTACTATGTAGGAACAAGTTTGTATAGGTATTTCAAAGATGCCCAGAACTGAGCTAAACTTGGTATGTGTCCAACTCCTAGAAATAACATCATGCCCCATCTCCCTTACTTCCAGCTAGTAAGGATCACATAATTCCTAACAAAGTTTTGACACAGATTCCCAATTCGGGCATTCAGAACATATAGCACGTTGCTGTAAGCAAGCACATTCTCATTCAAAGTTGCAAGTTACTATGTAGGAACAAGTTTGTATAGGTATTTCAAAGATGCCCAGAACTGAGCTAAAGTTGGTATGTCTCCAACTCCTAGAAATAACTTCATGCCCCATCTCCCTTACTTCCAGCTAGTAAGCATCACATAATTCCTAACAAAGTTTTGACACAGATTCCCAATTCGGGCATTCAGAACATATAGCACGTTGCTGTAAGCAAGCACATTCTCAATCAAAGTTGCAAGTTACTATGTAGGAACAAGTTTGTATAGGTATTTCAAAGATGCCCAGAACTGAGCTAAACTTGGTATGTCTCCAACTCCTAGAAATAACTTCATGCCCCATCTCCCTTACTTCCAGCTAGTAAGGATCACATAATTCCTAACAAAGTTTTGACACAGATTCCCAATTCGGGCATTCAGAACATATAGCCCGTTGCTGTAAGCAAGCACATTCTCATTCAAAGATGCAAGTTACTATGTAGGAACAAGTTTGTATAGGTATTTCAAAGATGCCCAGAACCGAGCTAAACGTTGTATGTCTCCAACTCCTAGAAATAACTTCATGCCCCATCTCCCTTACTTCCAGCTAGAAAGGATAACATAATTCCTAACAAAGTTTTGACACAGATTCCCAATTCGGGCATTCAGAACATGTAGCACGTTGCTGTGAGCAAGCACATTCTCAATCAAAGTTGCAAGTTACTATGTAGGAACTAGTTTGTATAGGTATTTCAAAGATTCCCAGAATTGTGATAAACGTTGTATGTCTCCAACTCCTAGAAATAACTTCATGCCCCATCTCCCTTACTTCCAGCTAGTAAGGATCACATAATTCCTAACAAAGTTTTGACACAGATTCCCAATTCGGGCATTCAGAACATATAGCACGTTGCTGTAAGAAAGCACATTCTCATTCATAGTTGCAAGTTACTATGTAGGAACAAGTTTGTATAGGTATTTCAAAGATGCCCAGAACTCAGCTAAACTTGGTATGTCTCCAACTCCTGGAAATAACTTCATGCCCCATCTCCCTTACTTCCAGCTAGTAAGGATCACATAATTCCTAACAAAGATTTGACACAGATTCCCAATTCGGGCATTCAGAACATATAGCATGTTGCTGTAAGCAAGCACATTCTCATTCAAAGTTGCAAGTTGCTATGTAGGAACAAGTTTGTATAGGTATTTCAAAGATGCCCAGAACTGAGCTAAACTTGGTATGTCTCCAACTCCTAGAAATAACTTCATGCCCCATCTCCCTTACTTCCAGCTAGTAAGGATCACATAATTCCTAACAAAGTTTTGACACAGATTCCCAAATCAGGCATTAAGAACATGTAGCACGTTGCTGTAAGCAAGCACATTCTCATTCAAAGTTGCAAGTTACTATGTAGGAACACGTTTGTATAGGTATTTCAAAGATGCCCAGAACTGTGCTAAACTTGGTGTGTGTCCAACTCCTAGAAATAACTTCATGCCCCAACTCCCTTACTTCCAGCTAGTAAGGATCACATAATTCCTAACAAAGTTTTGACACAGATTCCCAATTCGGGCATTCAGAACATGTAGCACATTGCTGTGAGCAAGCACATTCTCATTCAAAGTTGCAAGTTACTATGTAGGAACAAGTTTGTATAGGACTTTCAAAGATGCCCAGAACTGAGCTAAACTTGGTATGTCTCCAACTCCTAGAAATAACTTCATGAACCATCTCACTTACTCCAGCTAGTAAGGATCACATAATTCCTAACAAAGTTTTGACACAGATTCCCAATTCGGGCATTCAGAACATATAGCACGTTGCTGTAAGCAAGCACATTCTCATTCAAAGTTGCAAGTTACTATGTAGGAACAAGTTTGTATAGGTATTTCAAAGATGCCCAGAACTGTGCTAAACTTGGTATGTCTCCAACTCCTAGAAATAACTTCATGTCCCAACTCCCTTACTTCCAACTAGTAAGAATCACATAATTCCTAACAAAGTTTTGACACAGATTCCCAATTCGGGCATTCAGAACATATAGCCCGTTGCTGTAAGCAAGCACGTTCTCATTCAAAGTTGCAAGTTACTATGTAGGATCAAGTTTGTATAGATATTTCAAAGATGCCCAGAACTGAGCTAAAGTGGGTAGGTCTCCAACTCCTAGAAATAACTTCATGTCCCATCTCCCTTACTTCCAGCTAGTAAGGATCACATAATTCCTAACAATGTTTTGACACAGATTCCCAATTCGGGCATTCAGAACATATAGCACGTTGCTGTAAGCAAGCACATTCTCATTCAATGTTGCAAGTTACTATGTAGGAACAAGTTTGTATAGGTATTTCAAAGATGCCCAGAACTGAGCTAAACGTTGTATGTCTCCAACTCCTAGAAATAACTTCATGCCCCATCTCCCTTACTTCCAGCTAGAAAGGATAACATAATTCCTAACAAAGTTTTGACACAGATTCCCAATTCGGGCATTCAGAACATGTAGCACGTTGCTGTGAGCAAGCACATTCTCATTCAAAGTTGCAAGTTACTATGTAGGAACTAGTTTGTATAGGTATTTCAAAGATTCCCAGAATTGTGCTAAACGTTGTATGTCTCCAACTCCTAGAAATAACTTCATGCCCCATCTCCCTTACTTCCAGCTAGTAAGGATCACATAATTCCTAACAAAGTTTTGACACAGATTCCCAATTCGGGCATTCAGAACATGTAGCACGTTGCTGTGAGCAAGCACATTCTCATTCAAAGTTGCAAGTTACTATGTAGGAACTAGTTTGTATAGGTATTTCAAAGATTCCCAGAATTGTGCTAAACGTTGTATGTCTCCAACTCCTAGAAAGAACTTCATGCCCCAACTCCCTTACTTCCAGCTCGTAAGGATCACATAATTCCTAACAAAGTTTTGACACAGATTCCCAATTCGGGCATTCAGAACATATAGCACGTTGCTGTAAGCAAGCACATTCTCATTCAAAGTTGCAAGTTACTATGTAGGAACAAGTTTGTATAGGTATTTCAAAGAGGCCCAGAACTGTGCTAAACTTGGTATGTCTCCAACTCCTAGAAATAACTTCATGTCCCAACTCCCTTACTTCCAAATAGTAAGGATCACATAATTCCTAACAAAGTTTTGACACAGATTCCCAATTCGGGCATTCAGAACATATAGCCCGTTGCTGTAAGCAAGAACATTCTCATTCAAAGTTGCAAGTTACTATGTAGGAACAAGTTTGTATAGGTATTTCAAAGATGCCCAGAACTGAGCTAAACGTTGTATGTCTCCAACTCCTAGAAATATCTTCATGTCCCATTTCCCTTACTTCCAGCTAGTAAGGATCACATAATTCCTAACAAAGTTTTGACACAGATTCCCAATTCGGGCATTCAGAACATATAGCACGTTGCTGTAAGCAAGCACATTCTCATTCAAAGATGCAAGTTACTATGTAGGAACAAGTTTGTATAGGTATTTCAAAGATGCCCAGAACTGAGCTAAACGTTGTATGTCTCCAACTCCTAGAAATAACTTCATGCCCCATCTCACTTACGTCCAGCTAGTAAGGATAACATAATTCCTAACAAAGTTTTGACACAGATTCCCAATTCGGGCATACAGAACATGTAGCACGTTGCTGTGAGCAAGCACATTCTCATTCAAAGTTGCAAGTTACTATGTAGGAAGAAGTTTGTATAGGTATATCAAAGATGCCCAGAACTGAGCTAAAGTGGGTATGTCTCCAACTCATGGAAATAACTTCACGCCCCATCTCCCTTACTTCCAGCTAGTAAGGATCACATAATTCCTAACAAAGTTTTGACACAGATTCCCAATTCTTGCATTCAGAATATATAGCACGTTGCTGTAAGCAAGCACATTCTCATTCAAATTTGCAAGTTACTATGTAGGAACAAGTTTGTATAGGTATTTCAAAGATGCCCAGAACTGAGCTAAAGTGGGTATGTCTCCAACTCCTAGAAATAACTTCATGCCCCATCTCCCTTACTTCCAGCTAGTAAGGATCACATAATTCCTAACAATGTTTTGACACAGATTCCCAATTCGGGCATTCAGAACATGTAGCACGTTGCTGTAAGCAAGCACATTCTCATTCAAAGTTGCAAGTTACTATGTAGGAACAAGTTTGTATAGGTCTTTCAATGATGCCCAGAACTGAGTTAAACTTGGTATGTCTCCAACTCCTAGAAATAACTTCATGCCCCATCTCCCTTACGTCCAGCTCGTAAGGATCACATAATTCCTAACAAAATTTTGACACAGATTCCCAATTCGGGCATTCAGAACATATAGCACGTTGCTGTAAGCAAGCACATTCTCATTCAAAGTTGCAAGTTACTATGTAGAAACAAGTTTGTATAGGTATTTCAAAGATGCCCAGAACTGAACTAAACTTGGTATGTCTCCAACTCCTAGAAATAACTTCATGCCGCATCTCCCTTACTTCCAGCTAGTAAGGATCACATAATTCCTAACAAAGTTTTGACACAGATTCCCAATTCGGGCATTCAGAACATATAGCACGTTGCTGTAAGCAAGCACATTCTCATTCAAAGTTGCAAGTTACTATGTAGGAACAAGTTTGTATAGGTATTTCAAAGATGCCCAGAACTGAACTAAACTTTGTATGTCTCCAACTCCTAGAAATAACTTCATGCCCCATCTCCCTTACTTCCAGCTAGTAAGGATCACATAATTCCTAACAAAGTTTTGACACAGATTCCCAATTCGGGCATTCAGAACATATAGCACGTTGCTGTAAGCAAGCACATTCTCATTCATAGTTGCAAGTTACTATGTAGGAACAAGTTTGTATAGGTATTTCAAAGATTCCCAGAACTCAGCTAAACTTGGTATGTCTCCAACTCCTAGAAATAACTTCATGCCCCATCTCCCTTACTTCCAGCTAGTAAGGATCACATAATTCCTGACAAAGTTTTGACACAGATTCCCATTTCGGGCATTCAGAACATATAGCACGTTGCTGTAAGCAAGCACATTCTCATTCAAAGTTGCAAGTTACTATGTAGGAACAAGTTTGTATAGGTATTTCAAAGATGCCCAGAACTGAGCTAAAGTTGGTATGTCTCCAACTCCTAGAAATAACTTCATGCCCCATCTCCCTTACTTCCAGCTAGTAAGGATCACATAATTCCTAAAAAATTTTGACACAGATTCCCAATTCGGGCATTCAGAACATATAGCACGTTGCTGTAAGAAAGCACATTCTCAATCAAAGTTGCAAGTTACTATGTAGGAACAAGTTTGTATAGGTATTTCAAAGATGCCCAGAACTGAGCTAAACTTGGTATGTCTCCAACTCCTAGAAATAACTTCATGCCCCATCTCCCTTACTTCCAGCTAGTAAGGATCACATAATTCCTAACAAAGTTTTGACACAGATTCCCAATTCGGGCATTCAGAACATATAGCATGTTGCTGTAAGCAAGCACATTCTCATTCAATGTTGCAAGTTACTATGTAGGAACATGTTTGTATAGGTATTTCAAAGATGCCCAGAACTGAGCTAAAGTGGGTATGTCTCCAACTCATGGAAATAAATTCATGCCCCATCTCCCTTACTTCCAGCTAGTAAGGATCACATAATTCCTAACAAAGTTTTGACACAGATTCCCAATTCGGGCATTCAGAACATATAGCACGTTGCTGTAAGAAAGCACATTCTCAATCAAAGTTGCAAGTTACTATGTAGGAACAAGTTTGTATAGGTATTTCAAAGATGCCCAGAACTGAGCTAAACTTGGTATGTCTCCAACTCCTAGAAATAACTTCATGCCCCATCTCCCTTACTTCCAGCTAGTAAGGATCACATAATTCCTAACAAAGTTTTGACACAGATTCCCAATTCGGGCATTCAGAACATATAGCATGTTGCTGTAAGCAAGCACATTCTCATTCAATGTTGCAAGTTACTATGTAGGAACATGTTTGTATAGGTATTTCAAAGATGCCCAGAACTGAGCTAAAGTGGGTATGTCTCCAACTCATGGAAATAAATTCATGCCCCATCTCCCTTACTTCCAGCTAGTAAGGATCACATAATTCCTAACAAAGTTTTGACACAGATTCCCAATTCGGGCATTCAGAACATATAGCACGTTGCTGTAAGCAAGCACATTCTCATTCAAAGTTGCAAGTTACTATGTAGGAACAAGTTTGTATAGGTATTTCAAAGATGCCCAGAACTGAGCTAAAGTGGGTATGTCTCCAACTCCTAGAAATAACTTCATGCCCCATCTCCCTTACTTCCAGCTAGTAAGGATCACATAATTCGTAACAAAGTTTTGACACAGATTCCCAATTCGGGCATTCAGAACATATAGCACGTTGCTGTAAGCAAGCACATTGTCATTCAAAGTTGCAAGTTACGATGTAGGAACAAGTTTGTATAGGTATTTCAAAGATGCCCAGAACTGAGCTAAACTTGGTATGTCTCCAACTCCTAGAAATAACTTCATGCCCCATCTCCCTTACTTCCATCTACTAAGGATCACATAATTTCTAACAAAGTTTTGACACAGATTCCCAATTCGGGCATTCAGAACATATAGCACGTTGCTGTAAGCAAGCACATTCTCATTCAAAGTTGCAAGTTACTATGTAGGAACAAGTTTGTATAGGTATTTCAAAGATGCCCAGAACTGAACTAAACTTGGTATGTCTCCAACTCCTAGAAATAACTTCATGCCGCATCTCCCTTACTTCCAGCTAGTAAAGATCACATAATTCCTAACAAAGTTTTGACACAGATTCCCAATTCGGGCATTCAGAAGATATAGCACGTTGCTGTAAGCAAGCACATTCTCATTCATAGTTGCAAGTTACTATGTAGGAACAAGTTTGTATAGGTATTTCAAAGATGCCCAGAACTCAGCTAAACTTGGTATGTCTCCAACTCCTAGAAATAACTTCATGCCCCATCTCCCTTACTTCCAGCTAGTAAGGATCACATAATTCCTAACAAAATTTTGACACAGATTCCCAATTCGGGCATTCAGAACATATAGCACGTTGCTGTAAGCAAGCACATTCTCATTCAAAGATGCAAGTTACTATGTAGGAACAAGTTTGTATAGGTATTTCAAAGATGCCCAGAACTGAGCTAAACGTTGTATGTCTCCAACTCCTAGAAATAACTTCATGCCCCATCTCACTTACTTCCAGCTAGTAAGGATAACATAATTCCTAACAAAGTTTTGACACAGATTCCCAATTCGGGCATTCAGAACATGTAGCACGTTGCTGTGGGCAAGCACATTTTCATTCAAAGTTGCAAGTTACTATGTAGGAAGAAGTTTGTATAGGTATATCAAAGATGCCCAGAACTGAACTAAACGTTGTATGTCTCCAACTCCTAGAAATAACTTCATGCCCCATCTCCCTTACTTCCAGCTAGTAAGGATCACATAATTCCTAACAAAGTTTTGACACAGATTCCCAATTCGGGCATTCAGAACATATAGCACGTTGCTGTAAGCAAGCACATTCTCATTCAAAGTTGCAAGTTACGATGTAGGAACAAGTTTGTATAGGTATTTCAAAGATGCCCAGAACTGAGCTAAACTTGGTATGTCTCCAACTCCTAGAAATAACTTCATGCCCCATCTCCCTTACTTCCAGCTAGTAAGGATCACATAATTCCTAACAAAGTTTTGACACAGATTCCCAATTCGGGCATTCAGAACATATAGCACGTTGCTGTAAGCAAGCACATTCTCATTCAAAGTTGCAAGTTACTATGTAGGAACAAGTTTGTATAGGTATTTCAAAGATGCCCAGAACTGAACTAAACTTGGTATGTCTCCAACTCCTAGAAATAACTTCATGCCCCATCTCCCTTACTTCCAGCTAGTAAGGATCACATAATTCCTAACAAAGTTTTGACACAGATTCCCAATTCGGGCATTCAGAACATATAGCACGTTGCTGTAAGCAAGCACATTCTCATTCATAGTTGCAAGTTACTATGTAGGAACAAGTTTGTATAGGTTTTTCAAAGATTCCCAGAACTCAGCTAAACTTGGTATGTCTCCAACTCCTAGAAATAACTTCATGCCCCATCTCCCTTACTTCCAGCTAGTAAGGATCACATAATTCCTAACAAAGTTTTGACACAGATTCCCATTTCGGGCATTCAGAACATAAAGCACGTTGCTGTAAGCAAGCACATTCTCATTCAAAGTTGCAAGTTACTATGTAGGAACAAGTTTGTATAGGTATTTCAAAGATGCCCAGAACTGAGCTAAAGTTGGTATGTCTCCAACTCCTAGAAATAACTTCATGCCCCATCTCCCTTACTTCCAGCTAGTAAGGATCACATAATTCCTAAAAAATTTTGACACAGATTCCCAATTCGGGCATTCAGAACATATAGCACGTTGCTGTAAGCAAGCACATTCTCAATCAAATTTGCAAGTTACTATGTAGGAACAAGTTTGTATAGGTATTTCAAAGATGCCCAGAACTGAGCTAAACTTGGTATGTCTCCAACTCCTAGAAATAACTTCATGCCCCATCTCCCTTACTTCCATCTAGTAAGGATCACATAATTCCTAACAAAGTTTTGACACAGATTCCCAATTCGGGCATTCAGAACATATAGCATGTTGCTGTAAGCAAGCACATTCTCATTCAATGTTGCAAGTTACTATGTAGGAACATGTTTGTATAGGTATTTCAAAGATGCCCAGAACTGAGCTAAAGTGGGTTTGTCTCCAACTCATGGAAATAACTTCATGCCCCATCTCTCTTACTTCCAGCTAGTAAGGATCACATAATTCCTAACAAAGATTTGACACAGATTCCCAATTCGGGCATTCAGAACATATAGCACGTTGCTGTAAGCAAGCACATTCTCATTCAAATTTGCAAGTTACTATGTAGGAACAAGTTTGTATAGGTATTTCAATGATGCCCAGAACTGAGCTAAAGTGGGTATGTCTCCAACTCCTAGAAATAACTTCATGCCCCATCTCCCTTACTTCCAGCTAGTAAGGATCACATAATTCCTAACAAAGTTTTGACACAGTTTCCCAATTCGGGCATTCAGAACATATAGCACGTTGTTGTAAGCAAGCACATTGTCATTCAAAGTTGCAAGTTACGATGTAGGAACAAGTTTGTATAGGTATTTCAAAGATGCCCAGAACTGAGCTAAACTTGGTATGTGTCCAACTCCTAGAAATAACTTCATGCCCCATCTCCCTTACTTCCAGCTAGTAAGGATCACATAATTTCTAACAAAGTTTTGACACAGATTCCCAATTCGGGCATTCAGAACATATAGCACGTTGCTGTAAGCAAGCACATTCTCATTCATAGTTGCAAGTTATTATGTAGGAACAAGTTTGTATAGGTATTTCAAAGATGCCCAGAACTCAGCTAAACTTGGTATGTCTCCAACTCCTGGAAATAACTTCATGCCCCATCTCCCTTACTTCCAGCTAGTAAGGATCACATAATTCCTAACAAAGATTTGACACAGATTCCCAATTCGGGCATTCAGAACATATAGCACGTTGCTGTAAGCAAGCACATTCTCATTCAAAGTTGCAAGTTACTATGTAGGAACAAGTTTGTATAGGTATTTCAAAGATGCCCAGAACTGAGCTAAACTTGGTATGTCTCCAACTCCTAGAAATAACTTCATGCCCCATCTCCCTTACTTCCAGCTAGTAAGGATCACATAATTCCTAACAAAGTTTTGACACAGATTCCCAAATCAGGCATTAAGAACATGTAGCACGTTGCTGTAAGCAAGCACATTCTCATTCAAAGTTGCAAGTTACTATGTAGGAACACGTTTGTATAGGTATTTCAAAGATGCCCAGAACTGTGCTAAACTTGGTGTGTGTCCAACTCCTAGAAATAACTTCATGCCCCAACTCCCTTACTTCCAGCTAGTAAGGATCACATAATTCCTAACAAAGTTTTGACACAGATTCCCAATTCGGGCATTCAGAACATGTAGCACATTGCTGTGAGCAAGCACATTCTCATTCAAAGTTGCAAGTTACTATGTAGGAACAAGTTTGTATAGGACTTTCAAAGATGCCCAGAACTGAGCTAAACTTGGTATGTCTCCAACTCCTAGAAATAACTTCATGAACCATCTCACTTACTTCCAGCTAGTAAGGATCACATAATTCCTAACAAAGTTTTGACACAGATTCCCAATTCGGGCATTCAGAACATATAGCACGTTGCTGTAAGCAAGCACATTCTCATTCAAAGTTGCAAGTTACTATGTAGGAACAAGTTTGTATAGGTATTTCAAAGATGCCCAGAACTGTGCTAAACTTGGTATGTCTCCAACTCCTAGAAATAACTTCATGTCCCAACTCCCTTACTTCCAACTAGTAAGAATCACATAATTCCTAACAAAGTTTTGACACAGATTCCCAATTCGGGCATTCAGAACATATAGCCCGTTGCTGTAAGCAAGCACGTTCTCATTCAAAGTTGCAAGTTACTATGTAGGAACAAGTTTGTATAGATATTTCAAAGATGCCCAGAACTGAGCTAAAGTGGGTAGGTCTCCAACTCCTAGAAATAACTTCATGTCCCATCTCCCTTACTTCCAGCTAGTAAGGATCACATAATTCCTAACAAAGTTTTGACACAGATTCCCAATTCGGGCATTCAGAACATATAGCACGTTGCTGTAAGCAAGCACATTCTCATTCAAAGATGCAAGTTACTATGTAGGAACAAGTTTGTATAGGTATTTCAAAGATGCCCAGAACTGAGCTAAACGTTGTATGTCTCCAACTCCTAGAAATAACTTCATGCCCCATCTCCCTTACTTCCAGCTAGAAAGGATAACATAATTCCTAACAAAGTTTTGACACAGATTCCCAATTCGGGCATTCAGAACATGTAGCACGTTGCTGTGAGCAAGCACATTCTCATTCAAAGTTGCAAGTTACTATGTAGGAACTAGTTTGTATAGGTATTTCAAAGATTCCCAGAATTGTGCTAAACGTTGTATGTCTCCAACTCCTAGAAATAACTTCATGCCCCATCTCCCTTACTTCCAGCTAGTAAGGATCACATAATTCCTAACAAAGTTTTGACACAGATTCCCAATTCGGGCATTCAGAACATATAGCACGTTGCTGTAAGCAAGCACATTCTCATTCAAAGTTGAAAGTTACTATGTAGGAACAAGTTTGTATAGGTATTTCAAAGATGCCCAGAACTGTGCTAAACTTGGTATGTCTCCAACTCCTAGAAATAACTTCATGTCCCAACTCCCTTACTTCCAACTAGTAAGAATCACATAATTCCTAACAAAGTTTTGACACAGATTCCCAATTCGGGCATTCAGAACATATAGCCCGTTGCTGTAAGCAAGCACATTCTCATTCAAAGTTGCAAGTTACTATGTAGGAACAAGTTTGTATAGGTATTTCAAAGATGCCCAGAACTGTGCTAAACTTGGTATGTCTCCAACTCCTAGAAATAACTTCATGCCCCATCTCCCTTACTTCCAGCTAGTAAGGATAACATAATTCCTAACAAAGTTTTGACACAGATTCCCAATTCGGGCATTCAGAACATGTAGCACGTTGCTGTGATCAAGCACATTCTCATTCAAAGTTGCAAGTTACTATGTAGGAACTAGTTTGTATAGGTATTTCAAAGATTCCCAGAATTGTGCTAAACGTTGTATGTCTCCAACTCCTAGAAATAACGTCATGCCCCATCTCCCTTACTTCCAGCTAGTAAGGATCACATAATTCCTAACAAAGTTTTGACACAGATTCCCAATTCGGGCATTCAGAACATATAGCACGTTGCTGTAAGCAAGCACATTCTCATTCATAGTTGCAAGTTACTATGAAGGAACAAGTTTGTATAGGTATTTCAAAGATGCCCAGAACTGAGCTAAACGTTGTATGTCTCCAACTCCTAGAAATAACTTCATGCCACATCTCCCTTACTTCCAGCTAGTAAGGATCACATAATTCCTAACAAAGTTTTGACACAGATTCCCAATTCGGGCATTCAGAACATATAGCACGTTGCTGTAAGCAAGCACATTCTCATTCAAAGTTGCAAGTTACTATGTAGGAACAAGTTTGTATAGGTATTTCAAAGATGCCCTGAACTTAGCTTAAGTGGTATGTCTCCAACTCCTAGAAATAACTTGATGCCACATCTCCCTTACTTCCAGCTTGTAAGGATCACATAATTCCTAACAAAGGTTTGACACACATTCCTAATTCGGGCATTCAGATCATATAGCACGTTGCTGTAAGCAAGCACATTCTCATTCAAAGTTGCAAGTAACTATGTAGGAACAAGTTTGTATAGGTATTTCAAAGAGGCCCAGAACTGAGCTAAACGTTGTATGTCTCCAACTCCTAGAAATAACTTCATGCCCCATCTCCCTTACTTCCAGCTAGTAAGGATAACATAATTCCTAACAAAGTTTTGACACAGATTCCCAATTCGGGCATTCAGAACATGTAGCACGTTGCTGTGAGCAAGCACATTCTCATTCAAAGTTGCAAGTTACTATGTAGGAACTAGTTTGTATAGGTATTTCAAATATTCCCAGAATTGTGCTAAACGTTGTATGTCTCCAACTCCTAGAAATAACTTCATGCCCCATCTCCCTTACTTCCAGCTAGTAAGGATCACATAATTCCTAACAAAGTTTTGACACAGATTCCCAATTCGGGCATTCAGAACATAGAGCACGTTGCTGTAAGCAAGCACATTCTCATTCAAAGTTGCAAGTTACTATGTAGGAACAAGTTTGTATAGGTATTTCAAAGATGCCCAGAACTGAGCTAAACTTGGTATGTCTCCAACTCCTAGAAATAACTTCATGCCCCATCTCCCTTACTTCCAGCTAGTAAGGATCACATAATTACTAACAAAGTTTTGACACAGATTCCCAATTTGGGCATTCAGAACATATAGCACGTTGCTGTAAGCAAGCACATTCTCATTCAAAGTTGCAAGTTACTATGTAGGAACAAGTTTGTAGTGGTATTTCAAAGATGCCCAGAACTGTGCTAAACTTGGTTGTCACCAACTCCTAGAAATAACTTCATGCCCCATCTCCCTTACTTCCAGCTAGTAAGGATCACATAATTCCTAACAAAGTTTTGACACAGATACCCAAATCAGGCATTAAGAACATGTAGCACGTTGCTGTAAGCAAGCACATTCTCATTCAAAGTTGCAAGTTACTATGTAGGAACACGTTTGTATAGGTATTTCAAAGATGCCCAGAACTGTGCTAAACTTGGTGTGTGTCCAACTCCTAGAAATAACTTCATGCCCCAACTCCCTTACTTCCAGCTAGTAAGGATCACATAATTCCTAACAAAGTTTTGACACAGATTCCCAATTCGGGCATTCAGAACATGTAGCACATTGCTGTGAGCAAGCACATTCTCATTCAAAGTTGCAAGTTACTATGTAGGAACAAGTTTGTATAGGACTTTCAAAGATGCCCAGAACTGAGCTAAACTTGGTATGTCTCCAACTCCTAGAAATAACTTCATGCCCCATCTCCCTTACTTCCAGCTAGTAAGGATCACATAATTCCTAACAAAGTTTTGACACAGATTCCCAATTCGGGCATTCAGAACATATAGCACGTTGCTGTAAGCAAGCACATTCTCATTCAAAGTTGAAAGTTACTATGTAGGAACAAGTTTGTATAGGTATTTCAAAGATGCCCAGAACTGTGCTAAACTTGGTATGTCTCCAACTCCTAGAAATAACTTCATGTCCCAACTCCCTTACTTCCAACTAGTAAGAATCACATAATTCCTAACAAAGTTTTGACACAGATTCCCAATTCGGGCATTCAGAACATATAGCCCGTTGCTGTAAGCAAGCACATTCTCATTCAAAGATGCAAGTTACTATGTAGGAACAAGTTTGTATAGGTATTTCAAAGATGCCCAGAACTGAGCTAAACGTTGTATGTCTCCAACTCCTAGAAATAACTTCATGCCCCCTCTCCCTTACTTCCAGCTAGTAAGGATAACATAATTCCTAACAAAGTTTTGACACAGATTCCCAATTCGGGCATTCAGAACATGTAGCACGTTGCTGTGAGCAAGCACATTCTCATTCAAAGTTGCAAGTTACTATGTAGGAACTAGTTTGTATAGGTATTTCAAATATTCCCAGAATTGTGCTAAACGTTGTATGTCTCCAACTCCTAGAAATAACTTCATGCCCCATCTCCCTTACTTCCAGCTAGTAAGGATCACATAATTCCTAACAAAGTTTTGACACAGATTCCCAATTCGGGCATTCAGAACATATAGCACGTTGCTGTAAGCAAGCACATTCTCATCCAAAGTTGCAAGTTACTATGTAGGAACAAGTTTGTATAGGTATTTCAAAGATGCCCAGCACTGAGCTAAACTTGGTATGTCTCCAACTCCTAGAAATAACTTCATGCCCCATCTCCCTTACTTCCAGCTAGTAAGGATCACATAATTCCTAACAAAGTTTTGACACAGATTCCCAATTCGGGCATTCAGAACATATAGCACGTTGCTGTAAGCAAGCACATTCTCATTCATAGTTGCAAGTTACTATGAAGGAACAAGTTTGTATAGGTATTTCAAAGATGCCCAGAACTGAGCTAAACGTTGTATGTCTCCAACTCCTAGAAATAACTTCATGCCACATCTCCCTTACTTCCAGCTAGTAAGGATCACATAATTCCTAACAAAGTTTTGACACACATTCCCAATTCGGGCATTCAGAACATATAGCACGTTGCTGTAAGCAAGCACATTCTCATTCAAAGTTGCAAGTTACTATGTAGGAACAAGTTTGTATAGGTATTTCAAAGATGCCCTGAACTTAGCTTAAGTGGGTATGTCTCCAACTCCTAGAAATAACTTCATGCCCCATCTCCCTTACTTCCAGCTAGTAAGGATAACATAATTCCTAACAAAGTTTTGACACAGATTCCCAATTCGGGCATTCAGAACATGTAGCACGTTGCTGTGAGCAAGCACATTCTCATTCAAAGTTGCAAGTTACTATGTAGGAACTAGTTTGTATAGGTATTTCAAATATTCCCAGAATTGTGCTAAACGTTGTATGTCTCCAACTCCTAGAAATAACTTCATGCCCCATCTCCCTTACTTCCAGCTAGTAAGGATCACATAATTCCTAACAAAGTTTTGACACAGATTCCCAATTCGGGCATTCAGAACATATAGCACGTTGCTGTAAGCAAGCACATTCTCTTTCAAAGTTGCAAGTTACTATGTAGGAACAAGTTTGTATAGGTATTTCAAAGCTGCCCAGAACTGAGCTAAACTTGGTATGTCTCCAACTCCTAGAAATAACGTCATGCCCCATCTCCCTTACTTCCAGCTAGTAAGGATCACATAATTCCTAACAAAGTTTTGACACAGATTCCCAATTCGGGCATTCAGAACATATAACACGTTGCTGTAAGCAAGCACATTCTCATTCATAGTTGCAAGTTACTATGAAGGAACAAGTTTGTATAGGTATTTCAAAGATGCCCAGAACTGAGCTAAACGTTGTATGTCTCCAACTCCTAGAAATAACTTCATGCCACATCTCCCTTACTTCCAGCTCGTAAGGATCGCATAATTCCTAACAAAGTTTTGACACAGATTCCCAATTCGGGCATTCAGAACATATAGCACGTTGCTGTAAGCAAGCACATTTTCATTCAAAGTTGCAAGTTACTATGTAGGAACAAGTTTGTATAGGTATTTCAAAGATGCCCTGAACTGAGCTTAAGTGGGTATGTCTCCAACTCCTAGAAATAACTTCATGCCCCATCTCCCTTACTTCCAGCTAGTAAGGATCACATAATTCCTAACAAAGTTTTGACACAGATTCCCAATTCGGGCATTCAGAACATATAGCACGTTGCTGTAAGCAAGCACATTCTCCTTTAAGGATGCAAGTTACTATGTAGGAACAAGTTTGTAAAGGTATTTCAAAGATGCCCAGAACTCAGCTAAACGTTGTATGTCTCCAACTCCTAGAAATAACTTCATGCCCCATCTCCCTTACTTCCAGCTATTAAGGATCACATAATTCCTAACAAAGTTTTGTCACAGATTCCCAATTCGGGCATTCAGAACATATAGCACGTTGCTGTAAGCAAGCACATTCTCATTCAAAGTTGCAAGTTACTATGTAGGAACAAGTTTGTATAGGTATTTCAAAGATGCCCAGAACTGTGCTAAACTTGGTATGTCTCCAACTCCTAGAAATAACTTCATGTCCCAACTCCCTTACTTCCAACTAGTAAGGATCACATAATTCCTAACCATGTTTGACACAGATTCCCAATTCGGGCATTCAGAACATATAGCCCGCTGCTGTAAGCAAGCCCATTCTCATTCAAAGTTGCAAGTTACTATGTAGGTACAAGTTTGTATAGGTATTTCAAAGATGCCCAGAACTGAGCTAAACGTTGTATGTCTCCAACTCCTAGAAATATCTTCATGTCCCATCTCCCTTACTTTCAGCTAGTAAGGATCACATAATTCCTAACAAAGTTTTGACACAGATTCCCAATTCGGGCCTTCAGAACATATAGCACGTTGCTGTAAGCAAGCACATTCTCATTCAAAGATGCAAGTTACTATGTAGGAACATGTTTGTATAGGTATTTCAAAGATGCCCAGAACTGAGCTAAACGTTGTATGTCTCCAACTCCTAGAAATAACTTCATGCCCCATCTCCCTTACTTCCAGCTAGTAAGGATCACATAATTCCTAACAAAGTTTTGACACAGATTCCCAATTCGGGCCTTCAGAACATATAGCACGTTGCTGTAAGCAAGCACATTCTCATTCAAAGATGCAAGTTACTATGTAGGAACATGTTTGTATAGGTATTTCAAAAATGCCCAGAACTGAGCTAAACGTTGTATGTCTCCAACTCCTAGAAATAACTTCATGCCCCATCTCCCTTACTTCCAGCTAGTAAGGATCACATAATTCCTGACAAAGTTTTGACACAGATTCCCAATTCGGTCATTCAGAACCTATAGCACGTTGCTGTAAGCAAGCACATTCTCATTCAAAGTTGCAAGTTACTATGTAGGAACAAGTTTGTATAGGTATTTCAAAGATTCCCAGAATTGGGCTAAACTTGGTATGTCTCCAACTCCTAGAAATAGCTTCATGCCCCATCTCCCTTACTTCCAGCTAGTAAGGATCACATAATTCCTAACCATGTTTTGACACAGATTCCCAATTCGGGCATTCAGAACATATAGCCCACTGCTGTAAGCAAGCACATTCTCATTCAAAGTTGCAAGTTACTATGTAGGTACAAGTTTGTATAGGTATTTCAAAGATGCCCAGAACTGAGCTAAACGTTGTATGTCTCCAACTCCTAGAAATATCTTCAAGTCCCATCTCCCTTACTTTAAGCTAGTAAGGATCACATAATTCCTAACAAAATTTTGACACAGATTCCCAATTCGGGCCTTCAGAACATATAGCACGTTGCTGTAAGCAAGCACATTCTCATTCAAAGATGCAAGTTACTATGTAGGAACATGTTTGTATAGGTATTTCAAAGATGCCCAGAACTGAGCTAAAAGTTGTATGTCTCCAACTCCTAGAAATAACTTCATGCCCCATCTCCCTTACTTCCAGCTAGTAAGGATCACATAATTCCTAACAAAGTTTTGACACAGATTCCCAATTCGGGCCTTCAGAACATATAGCACGTTGCTGTAAGCAAGCACTTTCTCATTCAAAGATGCAAGTTACTATGTAGGAACAAGTTTGTATAGGTATTTCAAAAATGCCCAGAACTGAGCTAAACGTTGTATGTCTCCAACTCCTAGAAATAACTTCATGCCCCATCTCCTTTACTTCCAGCTAGTAAGGATCACATAATTCCTGACAAAGTTTTGACACAGATTCCCAATTCGGTCATTCAGAACCTATAGCACGTTGCTGTAAGCAAGCACATTCTCATTCAAAGTTGCAAGTTACTATGTAGGAACAAGTTTGTATAGGTATTTCAAAGATTCCCAGAATTGTGCTAAACTTGGTATGTCTCCAACTCCTAGAAATAACTTCATGCCCCATCTCCCTTACTTCCAGCTAGTAAGGATCACATAATTCCTAACAAAGTTTTGACACAGATTCCCAATTCGGGCATTCGGAACATATAGCACGTTGCTGTAAGCAAGCACATTCTCATTCAAAGTTGCAAGTTACTATGTAGGAACAAGTTTGTATAGGTATTTCAAAGATGCGCAGAACTGAGCTAAACTTGGTATGTCTCCAACTCCTAGAAGTAACTTCATGCCCCATCTCCCTTACTTCCAGCTAGTAAGGATCACATAATTCCTAACAAAGTTTTGACACAGATACCCAATTCGGGCATTCAGAGCATATAGCACGTTGCTGTAAGCAAGCACATTCTCATTCAAAGTTGCAAGTTACTATGTAGGAACAAGTTTGTATAGGTATTTCAAAGATGCCCAGAACTGAGCTAAACGTTGTATGTCTCCAACTCCTAGAAATAACTACATGCCCCATCTCCCTAACTTCCAGCTAGTAAGGATCACATAATTCCTAACACAGTTTTGACACAGATTCCCAATTCGGGCATTCAGAACATATAGCACGTTGCTGTAAGCAAGCACATTCTCATTCAAAGTTGCAAGTTACTATGTAGGAACAAGTTTGTATAGGTATTTCAAAGATGCCCTGAACTGAGCTAAAGTGGGTATGTCTCCAACTCTTAGAAATAACTTCATGCCCCATCTCCCTTACTTCCAGCTAGTAAGGATCACATAATTCCTAACAAAGTTTTGACACAGATTCCCAATTCGGGCATTCAGAACATATAGCACGTTGCTGTAAGCAAGCACATTCTCATTCAAAGTTGCAAGTTACTATGTAGGAACAAGTTTGTATAGGTATTTCAAAGAGGCCCAGAACTGAGCTAAACTTGGTATGTCTCCAACTCCTAGAAATAACTTCATGCCCCATCTCCTTTACTTTCAGCTAGTAAGGATCACATAAATCCTAACAAATTTTGACACAGATACCCAATTCGGGCATTCAGAACATATAGCACGTTGCTGTAAGCAAGCACATTCTCATTCAAAATTGCAAGTTACTATGTAGGAACAAGTTTGTATAGGTATTTCAAAGACGCCCAGAACTGTGCTAAACTTGGTATGTGTCCAACTCCTAGAAATAACTTCATGTCCCAACTCCCTTACTTCCAGCTAGTAAGGATCACATAATTCCTAACAAAGTTTTGACACAGATTCCCAATTCGGGCATTCAGAACATATAGCACGTTGCCGTAAGCAAGCACATTCTCATTCAAAGTGGCAAGTTACTATGTAGGAACAAGTTTGTACAGGTATTTCAAAGATGCGCAGAACTGAGCTAAACGTTGTATGTCTCCAACTCCTAGAAATAGCTTCATGCCCTATCTCCCTTACTTCCAGCTAGTAAGGATCACATAATTTCTAACAAAGTTTTGACACAGATTCCCAATTCGGGCATTCAGAACATATAGCACGTTGCTGTAAGCAAGCACATTCTCATTCAAAGTTGCAAGTTACTATGTAGGAACAAGTTTGTATAGGTATTTCAAAGATGCCCAGAACTGAGCTAAACGTTGTATGTCTCCAACTCCTAGAAATAACTTCATGCACCATCTCCCTTACTTCCAGCTAGTAAGGATCACATAATTCCTAACAAAGTTTTGACACAGATTCCCAATTCGGGCATTCAGAACATAGAGCACGTTGCTGTAAGCAAGCACATTCTCATTCATAGTTGCAAGTTACTATGTAGGAACAAGTTTGTATAGGTATTTCAAAGATGCCCAGAACTCAGCTAAACTTGGTATGTCTCCAACTCCTAGAAATAACTTCATGCCCCATCTCCCTTACTTCCAGCTAGTAAGGATCACATAATTCCTAACAAAGTTTTGACACAGATTCCCAATTCGGGCATTCAGAACATATAGCACGTTGCTGTGAGGAAGCACATTCTCATTCAAAGTTGCAAGTTACTATGTAGGAACAAGTTTGTATAGGTATTTCAAAGATGCCCAGAACTCAGCTAAACGTTGTATGTCTCCAACTCCTAGAAATAACTTCATGCCCCATCTCCCTTACTTCCAGCTAGTAAGGATCACATAATTCCTAACAAAGTTTTGACACAGATTCCCATTTCGGGCGTTCAGAACATATAGCACGTTGTTGTAAGCAAGCACATTCTCATTCGAAGTTGCAAGTTACTATGTTGGAACAAGTTTGTATAGGTATTTCAAAGATGTCCAGAACTGAACTAAACTTGGTATGTCTCCAACTCCTAGAAATAACTTCATGCCCCATCTCCCTTACTTCCAGCTAGTAAGGATCACATAATTCCTAAAAAAGTTTTGACACAGATTCCCAATTGGGGCATTCAGAACATATAGCACGTTGCTGTAAGCAAGCACATTCTCATTCAAAGTTGCAAGTTTCTATGTAGGAACAAGTTTGTATAGGTATTTCAAAGATGCGCAGAACTGTGCTAAACATGGTATGTCTCCAACTCCTAGAAATAACTTCATGCCCCATCTCCCTTACTTCCAGCTAGTAAGGATCACGTAATTCCTAACAAACTTTTGACACAGATTCCCAATTCGGGCATTCAGAACATATAGCACGTTGCTGTAAGCAAGCACTTTCTCATTCATAGTTGCAAGTTACTATGAAGGAACAAGTTTGTATAGGTATTTCAAAGATGCCCAGAATTGAGCTAAACGTTGTATGTCTCCAACTCCTAGAAGTAACTTCATGCCCCATCTCCCTTACTTCCAGCTAGTAAGGATCACATAATTCCTAACAAAGTTTTGACACAGATTCCAAATTCGGGCATTCAGAACATATAGCACGTTGCTGTAAGCAAGCACATTTTCATTCAAAGTTGCAAGTTACTATGTAGGAACAAGTTTGTATAGGTATTTCAAAGATGCCCTGAACTGAGCTTAAGTGGGTATGTCTCCAACTCCTAGAAATAACTTCATGCCCCATCTCCCTTACTTCCAGCTAGTAAGGATCACATAATTCCTAACAAAGTTTTGACACAGATTCCCAATTTGGGCATTCAGAACATATAGCACGTTGCTGTAAGCAAGCACATTCTCCTTTAAAGATGCAAGTTACTATGTAGGAACAAGTTTGTAAAGGTATTTCAAAGATGCCCAGAACTCAGCTAAACGTTGTATGTTTCCAACTCCTAGAAATAACTTCAGGCCCCATCTCCCTTACTTCCAGCTAGTAAGGATCACATAATTCCTAACAAAGTTTTGACACAGATTCCCAATTCGGGCATTCAGAACATAGAGCACGTTGCTGTAAGCAAGCACATTCTCATTCAAAGTTGCAAGTTACTATGTAGGAACAAGTTTGTATAGGTATTTCAAAGATGCCCAGAACTGTGCTAAACTTGGTATGTCTCCAACTCCTAGAAATAACTTCATGTCCCAACTCCCTTACTTCCAACTAGTAAGGATCACATAATTCCTAACCATGTTTTAACACAGATTCCCAATTCGGGCATTCAGAACATATAGCCCGTTGCTGTAAGCAAGCACATTCTCATTCAAAGTTGCAAGTTACTATGTAGGTACAAGTTTGTATAGGTATTTCAAAGATGCCCAGAACTGAGCTAAACGTTGTATGTCTCCAACTCCTAGAAATATCTTCATGTCCCATCTCCCTTACTTTCAGCTAGTAAGGATCACATAATTCCTAACAAAGTTTTGACACAGATTCCCAATTCGGGCCTTCAGAACATATAACACCTTGCTGTAAGCAAGCACATTCTCATTCAAAGACGCAAGTTACTATGTAGGAACATGTTTGTATAGGTATTTCAAAGATGCCCAGAAGTGAGCTAAACGTTGTATGTCTCCAACTCCTAGAAATAACTTCATGACCCATCTCCCTTACTTCCAGCTAGTAAGGATCACATAATTCCTAACAAAGTTTTGACACAGATTCCCAATTCGGGCCTTAAGAACATATAGCACGTTGCTGTAAGCAAGCACATTCTCATTCAAAGTTGCAAGTTACTATGTAGGAACAAGTTTGTATAGGTATTTCAAAGATGCCCAGAAATGAGCTAAACGATGTATGTCTCCAACTCCTAGAAATAACTTCATGCCTCATCTCCCTTACTTCCAGCTGGTAAGGATCACATAATTCCTAACAAAGTTTTGACACACATTCCCAATTCGGGCATTCAAAACATGTAGCACGTTGCTGTAAGCAAGCACATTCTCATTCAAAGTTGCAAGTTACTATGTAGGAACAAGTTTGTATAGGTATTTCAAAGATTCCCAGAATTGTGCTAAACTTGGTATGTCTCCAACTCCTAGAAATAACTTTATGCCACATCTCCCTTACTTCCAGCTAGTATGGATCACATAATTCCTAACAAAGTTTTGACACAGATTCCCAATTCGGGCATTCAGAACATATAGCACGTTGCTGTAAGCAAGCACATTCTCATTCAAAGTTGCAAGTTACTATGTAGGAACAAGTTTGTATAGGTATTTCAAAGTTGCGCAGAACTGAGCTAAACGTTGTATGTCTCCAACTCCTAGAAGTAACTTCATGCCCCATCTCCCTTACTTCCAGCTAGTAAGGATCACATAATTCCTAACAAAGTTTTGACACAGATTCCCAATTCGGGCATTCAGAACATATAGCACGTTGCTGTAAGCAAGCACATTCTCATTCAAAGTTGCAAGTTACTATGCAGGAACACGTTTGTATAGGTATTTCAAAGATGCCCAGAACTGAGCTAAACTTGGTATGTCTCCAACTCCTAGAAATAATTACATGCCCCATCTCCCTTACTTCCAGCTAGTAAGGATCACATAATTCCTAACAAAGTTTTGACACAGATTCCCAATTCGAGCATTCAGAACATATAGCACGTTGCTGTAAGCAAGCACATTCTCATTCAAAGTTGCAAGTTAGTATGTAGAAACAAGTTTGTATAGGTATTTCAAAGATGCCCAGCATTGAGCTAAACTTGGTATGTCTCCAACTTCTAGAAATAACTTCATGCCCCATCTCCCTTACTTCCAGCTAGTAAGGATCACATAATTCATAACAAACTTTTGACACAGATTCCCAATTCGGGCATTCAGAACCTATAGCACGTTGCTGTAAGCAAGCACATTCTCATTCAAAGTTGCAAGTTACTATGTAGGAACACGTTTGTATAGGTATTTCAAAGATGCCCAGAATTGTGCTAAACTTGGTATGTCTCCAACTCCAAGAAATAACTTCATGCCCCAACTCCCTTACTTCCAGCTCGTAAGGATCACATAATTCCTAACAAAGTTTTGACACAGATTCCCAATTCGGGCATTCAGAACATGTAGCACGTTGCTGCAAGCAAGCACATTCTCATTCAAAGTTGCAAGTTACTATGTAGGAACAAGTTTGTATAGGTATTTCAAAGATGCCCAGAACTGAGCTAAACTTGGTATGTCTCCAACTCCTAGAAATAACTTCATGCCCCATCTCCCTTAATTCCAGCTAGTAAGGATCACATAATTCCTAACAAAGTTTTGACACCGATTCCCAATTCGGGCATTCAGAACATATAGCACGTTGCTGTAAGCAAGCACATTCTCATTCAAAGTTGCAAGTTACTATGTAGGAACAAGTTTGTATAGGTATTTCAAAGATGCCCAGAACTGAGCTAAACGTTGTATGTCTCCAACTCCTACAAATAACTTCATGCCCCATCTCCCTTACTTCCAGCTAGTAAGGATCACATAATTCCTAACAAAGTTTTGACACCGATTCCCAATTCGGGCATTCAGAACATATAGCACGTTGCTGTAAGCAAGCACATTCTCATTCAAAGTTGCAAGTTACTATGTAGGAACAAGTTTGTATAGGTTTTTCAAAGATGCCCAGAACTGAGCTAAACGTTGTATGTCTCCAACTCCTAGAAATAACTTCATGCCACATCTCCCTTACTTCCAGCTAGTAAGGATCACATAATTCCTAACAAAGTTTTGACACAGATTCCCAATTCGGGCATTCAGAACATAGAGCACGTTGCTGTAAGCAAGCACATTCTCATTCAAAGTTGCAAGTTACTATGCAGGAACACGTTTGTATAGGTATTTCAAAGATGCCCAGAACTGAGCTAAACTTGGTATGTCTCCAACTCCTAGAAATAACTACATGCCCCATCTCCCTTACTTCCAGCTAGTAA
Source organism: Diceros bicornis minor (assembly GCF_020826845.1). NCBI lineage: Eukaryota > Metazoa > Chordata > Mammalia > Perissodactyla > Rhinocerotidae > Diceros > Diceros bicornis. The sequence goes on from NW_026691750.1 coordinate 1,689,605, forward strand.
GGATCACATAATTCCTAACAAAGTTTTGACACAGATTCCCAATTCGGGCATTCAGAACATATAGCACGTTGCTGTAAGCAAGCACATTCTCATTCAAAGTTGCAAGTTACTATGTAGGAACAAGTTTGTATAGGTATTTCAAAGATGCCCAGAACTGAGCTAAACGTTGTATGTCTCCAACTCCTACAAATAACTTCATGCCCCATCTCCCTTACTTCCAGCTAGTAAGGATCACATAATTCCTAACAAAGTTTTGACACAGATTCCCAATTCGGGCATTCAGAGCATATAGCACGTTGCTGTAAGCAAGCACATTCTCATTCAAAGTTGCAAGTTACTATGTAGGAACAAGTTTGTATAGGTTTTTCAAAGATGCCCGGAACTGAGCTAAACGTTGTATGTCTCCAACTCCTAGAAATAACTTCATGCCCCATCTCTCTTACTTCCAACGAGTAAGGATCACATATTTCCTAACAAAGTTTTGACACAGATTCCCAATTCGGGCATTCAGAACATATAGCACGTTGCTGTAAGCAAGCACATTCTCATTCAAAGTTGCAAGTTACTATGTAGGAACAAGTTTGTATAGGTATTTCAAAGATGCCCAGAACTGAGCTAAACGTTGTATGTCTCCAACTCCTACAAATAACTTCATGCCCCATCTCCCTTACTTCCAGCTAGTAAGGATCACATAATTCATAACAAAGTTTTGACACAGATTCCCAATTCGGGCATTCAGAACATGTAGCACGTTGCTGCAAGCAAGCACATTCTCATTCAAAGTGACAAGTTACTATGTAGGAACACGTTTCTATAGGTATTTCAAAGATGCCCAGAATTGTGCTAAACTTGGTATGTGTCCAACTCCTAGAAATAACTTCATGCCCCAACTCCCTTACTTCCAGCTCGTAAGGATCACATAATTCCTAACAAAGTTTTGACACAGATTCCCAATTCGGGCTTTCAGAACATGTAGCACGTTGCTGCAAGCAAGCACATTCTCATTCAAAGTTGCAAGTTACTATGTAGGAACAAGTTTGTATAGGTATTTCAAAGATGCCCAGAACTGAGCTAAACTTGGTATGTCTCCAACTCCTAGAAATAACTTCATGCCCCATCTCCCTTAATTCCAGCTAGTAAGGATCACATAATTCCTAACAAAGTTTTGACACAGATTCCCAATTCGGGCATTCAGAACATATAGCACGTTGCTGTAAGCAAGCACATTCTCATTCAAAGTTGCAAGTTACTATGTAGGAACAAGTTTGTGTAGGTATTTCAAAGATGCCCAGAACTGAGCTAAACTTGGTATGTCTCCAACTCCTAGAAATAACTTCATGCCCCATCTCCCTTACTTCCAGCTAGTAAGGATCACATATTTTCTAATAAAGTTTTGACACAGATTCCCAATTCGGGCATTCAGAACATATAGCACGTTGCTGTAAGCAAGCACATTCTCATTCAAAGTTGCAAGTTACTATGTAGGAACAAGTTTGTGTAGGTATTTCAAAGATGCCCAGAACTGAGCTAAACTTGGTATGTCTCCAACTTCTAGAAATAACTTCATGCCCCATCTCCCTTACTTCCAGCTAGTAAGGATCACATAATTCCTAACAAAGTTTTGACACAGATACCCAATTCGGGCATTCAGAACATGTAGCAAGTTGCTGTAAGCAAGCACATTCTCATTCAAAGTTGCAAGTTACTATGTAGGAACAAGTTTGTATAGGTATTTCAAAGATGCCCAGAACTGAGCTAAAGTGGGTATGTCTCCAACTCCTAGAAATAACTTCATGCCCCATCTCACATACTTCCAGCTAGTAAGGGTCACATAATTCCTAACAAAGTTTTGACACAGATTCCCAATTCGGGCATTCAGAACATATAGCACGTTGCTGTAAGCAAGCACATTCTCATTCAAAGTTGCAAGTTAGTATGTAGAAACAAGTTTGTATAGGTATTTCAAAGATGCCCAGCACTGAGCTAAACTTGGTATGTCTCCAACTTCTAGAAATAACTTCATGCCCCATCTCCCTTACTTCCAGCTAGTAAGGATCACATAATTCATAACAAACTTTTGACACAGATTCCCAATTCGGGCATTCAGAACCTATAGCACGTTGCTGTAAGCAAGCACATTCTCATTCAAAGTTGCAAGTTACTATGTAGGTACAAGTTTGTATAGGTATTTCAAAGATGCCCAGAACTGAGCTAAACGTTGTATGTCTCCAACTCCTACAAATAACTTCATGCCCCATCTCCCTTACTTCCAGCTAGTAAGGATCACATAATTCCTAAAAAAGTTTGACACAGATTCCCAATTCGGGCATTCAGAGCATATCGCACGTTGCTGTAAGCAAGCACATTCTCATTCAAAGTTGCAAGTTACTATGTAGGAACAAGTTTGTATAGGTATTTCAAAGATGCCCAGAACTGAGCTAAACGTTGTATGTCTCCAACTCCTACAAATAACTTCATGCCCCATCTCCCTTACTTCCAGCTAGTAAGGATCACATAATTCATAACAAAGTTTTGACACAGATTCCCAATTTGGGCATTCAGAACATGTAGCACGTTGCTGCAAGCAAGCACATTCTCATTCAAAGTGACAAGTTACTATGTAGGAACACGTTTCTATAGGTATTTCAAAGATGCCCAGAATTGTGCTAAACTTGGTATGTGTCCAACTCCTAGAAATAACTTCATGCCCCAACTCCCTTACTTCCAGCTCGTAAGGATCACATAATTCCTAACAAAGTTTTGACACAGATTCCCAATTCGGGCTTTCAGAACATGTAGCACGTTGCTGCAAGCAAGCACATTCTCATTCAAAGTTGCAAGTTACTATGTAGAAACAAGTTTGTATAGGTATTTCAAAGATGCCCAGAACTGAGCTAAACTTGGTATGTCTCCAACTCCTAGAAAAAACTTCATGCCCCATCTCCCTAACTTCCAGCTAGTAAGGATCACATAATTCCTAACAAAGTTTTGACACAGATTCCCAATTCGGGCATTCAGAACATATAGCACGTTGCTGTAAGCAAGCACATTCTCATTCAAAGTTGCAAGTTAGTATGTAGAAACAAGTTTGTATAGGTATTTCAAAGATGCCCAGCACTGAGCTAAACTTGGTATGTCTCCAACTTCTAGAAATAACTTCATGCCCCATCTCCCTTACTTCCAGCTAGTAAGGATCAAATAATTCATAACAAACTTTTGACACAGATTCCCAATTCGGGCATTCAGAACCTATAGCACGTTGCTGTAAGCAAGCACATTCTCATTCAAAGTTGCAAGTTACTATGTAGGAACAAGTTTGTATAGGTATTTCAAAGATGCCCAGAACTGAGCTAAACGTTGTATGTCTCCAACTCCTACAAATAACTTCATGCCCCATCTCCCTTACTTCCAGCTAGTAAGGATCACATAATTCCTAACAAAGTTTTGACACAGATTCCCAATTCGGGCATTCAGAGCATATAGCACGTTGCTGTAAGCAAGCACATTCTCATTCAAAGTTGCAAGTTACTATGTAGGAACAAGTTTGTATAGGTTTTTCAAAGATGCCCAGAACTGAGCTAAACGTTGTATGTCTCCAACTCCTAGAAATAACTTCATGCCCCATCTCTCTTACTTCCAACGAGTAAGAATCACATAATTCCTAACAAAGTTTTGACACAGATTCCCAATTCGGGCATTCAGAACATATAGCACGTTGCTGTAAGCAAGCACATTCTCATTCAAAGTTGCAAGTTACTATGTAGGAACAAGTTTGTATAGGTATTTCAAAGATGCCCAGAACTGAGCTAAACGTTGTATGTCTCCAACTCCTACAAATAACTTCATGCCCCATCTCCCTTACTTCCAGCTAGTAAGGATCACATAATTCATAACAAAGTTTTGACACAGATTCCCAATTCGGGCATTCAGAACATGTAGCACGTTGCTGCAAGCAAGCACATTCTCATTCAAAGTGACAAGTTACTAAGTAGGAACACGTTTGTATAGGTATTTCAAAGATGCCCAGAATTGTGCTAAACTTGGTATGTGTCCAATTCCTAGAAATAACTTCATGCCCCAACTCCCTTACTTCCAGCTCGTAAGGATCACATAATTCCTAACAAAGTTTTGACACAGATTCCCAATTCGGGCTTTCAGAACATGTAGCACGTTGCTGCAAGCAAGCACATTCTCATTCAAAGTTGCAAGTTACTATGTAGGAACAAGTTTGTATAGGTATTTCAAAGATGCCCAGAACTGAGCTAAACTTGGTATGTCTCCAACTCCTAGAAATAACTTCATGCCCCATCTCACTTAATTCCAGCTAGTAAGGATCACATAATTCCTAACAAAGTTTTGACACAGATTCCCAATTCGGGCATTCAGAACATATAGCACGTTGCTGTAAGCAAGCACATTCTCATTCAAAGTTGCAAGTTACTATGTAGGAACAAGTTTGTGTAGGTATTTCAAAGATGCCCAGAACTGAGCTAAACTTGGTATGTCTCCGACTCCTAGAAATAACTTCATGACCCATCTCCCTTACTTCCAGCTAGTAAGGATCACATATTTTCTAATAAAGTTTTGACACAGATTCCCAATTCGGGCATTCAGAACATATAGCACGTTGCTGTAAGCAAGCACATTCTCATTCAAAGTTGCAAGTTACTATGTAGGAACAAGTTTGTATAGGTATTTCAAAGATGCCCAGAAGTGAGCTAAACTTGGTATGTCTCCAACTTCTAGAAATAACTTCATGCCCCTTCTCCCTTACTTCCAGCTAGTAAGGATCACATAATTCCTAACAAAGTTTTGACACAGATTCCCAATTCGGGCATTCAGAACATGTAGCAAGTTGCTGTAAGCAAGCACATTCTCATTCAAAGTTGCAAGTTACTATGTAGGAACAAGTTTGTATAGGTATTTCAAAGATGCACAGAACTGAGCTAAAGTGGGTATGTCTCCAACTCCTAGAAATAACTTCATGCCCCATCTCACATACTTCCAGCTAGTAAGGATCACATAATTCCTAACAAAGTTTTGACACAGATTCCCAATTCGGGCATTCAGAACATATAGCACGTTGCTGTAAGCAAGCACATTCTCATTCAAAGTTGCAAGTTAGTATGTAGAAACAAGTTTGTATAGGTATTTCAAAGATGCCCAGCACTGAGCTAAACTTGGTATGTCTCCAACTTCTAGAAATAACTTCATGCCCCATCTCCCTTACTTCCAGCTAGTAAGGATCACATAATTCATAACAAAGTTTTGACACACATTCCCAATTCGGGCATTCAGAACATGTAGCACGTTGCTGTAAGCAAGCACATTCTCATTCAAAGTTGCAAGTTACTATGTAGGAACAAGTTTGTATAGGTATTTCAAAGATTCCCAGAATTGTGCTAAACTTGGTATGTCTCCAACTCCTAGAAATAACTTTATGCCACATCTCCCTTACTTCCAGCTAGTATGGATCACATAATTCCTAACAAAGTTTTGACACAGATTCCCAATTCGGGCATTCAGAACATATAGCACGTTGCTGTAAGCAAGCACATTCTCATTCAAAGTTGCAAGTTACTATGTAGGAACAAGTTTGTATAGGTATTTCAAAGTTGCGCAGAACTGAGCTAAACGTTGTATGTCTCCAACTCCTAGAAGTAACTACATGCCCCATCTCCCTTACTTCCAGCTAGTAAGGATCACATAATTCCTAACAAAGTTTTGACACAGATTCCCAATTCGGGCATTCAGAACATATAGCACGTTGCTGTAAGCAAGCACATTCTCATTCAAAGTTGCAAGTTACTATGCAGGAACACGTTTGTATAGGTATTTCAAAGATGCCCAGAACTGAGCTAAACTTGGTATGTCTCCAACTCCTAGAAATAACTACATGCCCCATCTCCCTTACTTCCAGCTAGTAAGGATCACATAATTCCTAACAAAGTTTTGACACAGATTCCCAATTCGGGCATTCAGAACATATAGCACGTTGCTGTAAGCAAGCACATTCTCATTCAAAGTTGCAAGTTAGTATGTAGAAACAAGTTTGTATAGGTATTTCAAAGATGCCCAGCACTGAGCTAAACTTGGTATGTCTCCAACTTCTAGAAATAACTTCATGCCCCATCTCCCTTACTTCCAGCTAGTAAGGATCACATAATTCATAACAAACGTTTGACACAGATTCCCAGTTCGGGCATTCAGAACCTATAGCACGTTGCTGTAAGCAAGCACATTCTCATTCAAAGTTGCAAGTTACTATGTAGGAACAAGTTTGTATAGGTATTTCAAAGATGCCCATAACTGAGCTAAACGTTGTATGTCTCCAACTCCTACAAATAACTTCATGCCCCATCTCCCTTACTTCCAGCTAGTAAGGATCACATAATTCCTAAAAAAGTTTTGACACAGATTCCCAATTCGGGCATTCAGAGCATATAGCACGTTGCTGTAAGCAAGCACATTCTCATTCAAAGTTGCAAGTTACTATGTAGGAACAAGTTTGTATAGGTTTTTCAAAGATGCCCGGAACTGAGCTAAACGTTGTATGTCTCCAACTCCTAGAAATAACTTCATGCCCCATCTCTCTTACTTCCAACGAGTAAGGATCACATAATTCCTAACAAAGTTTTGACACAGATTCCCAATTCGGGCATTCAGAACATATAGCACGTTGCTGTAAGCAAGCACATTCTCATTCAAAGTTGCAAGTTACTATGTAGGAACAAGTTTGTATAGGTATTTCAAAGATGCCCAGAACTGAGCTAAACGTTGTATGTCTCCAACTCCTACAAATAACTTCATGCCCCATCTCCCTTACTTCCAGCTATTAAGGATCACATAATTCATAACAAAGTTTTGACACAGATTCCCAATTCGGGCATTCAGAACATGTAGCACGTTGCTGCAAGCAAGCACATTCTCATTCAAAGTGACAAGTTACTATGTAGGAACACGTTTCTATAGGTATTTCAAAGATGCCCAGAATTGTGCTAAACTTGGTATGTGTCCAACTCCTAGAAATAACTTCATGCCCCAACTCCCTTACTTCCAGCTCGTAAGGATCACATAATTCCTAACAAAGTTTTGACACAGATTCCCAATTCGGGCTTTCAGAACATGTAGCACGTTGCTGCAAGCAAGCACATTCTCATTCAAAGTTGCAAGTTACTATGTAGGAACAAGTTTGTATAGGTATTTCAAAGATGCCCAGAACTGAGCTAAACTTGGTATGTCTCCAACTCCTAGAAATAACTTCATGCCCCATCTCCCTTAATTCCAGCTAGTAAGGATCACATAATTCCTAACAAAGTTTTGACACAGATTCCCAATTCGGGCATTCAGAACATATAGCACGTTGCTGTAAGCAAGCACATTCTCATTCAAAGTTGCAAGTTACTATGTAGGAACAAGTTTGTGTAGGTATTTCAAAGATGCCCAGAACTGAGCTAAACTTGGTATGTCTCCAACTCCTAGAAATAACTTCATGCCCCATCTCCCTTACTTCCAGCTAGTAAGGATCACATATTTTCTAATAAAGTTTTGACACAGTTTCCCAATTCGGGCATTCAGAACATATAGCACGTTGCTGTAAGCAAGCACATTCTCATTCAAAGTTGCAAGTTACTATGTAGGAACAAGTTTGTGTAGGTATTTCAAAGATGCCCAGAACTGAGCTAAACTTGGTATGTCTCCAACTTCTAGAAATATCTTCATGCCCAATCTCCCTTACTTCCAGCTAGTAAGGATCACATAATTCCTAACAAAGTTTTGACACAGATTCCCAATTCGGGCATTCAGAACATGTAGCAAGTTGCTGTAAGCAAGCACATTCTCATTCAAAGTTGCAAGTTACTATGTAGGAACAAGTTTGTATAGGTATTTCAAAGATGCCCAGAACTGAGCTAAAGTGGGTATGTCTCCAACTCCTAGAAATAACTTCATGCCCCATCTCACATACTTCCAGCTAGTAAGGATCACATAATTCCTAACAAAGATTTGACACAGATTCCCAATTCGGGCATTCAGAACATATAGCACGTTGCTGTAAGCAAGCACATTCTCATTCAAAGTTGCAAGTTAGTATGTAGAAACAAGTTTGTATAGGTATTTCAAAGATGCCCAGCACTGAGCTAAACTTGGTATGTCTCCAACTTCTAGAAATAACTTCATGCCCCATCTCCCTTACTTCCAGCTAGTAAGGATCACATAATTCATAACAAACTTTTGACACAGATTCCCAATTCGGGCATTCAGAACATATAGCACGTTGCTGTAAGCAAGCACATTCTCATTCAAAGTTGCAAGTTACTATGTAGGTACAAGTTTGTATAGGTATTTCAAAGATGCCCAGAACTGAGCTAAACGTTGTATGTCTCCAACTCCTACAAATAACTTCATGCCCCATCTCCCTTACTTCCAGCTAGTAAGGATCACATAATTCCTAACAAAGTTTTGACACAGATTCCCAATTCGGGCATTCAGAGCATATAGCACGTTGCTGTAAGCAAGCACATTCTCATTCAAAGTTGCAAGTTACTATGTAGGAACAAGTTTGTATAGGTTTTTCAAAGATGCCCGGAACTGAGCTAAACGTTGTATGTCTCCAACTCCTAGAAATAACTTCATGCCCCATCTCTCTTACTTCCAACGAGTAAGGATCACATAATTCCTAACAAAGTTTTGACACAGATTCCCAATTCGGGCATTCAGAACATATAGCACGTTGCTGTAAGCAAGCACATTCTCATTCAAAGTTGCAAGTTACTATGTAGGAACAAGTTTGTATAGGTATTTCAAAGATGCCCAGAACTGAGCTAAACGTTGTATGTCTCCAACTCCTACAAATAACTTCATGCCCCATCTCCCTTACTTCCAGCTATTAAGGATCACATAATTCATAACAAAGTTTTGACACAGATTCCCAATTCGGGCATTCAGAACATGTAGCACGTTGCTGCAAGCAAGCACATTCTCATTCAAAGTGACAAGTTACTATGTAGGAACACGTTTCTATAGGTATTTCAAAGATGCCCAGAATTGTGCTAAACTTGGTATGTTTCCAACTCCTAGAAATAACTTCATGCCCCAACTCCCTTACTTCCAGCTCGTAAGGATCACATAATTCCTAACAAAGTTTTGACACAGATTCCCAATTCGGGCTTTCAGAACATGTAGCACGTTGCTGCAAGCAAGCACATTCTCATTCAAAGTTGCAAGTTACTATGTAGGAACAAGTTTGTATAGGTATTTCAAAGATGCCCAGAACTGAGCTAAACTTGGTATGTCTCCAACTCCTAGAAATAACTTCATGCCCCATCTCCCTTAATTCCAGCTAGTAAGGATCACATAATTCCTAACAAAGTTTTGACACAGATTCCCAATTCGGGCATTCAGAACATATAGCACGTTGCTGTAAGCAAGCACATTCTCATTCAAAGTTGCAAGTTACTATGTAGGAACAAGTTTGTGTAGGTATTTCAAAGATGCCCAGAACTGAGCTAAACTTGGTATGTCTCCACATCCTAGAAATAACTTCATGCCCCATCTCCCTTACTTCCAGCTGGTAAGGATCACATATTTTCTAATAAAGTTTTGACACAGATTCCCAATTCGGGCATTCAGAACATATAGCACGTTGCTGTAAGCAAGCACATTCTCATTCAAAGTTGCAAGTTACTATGTAGGAACAAGTTTGTGTAGGTATTTCAAAGATGCCCAGAACTGAGCTAAACTTGGTATGTCTCCAACTTCTAGAAATATCTTCATGCCCAATCTCCCTTACTTCCAGCTAGTAAGGATCACATAATTTCTAACAAAGTTTTGACACAGATTCCCAATTCGGGCATTCAGAACATGTAGCAAGTTGCTGTAAGCAAGCACATTCTCATTCAAAGTTGCAAGTTACTATGTAGGAACAAGTTTGTATAGGTATTTCAAAGATGCCCAGAACTGAGCTAAAGTGGGTATGTCTCCAACTCCTAGAAATAACTTCATGCCCCATCTCACATACTTCCAGCTAGTAAGGATCACATAATTCCTAACAAAGTTTTGACACAGATTCCCAATTCGGGCATTCAGAACATATAGCACGTTGCTGTAAGCAAGCACATTCTCATTCAAAGTTGCAAGTTAGTATGTAGAAACAAGTTTGTATAGGTATTTCAAAGATGCCCAGCACTGAGCTAAACTTGGTATGTCTCCAACTTCTAGAAATAACTTCATGCCCCATCTCCCTTACTTCCAGCTAGTAAGGATCACATAATTCATAACAAACTTTTGACACAGATTCCCAATTCGGGCATTCAGAACATATAGCACGTTGCTGTAAGCAAGCACATTCTCATTCAAAGTTGCAAGTTACTATGTAGGTACAAGTTTGTATAGGTATTTCAAAGATGCCCAGAACTGAGCTAAACGTTGTATGTCTCCAACTCCTACAAATAACTTCATGCACCATCTCCCTTACTTCCAGCTAGTAAGGATCACATAATTCCTAACAAAGTTTTGACACAGATTCCCAATTCGGGCATTCAGAGCATATAGCACGTTGCTGTAAGCAAGCACATTCTCATTCAAAGTTGCAAGTTACTATGTAGGAACAAGTTTGTATAGGTATTTCAAAGATGCCCAGAACTGAGCTAAACGTTGTATGTCTCCAACTCCTACAAATAACTTCATGCCCCATCTCCCTTACTTCCAGCTAGTAAGGATCACATAATTCCTAACAAAGTTTTGACACAGATTCCCAATTCGGGCATTCAGAACATGTAGCACGTTGCTGCAAGCAAGCACATTCTCATTCAAAGTTGCAAGTTACTATGTAGGAACAAGTTTGTATAGGTATTTCAAAGATGCCCAGAACTGAGCTAAACTTGGTATGTCTCCAACTCCTAGAAATAACTACATGCCACATCTCCCTTACTTCCAGCTAGTAAGGATCACATAATTCCTAACAAAGTTTTGACACAGATTCCCAATTCGGGCATTCAGAACATATAGCACGTTGCTGTAAGCAAGCACATTCTCATTCAAAGTTGCAAGTTACTATGTAGGAACAAGTTTGTGTAGGTATTTCAAAGATGCCCAGAACTGAGCTAAACTTGGTATGTCTCCAACTCCTAGAAATAACTTCATGCCCCATCTCCCTTACTTCCAGCTAGTAAGGATCACATATTTTCTAATAAAGTTTTGACACAGATTCCCAATTCGGGCATTCAGAACATATAGCACGTTGCTGTAAGCAAGCACATTCTCATTCAAAGTTGCAAGTTACTATGTAGGAACAAGTTTGTATAGGTATTTCAAAGATGCCCAGAACTGAGCTTAACTTGGTATGTCTCCAACTTCTAGAAATAACTTCATGCCCCATCTCCCTTACTTCCAGCTAGTAAGGATCACATAATTCCTAACAAAGTTTTGACACAGATTCCCAATTCGGGCATTCAGAACATATAGCACGTTGCTGTAAGCAAGCACATTCTCATTCAAAGTTGCAAGTTAGTATGTAGGAACAAGTTTGTATAGGTATTTCAAAGATGCCCAGAACTGAGCTAAACGTTGTATGTCTCCAACTCCTAGAAATAACTTCATGCCCCATCTCCCTAACTTCCAGCTAGTAAGGATCACATAATTCCTAACAAAGTTTTGACACAGATTCCCAATTCGGGCATTCAGAACATATAGCACGTTGCTGTAAGCAAGCACATTCTCATTCAAAGTTGCAAGTTAGTATGTAGAAACAAGTTTGTATAGGTATTTCAAAGATGCCCAGAACTGAGCTAAACTTGGTATGTCTCCAACTCCTAGAAAAAACTTCATGCCCCATCTCCCTAACTTCCAGCTAGTAAGGATCACATAATTCCTAACAAAGTTTTGACAAAGATTCCCAATTCGGGCATTCAGAACATATAGCACGTTGCTGTAAGCAAGCACATTCTCATTCAAAGTTGCAAGTTAGTATGTAGAAACAAGTTTGTATAGGTATTTCAAAGATGCCCAGCACTGAGCTAAACTTGGTATGTCTCCAACTTCTAGAAATAACTTCATGCCCCATCTCCCTTACTTCCAGCTAGTAAGGATCACATAATTCATAACAAACTTTTGACACAGATTCCCAATTCGGGCATTCAGAACCTATAGCACGTTGCTGTAAGCAAGCACATTCTCATTCAAAGTTGCAAGTTACTATGTAGGAACAAGTTTGTATAGGTATTTCAAAGATGCCCAGAACTGAGCTAAACGTTGTATGTCTCCAACTCCTACAAATAACTTCATGCCCCATCTCCCTTACTTCCAGCTAGTAAGGATCACATAATTCCTAACAAAGTTTTGACACAGATTCCCAATTCGGGCATTCAGAGCATATAGCACGTTGCTGTAAGCAAGCACATTCTCATTCAAAGTTGCAAGTTACTATGTAGGAACAAGTTTGTATAGGTTTTTCAAAGATGCCCAGAACTGAGCTAAACGTTGTATGTCTCCAACTCCTAGAAATAACTTCATGCCCCATCTCTCTTACTTCCAACGAGTAAGAATCACATAATTCCTAACAAAGTTTTGACACAGATTCCCAATTCGGGCATTCAGAACATATAGCACGTTGCTGTAAGCAAGCACATTCTCATTCAAAGTTGCAAGTTACTATGTAGGAACAAGTTTGTATAGGTATTTCAAAGATGCCCAGAACTGAGCTAAACGTTGTATGTCTCCAACTCCTACAAATAACTTCATGCCCCATCTCCCTTACTTCCAGCTAGTAAGGATCACATAATTCATAACAAAGTTTTGACACAGATTCCCAATTTGGGCATTCAGAACATGTAGCACGTTGCTGCAAGCAAGCACATTCTCATTCAAAGTGACAAGTTACTATGTAGGAACACGTTTGTATAGGTATTTCAAAGATGCCCAGAATTGTGCTAAACTTGGTATGTGTCCAACTCCTAGAAATAACTTCATGCCCCAACTCCCTTACTTCCAGCTCGTAAGGATCACATAATTCCTAACAAAGTTTTGACACAGATTCCCAATTCGGGATTTCAGAACATGTAGCACGTTGCTGCAAGCAAGCACATTCTCATTCAAAGTTGCAAGTTACTATGTAGGAACAAGTTTGTATAGGTATTTCAAAGATGCCCAGAACTGAGCTAAACTTGGTATGTCTCCAACTCCTAGAAATAACTTCATGCCCCATCTCCCTTAATTCCAGCTAGTAAGGATCACATAATTCCTAACAAAGTTTTGACACAGATTCCCAATTCGGGCATTCAGAACATATAGCACGTTGCTGTAAGCAAGCACATTCTCATTCAAAGTTGCAAGTTACTATGTAGGAACAAGTTTGTGTAGGTATTTCAAAGATGCCCAGAACTGAGCTAAACTTGGTATGTCTCCAACTCCTAGAAATAACTTCATGACCCATCTCCCTTACTTCCAGCTAGAAAGGATCACATATTTTCTAATAAAGTTTTGACACAGATTCCCAATTCGGGCATTCAGAACATATAGCACGTTGCTGTAAGCAAGCACATTCTCATTCAAAGTTGCAAGTTACTATGTAGGAACAAGTTTGTATAGGTATTTCAAAGATGCCCAGAAGTGAGCTAAACTTGGTATGTCTCCAACTTCTAGAAATAACTTCATGCCCCATCTCCCTTACTTCCAGCTAGTAAGGATCACATAATTCCTAACAAAGTTTTGACACAGATTCCCAATTCGGGCATTCAGAACATGTAGCAAGTTGCTGTAAGCAAGCACATTCTCATTCAAAGTTGCAACTTACTATGTAGGAACAAGTTTGTATAGGTATTTCAAAGATGCCCAGAACTGAGCTAAAGTGGGTATGTCTCCAACTCCTAGAAATAACTTCATGCCCCATCTCACATACTTCCAGCTAGTAAGGATCACATAATTCCTAACAAAGTTTTGACACAGATTCCCAATTCGGGCATTCAGAACATATAGCACGTTGCTGTAAGAAAGCACATTCTCATTCAAAGTTGCAAGTTAGTATGTAGAAACAAGTTTGTATAGGTATTTCAAAGATGCCCAGCACTGAGCTAAACTTGGTATGTCTCCAACTTCTAGAAATAACTTCATGCCCCATCTCCCTTACTTCCAGCTAGTAAGGATCACATAATTCATAACAAACTTTTGACACAGATTCCCAATTCGGGCATTCAGAACCTATAGCACGTTGCTGTAAGCAAGCACATTCTCATTCAAAGTTGCAAGTTACTATGTAGGTACAAGTTTGTATAGGTATTTCAAAGATGCCCAGAACTGAGCTAAACGTTGTATGTCTCCAACTCCTACAAATAACTTCATGCTCCATCTCCCTTACTTCCAGCTAGTAAGGATAACATAATTCCTAACAAAGTTTTGACACAGATTCCCAATTCGGGCATTCAGAGCATATAGCACGTTGCTGTAAGCAAGCACATTCTCATTCAAAGTTGCAAGTTACTATGTAGGAACAAGTTTGCATAGGTATTTCAAAGATGCCCAGAACTGAGCTAAACGTTGTATGTCTCAAACTCCTACAAATAACTTCATGCCCCATCTCCCTTACTTCCAGCTAGTAAGGATCACATAATTCCTAACAAAGTTTTGACACAGATTCCCAATTCGGGCATTCAGAACATATAGCACGTTGCTGTAAGCAAGCACATTCTCATTCAAAGTTGCAAGTTACTATGTAGGAACAAGTTTGTGTAGGTATTTCAAAGATGCCCAGAACTGAGCTAAACTTGGTATGTCTCCAACTCCTAGAAATAACTTCATGCCCCATCTCCCTTACTTCCAGCTAGTAAGGATCACATATTTTCTAATAAAGTTTTGACACAGATTCCCAATTCGGGCATTCAGAACATATAGCACGTTGCTGTAAGCAAGCACATTCTCATTCAAAGTTGCAAGTTACTATGTAGGAACAAGTTTGTATAGGTATTTCAAAGATGCCCAGAACTGAGCTAAACTTGGTATGTCTCCAACTTCTAGAAATAACTTCATGCCCCATCTCCCTTACTTCCAGCTAGTAAGGATCACATAATTCCTAACAAAGTTTTGACACAGATTCCCAATTCGGGCATTCAGAACATGTAGCAAGTTGCTGTAAGCAAGCACATTCTCATTCAAAGTTGCAAGTTACTATGTAGGAACAAGTTTGTATAGGTATTTCAAAGATGCCCAGAACTGAGCTAAAGTGGGTATGTCTCCAACTCCTAGAAATAACTTCATGCCCCATCTCACATACTTCCAGCTAGTAAGGATCACATAATTCCTAACAAAGTTTTGACACAGATTCCCAATTCGGGCATTCAGAACATATAGCACGTTGCTGTAAGCAAGCACATTCTCATTCAAAGTTGCAAGTTACTATGTAGGAACAAGTTTGCATAGGTATTTCAAAGATGCCCAGAACTGAGCTAAACGTTGTATGTCTCCAACTCCTACAAATAACTTCATGCCCCATCTCCCTTACTTCCAGCTAGTAAGGATCACATAATTCCTAACAAAGTTTTGACACAGATTCCCAATTCGGGCATTCAGAACATATAGCACGTTGCTGTAAGCAAGCACATTCTCATTCAAAGTTGCAAGTTAGTATGTAGGAACATGTTTGTATAGGTATTTCAAAGATGCCCAGAACTGAGCTAAACGTTGTATGTCTCCAACTCCTAGAAATAACTTCATGCCCCATCTCCCTAACTTCCAGCTAGTAAGGATCACATAATTCCTAAAAAAGTTTTGACACAGATTCCCAATTCGGGCATTCAGAACATATAGCACGCTGCTGTAAGAAAGCACATTCTCATTCAAAGTTGCAAGTTACTATGTAGGAACAAGTTTGTATAGGTATTTCGAAGATGCCCAGAACTGAGCTAAACATGGTATGTCTCCAAATCCTAGAAATAACTTCATGCCCCATCTCCCTTACTTCCAGCTAGTAAGGATCACATAATTCCTAACAAAGTTTTGACACAGATTCCCAATTAGGGCATTCAGAACATTTAGCACGTTGCTGTAAGCAAGCACATTGTCATGCAAAGTTGCAAGTTACTATGTAGGAACAAGTTTGTATAGGTATTTCAAAGATGCCCAGAACTGAGCTAAACTTGGTATGTCTCCAACTTCTAGAAATAACTTCATGCCCCATCTCCCTTACTTCCAGCTAGTAAGGATCACATAATTCCTAACAAAGTTTTGACACAGATTCCCAATTCGGGCATTCAGAACATGTAGCAATTTGCTGTAAGCAAGCACATTCTCATTCAAAGTTGCAAGTTACTATGTAGGAACAAGTTTGTATAGGTATTTCAAAGATGCCCAGAACTGAGCTAAAGTGGGTATGTCTCCAACTCCTAGAAATAACTTCATGCCCCATCTCACTACTTCCAGCTAGTAAGGATCACATAATTCCTAACAAAGTTTTGACACACATTCCCAATTCCGGCATTTAGAACATATAGCACGTTGCTGTAAGCAAGCACATTCTCATTCAAAGTTGCAAGTTACTATGTAGGAACAAGTTTGTATAGGTATTTCAAAGATGCCCGGAACTGAGCTAAACGTTGAATGTCTCCAACTCCTAGAAATAACTTCATGCCCCATCTCCCTAACTTCCAGCTAGTAAGGATCACATAATTCCTAACAAAGATTTGACACAGATTCCCACTCGGGCATTCAGAACATGTAGCACATTGCTGTAAGCAAGCACATTCTCATTCAAAGTTGCAAGTTACTATGTAGGAACAGGTTTGTATAGGTATTTCAAAGATGCCCAGAACTGAGCTAAACTTGGTATGTTTCCAACTCCTAGAAATAACTTCATGCCCCATCTCCCTTACTTCCAGCTAGTAAGGATCACATAATTCCTAACAAAGTTTTGACACAGATTCCCAATTCGGGCATTCAGAACATGTACCACGTTGCTGTAAGCAAGAACATTCTCATTCAAAGTTGCAAGTTACTATGTAGGAACAAGTTTGTATAGGTATTTCAAAGATGCCCAGAACTGAGCTGAGGGGGTATGTCTCCAACTCCTAGAAATTACTTCATGCCCCATCTCGCTTACTTCCAGCTAGTAAGGATCACATACTTCCTAACAAAGTTTTGACACAGATTCCCAAATCGGGCATTCAGAACTTATAGCACGTTGCTGTAAGCAAGCACATTCTCATTCAAAGTTGCAAGTTACTATGTAGGAACAAGTTTGTATAGGTATTTCAAAGATGCCCAGAACTGAGCTAAACGTTGTATGTCTCCAACTCCTAGAAATAACTTCATGCCCCATCTCCCTAACTTCCAGCTAGTAAGGATCACATAATTCCTAACAAAGTTTTGACACAGATTCCCAATTCGGGCATTCAGAACATATAGCACGCTGCTGTAAGCAAGCACATTCTCATTCAAAGTTGCAAGTTACTATGTAGGAACAAGTTTGTATAGGAATTTCAAAGATGCCCAGAACTGAGCTAAACTTGGTATGTCTCCAACTTCTAGAAATAACTTCATGCCCCATCTCCCTTACTTCCAGCTAGTAAGGATCACATAATTCCTAACAAAGTTTGGACACAGATTCCCAATTCGGGCATTCAGAACATATAGCACGTTGCTGTAAGCAAGCACATTGTCATGCAAAGTTGCAAGTTACTGTGTAGGAACAAGTTTGTATAGGTATATCAAAGATGCCCTGAACTGAGCTAAAGTGGGTATGTCTCCAACTCCTAGAAATAAATTCATGCCCCATCTCCCTTACTTCCAGCTAGTAAGGATCACATAATTCCTAACAAAGTTTTGACACAGATTCCCAATTCGGGGATTCAGAACATATAGCACGTTGCTCTAAGCAAGCACATTCTCATTCAAAGTTGCAAGTTACTATGTAGGAACAAGTTTGTGTAGGTATTTCAAAGATGCCCAGAACCGAGCTAAACTTGGTATGTCTCCAACTCCTAGAAATAACTTCATGCCCCATCTCCCTTACTTTCAGCTAGTAAGGATCACATAATTTCTAACAAAGTTTTGACACAGATTCCCAATTCGGGCATTCAGAACATATAGCACGTTGCTGTAAGCAAGCACATTCTCATTCAAAGTGGCAAGTTACTATGTAGGAACAAGTTTGTATAGGTATTTCAAAGATGTCCAGAACTGAGCTAAACTTGGTATGTCTCCAACTTCTAGAAATAACTTCATGCCCCATCTCTCTTACTTCCAGCTAGTAAGGATCACATAATTCCTAACAAAGTTTTGACACAGATTCCCAATTCGGGCATTCAGAACATATAGCACGTTGCTGTAAGCAAGCACATTCTCATTCAAAGTTGCAAGTTAGTATGTAGGAACAAGTTTGTATAGGTGTTTCAAAGATGCCCAGAACTGAGCTAAACGTTGTATGTCTCCAACTCCTAGAAATAACTTCATACCCCATCTCCCTAACTTCCAGCTATTAAGGATCACATAATTCCTAACAAAGTTTTGACACAGATTCCCAATTCGTGCATTCAGAACATATAGCACGCTGCTGTAAGCAAGCACATTCTCATTCAAAGTTGCAAGTTACTATGTAGGAACAAGTTTGTATAGGTATTTCAAAGATGCCCAGAACTGAGCTAAACTTGGTATGTCTCCAACTCCTAGAAATAACTTCATGCCCCATCTCCCTGACTTCCAGCTAGTAAGGATCACATAATTCCTAACAAAGTTTTGACACAGATTCCCAATTAGGGCATTTAGAACATATAGCACGTTGCTGTAAGCAAGCACATTGTCATGCAAAGTTGCAAGTTACTATGTAGGAACAAGTTTGTATAGGTATTTCAAGGATGTCCAGAACTGAGCTAAACTTGGTATGTCTCCAACTCCTAGAAATAACTTCATGCCCCATCTCACTTACTTCCAGCTAGTAAGGATCACATAGTTCCTAAAAAAGATTTGACACACATTCCCAATTCGGGCATTCAGAACATATAGCACGTTGCTGTAAGCAAACACATTCTCATTCAAAGATGCAAGTTACTATGTAGGAACAAGTTTGTATAGGTATTTCAAAGATGCCCAGAACTGAGCTAAACTTGGTATGTCTCCAACTCCTAGAAATAACTTCATGCCCCATCTCTCTTACTTCCAGCTAGTAAGGATCACATAATTCCTAACAAAGTTTTGACACAGATTCCCAATTCGGGCATTCAGAACATATAGCACGTTGCTGTAAGCAAGCACATTCTCATTCAAAGTTGCAAGTTACTATGTAGTAACAAGTTTGTATAGGTATTTCAAAGATGCCCAGAACTGAGCTAAACTTGGTATGTCTCCAACTCCTAGAAATAACTTCATGCCCCATCTCCCTTACTTCCAGCTAGTAAGGATCAAATAATTCCTAACAAAGTTTTGACACAGATTCCCAATTCGGGCATTCAGAACATTTAGCACGTTGCTGTAAGCAAGCACATTCTCATTCAAAGTTGCAAGTTACTATGTAGGAACAAGTTTGTATAGGTATTTCAAAGATGCCCAGAACTGAGCTAAACGTCGTATGTCCCCAACTCCTAGAAATAACTTCATGCCCCATCTCCCTTACTTCCAGCTAGTAAGGATCACATAATTCCTAACAAAGTTTTGACACAGATTCCCAATTCGGGCATTCAGAACATGTACCACGTTGCTGTAAGCAAGAACATTCTCATTCAAAGTTGCAAGTTACTATGTAGGAACAAGTTTGTATAGGTTTTTCAAAGATGCCCAGAACTGAGTTGAGGGGGTATGTCTCCAACTCCTAGAAATTACTTCATGCCCCATCTCGCTTACTTCCAGCTAGTAAGGATCACATAATTCCTAACAAAGTTTTGACACAGATTCCCAATTCGGGCATTCAGAACTTATAGCACGTTGCTGTAAGCAAGCACATTCTCATTCAAAGTTGCAAGTTACTATGTAGGAACAAGTTTGTATAGGTATTTCAAAGATGCCCAGAACTGAGCTAAACGTTGTATGTCTCCAACTCCTAGAAATAACTTCATGCCCCATTTCCCTAACTTCCAGCTAGTAAGGATCACATAATTCCTAACAAAGTTTTGACACAGATTCCCAATTCGGGCATTCAGAACATATAGCACGCTGCTGTAAGCAAGCACATTCTCATTCAAAGTTGCAAGTTACTATGTAGGAACAAGTTTGTATAGGAATTTCAAAGATGCCCAGAACTGAGCTAAACTTGGTATGTCTCCAACTCCTAGAAATAACTTCATGCCCCATCTCCCTTACTTCCAGCTAGTAAGGATCATATAATTCCTAACAAAGTTTTGACACAGATTCCCAATTAGGGCATTCAGAACATATAGCACGTTGCTGTAAGCAAGCACATTGTCAAGCAAAGTTGCAAGTTACTATGTAGGAACAAGTTTGTATAGGTATTTCAAGGATGCCCAGAACTGAGCTAAACTTGGTATGTCTCCAACTCCTAGAAATAACTTCATGCCCCATCTCCCTTACTTCCAGCTAGTAAGGATCACATAGTTCCTAACAAAGTTTTGACACACATTCCCAATTCGGGCATTCAGAACATATAGCACGTTGCTGTAAGCAAGCACATTGTCATGCAAAGTTGCAAGTTACTATGTAGGAACAAGTTTGTATAGGTATTTCAAAGATGCCCAGTTCTGAGCTAAACTTGGTATGTCTCCAACTCGTAGAAATAACTTCATGCCACATCTCTCTTACTTCCAGCTAGTAAGGATCACATAATTCCTAACAAAGTTTTGACACAGATTCCCAATTCGGGCATTCAGAACATATAGCACGTTGCTGTAAGCAAGCACATTCTCATTCAAAGTTGCAAGTTACTATGTAGGAACACGTTTGTATAGGTATTTCAAAGATGCCCAGAACTGAGCTAAACTTGGTATGTCTCCAACTCCAAGAAATAACTTCATGCCCCATCTCCCTTACTTCCAGCTAGTAAGGATCACATAATTCCTAACAAAGTTTTGACACAGATTCCCAATTCGGGCATTCAGAACATATAGCATGTTGCTGTAAGCAAGCACATTCTCATTCAAAGTTGCAAGTTACTATGTAGGAACAAGTTTGTATAGGTATTTAAAAGATGCCCAGAACTGAGCTAAACGTCGTATGTCTCCAACTCCTAGAAATAACTTCATGCCCCATCTCCCTTACTTCCAGCTAGTAAGGATCACATAATTCCTAACAAAGTTTTGACACAGATTCCCACTCGGGCATTCAGAACATGTATCACGTTGCTGTAAGCAAGCACATTCTCATTGAAAGTTGCAAGTTACTTTGTAGGAACAAGTTTGTATAGGTATTTAAAAGATGCCCAGAACTGAGCTGAGTGGGTATGTCTCCAACTCCTAGAAATTACTTCATGCCCCATCTAGCTTACTTCCAGCTAGTAAGGATCACATAATTCCTAACAAAGTTTTGACACAGATTCCCATTTCGGGCATTCAGAACTTATAGCACTTTGCTGTAAGCAAGCACATTCTCATTCAAAGTTGCAAGTTACTATGTAGAAACAAGTTTGTATAGGTATTTCAAAGATGCCCAGAACTGAGCTAAACGTTGTATGTCTCCAACTCCTAGAAATAACTTCATGCCCCATCTCCCTAACTTCCAGCTAGTAAGGATCACATAATTCCTAACAAAGTTTGGACACAGATTCCCAATTCGGGCATTCAGAACATATAGCACGTTGCTGTAAGCAAGCACATTCTCATTCAAAGTTGCAAGTTACTATGTAGGAACAAGTTTGTATAGGTATTTCAAAGATGCCCAGAACTGAGCTAAACTTGGTATGTCTCCAACTTCTAGAAATAACTTCATGCCCCATCTCCCTTACTTCCAGCTGGTAAGGATCACATAATTCCTAACAAAGTTTTGACACAGATTCCCAATTCGGGCATTCAGAACATGTAGCAAGTTGCTGTAAGCAAGCACATTCTCATTCAAAGTTGCAAGTTACTATGTAGGAACAAGTTTGTATAGGTATTTCAAAGATGCCCAGAACTGAGCTAAACTTGGTATGTCTCCAACTCCTAGAAATAACTTCATGCCCCATCTCCCTTACTTCCAGCTAGTAAGGATCACATAATTCCTAACAAAGTTTTGACACAGATTCCCAATTCGGGCATTCAGAACATATAGCACGTTGCTGTAAGCAAGCACATTCTCATTAAAAGTTGCAAGTTACTATGTAGGAACAAGTTTGTATAGGTATTTCAAAGATGCCCAGAACTGAGCTAAACGTTGTATGTCTCCAACTCCTAGAAATAACTTCATGCCCCATCTCCCTTACTTCCAGCTAGTGAGGATCACATAATTCCTAACAATGTTTTGACACAGATTCCCAATTCGGGCATTCAGAACTTATAGCACGTTGCTGTAAGCAAGCACATTCTCATTCAAAGTTGCAAGTTAGTATGTAGGAACAAGTTTGTATAGGTATTTCAAAGATGCCCAGAACTGAGCTAAACGTTGTATGTCTCCAACTCCTAGAAATAACTTCATGCCCCATCTCCCTAACTTCCAGCTAGAAAGGATCACCTAATTCCTAACAAAGTTTTGACACAGATTCCCAATTCGGGCATTCAGAACATATAGCACGCTGCTGTAAGCAAGCACATTCTCATTCAAAGTTGCAAGTTACTATGTAGGAACAAGTTTGTATAGGTATTTCAAAGATGCCCAGAACTGAGCTAAACTTGGTATGTCTCCAACTCCTAGAAATAACTTCATGCCCCATCTCCCTTACTTCCAGCTAGTAAGGATCACATAATTCCTAACAAAGTTTTGACACAGATTCCCAATTAGGGCATTCAGAACATTTAGCACGTTGCTGTAAGCAAGCACATTGTCATGCAAAGTTGCAAGTTACTATGTAGGATCAAGTTTGCATAGGTATTTCAAAGATGCCCAGAACTGAGCTAAACTTGGTATGTCTCCAACTTCTAGAAATAACTTCATGCCCCATCTCCCTTACTTCCAGCTAGTAAGGATCACATAATTCCTAACAAAGTTTTGACACAGATTCCCAATTCGGGCATTCAGAACATGTAGCAAGTTGCTGTAAGCAAGCACATTCTCATTCAAAGTTGCAAGTTACTATGTAGGAACAAGTTTGTATAGGTATTTCAAAGATGCCCAGAACGGAGCTAAAGTGGGTATGTCTCCAACTCCTAGAAATAACTTCATGCCCCATCTGCCTTACATCCAGCTAGTAAGGATCACATAATTCCTAACAAAGTTTTGACTCAGATTCCCAATTCGGGCATTCAGAACATATAGCACGTTGCTGTAAGAAAGCACATTCTCATTCAAAGATGCAAGTTACTATGTAGGAACAAGTTTGTATAGGTATTTCAAAGATTCCCAGAACTGAGCTAAACTTGGTATGTCTCCAACTCCTAGAAATAACTTCATGCCCCATCTCCCTTACTTCCAGCTAGTAAGGATCACATAATACCAAACAAAGTTTTGACACAGATTCCCAATTCGGGCATTCAGAACTTATAGCACGTTGCTGTAAGCAAGCACATTCTCATTCAAAGTTGCAAGATAGTATGTAGGAACAAGTTTGTATAGGTATTTCAAAGATGCCCAGAACTGAGCTAAACCTTGTATGTCTCCAACTCCTAGAAATAACTTCATGCCCCATCTCCCTAACTTCCAGCTAGTAAGCATCACATAATTCCTAACAAAGTTTTGACACAGGTCCCCAATTCGGGCATTCAGAACATATAGCACGCTGCTGTAAGCAAGCACATTCTCATTCAAAGTTGCAAGTTACTATGTAGGAACAAGTTTGTATAGGTATTTCAAAGATGCCCAGAACTGAGCTAAACTTGGTATGTCTCCAACTCCTAGAAATAACTTCATGCCCCATCTCCCTTACTTCCAGCTAGAAAGGATCACATAATTCCTAACAAAGTTTTGACACAGATTCCCAATTAGGGCATTCAGAATATTTAGCACGTTGCTGTAAGCAAGCACATTGTCATGCAAAGTTGCAAGTTACTATGTAGGAACAAGTTTGTATAGGTATTTCAAAGATTCCCAGAACTGAGCTAAACTTGGTATGTCTCCAACTCCTAGAAATAACTTCATGCCCAATCTCCCTTACTTCCAGCTAGTAAGGATCACATAATTCCTAAAAAAGTTTTGACACAGATTCCCAATTCTTGCATTTAGAACATATAGCACGTTGCTGTAAGCAAGCACGTTCTCATTCAAAGTTGCAAGTTACTATGTAGGAACAAGTTTGTATAGGTATTTCAAAGATGCCCAGAATTGAGCTAAACTTGGTATGTCTCCAACTCCTAGAAATAACTTCATGCCCCATCTCCCTTACTTCCAGCTAGTAAGGATCACATAATTCCTAACAAAGTTTTGACACAGTTTCCCAATTCGGGCATTCAGAACATGTAGCAAGTTGCTGTAAGCAAGCACATTCTCATTCAAATTTGCAAGTTACTATGTAGGAACAAGTTTGTATAGGTATTTCAAAGATGCCCAGAACTGAGCTAAAGTGGGTATGTCTCCAACTCCTAGAAATAACTTCATGCCCCATCTCACTTACTTCCAGCTAGTAAGGATCACATAATTCCTAACAAACTTTTGACACAGATTCCCAATTCGGGCATTTAGAACGTATAGCACGTGGCTGTAAGCAAGCACATTCTCATTCAAAGTTGCAAGTTACTATGTAGGAACAAGTTTGTATAGGTATTTCAAAGATGCCCAGAACTGAGCTAAACTTGATATGTCTCCAACTCCTAGAAATAACTTCATGCCCCATCTCCCTTACTTCCAGCTAGTAAGGATCACATAATTCCTAACAAACTTTTGACACAGATTCCCACTCGGGCATTCAGAACATGTAGCACGTTGCTGTAAGCAAGCACATTCTCATTCAAAGTTGCAAGTTACTATGTAGGAACAGGTTTGTATAGGTATTTCAAAGATGCCCAGAACTGAGCTAAACTTGGTATGTTTCCAACTCCTAGAAATAACTTCATGCCCCATCTCCCTATCTTCCAGCTAGTAAGGATCACATAATTCCTAACAAAGTTTTGACACAGATTCCCAATTCGGGCATTCAGAGCATGTACCACGTTGCTGTAAGCAAGAACATTCTCATTCAAAGTTGCAAGTTACTATGTAGGAAAAAGTTTGTATAGGTATTTAAAAGATGCCCAGAACTGAGCTGAGGGGGTATGTCTCCAACTCCTAGAAATTACTTCATGCCCCATCTCGCTTACTTCCAGCTACTAAGGATCACATAATTCCTAACAAAGTTTTGACACAGATTCCCAATTCGGGCCTTCAGAACTTATAGCACGTTGCTGTAAGCAAGCACATTCTCATTCAAAGTTGCAAGTTACTATGTATAGGTATTTCAAAGATGCCCAGAACTGAGCTAAACGTTGTATGTCTCCAACTCCTAGATATAACTTCATGCCCCATCTCCCTAACATCCAGCTAGTAAGGATCACGTAATTCCTAAAAAAGTTTTGACACAGATTCCCAATTCGGGCATTCAGAACATATAGCACGCTGCTGTAAGCAAGCACATTCTCATTCAAAGTTGAAAGTTACTATGTAGGAACAAGTTTGTATAGGAATTTCAAAGATACCCAGAACTGAGCTAAACTTGGTATGTCTCCAACTCCTAGAAATAACTTCATGCCCCATCTCCCTTACTTCCAGCTAGTAAGGATCACATAATTCCTAACAAAGATTGGACACAGATTCCCAATTCGGGCATTCAGAATCTATAGCACGTTGCTGTAAGCAAGCACATTGTCATGCAAAGTTGCAAGTTACTATGTAGGAACAAGTTTGTATAGGTATATCAAAGATGCCCTGAACTGAGCTAAAGTGGGTATGTCTCCAACTCCTAGAAATAACTGCATGCCCCATCTCCCTTACTTCCAGCTAGTAAGGATCACATAATTCCTTACAAAGTTTTGACACAGATTCCCAATTCGGGCATTCAGAACATATAGCACGTTGCTGTAAGCAAGCACATTCTCATTCAAAGTTGCAAGTTACTATGTGGGAACAAGTTTGTGTAGGTATTTCAAAGATGCCCAGAACTGAGCTAAAGTGAGTATGTCTCCAACTCCTAGAAATAACTTCATGCCCCATCTGCCTTACTTCCAGCTAGTAAGGATCACATAATTCCTAACAAAGTTTTGACACAGATTCCCAATTCGGGCATTCAGAACATATAGCACGTTGCTGTAAGCAAGCACATTCTCATTCAAAGTTGCAAGTTACTATGTAGGAACAAGTTTGTATAGGTATTTCAAAGATTCCCAGAACTGAGCTAAACTTGTATGTCTCCAACTCCTAGAAATAACTTCATGCCCCATCTCACTTACTTCCAGCTAGTAAGGATCACATAATTCCTAACAAAGTTTTGACACAGATTCCCAATTCGGGCATTCAAAACTTATAGCACGTTGCTGTAAGCAAGCACATTCTCATTCAAAGTTGCAAGTTAGTATGTAGGAACAAGTTTGTATAGGTATTTCAAAGATGCCCAGAACTGAGCTAAACGTTGTATGTCTCCAACTCCTAGAAATAACTTCATGCCCCATCTCCCTAACTTCCAGCTAGTAAGCATCACATAATTCCTAACAAAGTTTTGACACAGATTCCCAATTCGGGCATTCAGAACATATAGCACGCTGCTGTAAGCAAGCACATTCTCATTCAAAGTTGCAAGTTAGTATGTAGGAACAAGTTTGTATAGGTATTTCAAAGATGCCCAGAACTGAGCTAAACTTGGTATGTCTCCAACTCCTAGAAATAACTTCATGCCCCATCTCCC
Source organism: Diceros bicornis minor (assembly GCF_020826845.1). Lineage (NCBI taxonomy): Eukaryota > Metazoa > Chordata > Mammalia > Perissodactyla > Rhinocerotidae > Diceros > Diceros bicornis. The sequence goes on from NW_026691750.1 coordinate 1,716,468, forward strand.
TTACTTCCAGCTAGTAAGGATCACATAATTCCTAACAAAGTTTTGACACAGATTCCCAATTCGGGCATTCAGAACATATAGCACGTTGCTGTAAGCAAGCACATTCTCATTAAAAGTTGCAAGTTACTATGTAGGAACAAGTTTGTATAGGTATTTCAAAGATGCCCAGAACTGAGCTAAACGTTGTATGTCTCCAACTCCTAGAAATAACTTCATGCCCCATCTCCCTTACTTCCAGCTAGTGAGGATCACATAATTCCTAACAATGTTTTGACACAGATTCCCAATTCGGGCATTCAGAACTTATAGCACGTTGCTGTAAGCAAGCACATTCTCATTCAAAGTTGCAAGTTAGTATGTAGGAACAAGTTTGTATAGGTATTTCAAAGATGCCCAGAACTGAGCTAAACGTTGTATGTCTCCAACTCCTAGAAATAACTTCATGCCCCATCTCCCTAACTTCCAGCTAGAAAGGATCACATAATTCCTAACAAAGTTTTGACACAGATTCCCAATTCGGGCATTCAGAACATATAGCACGCTGCTGTAAGCAAGCACATTCTCATTCAAAGTTGCAAGTTACTATGTAGGAACAAGTTTGTATAGGTATTTCAAAGATGCCCAGAACTGAGCTAAACTTGGTATGTCTCCAACTCCTAGAAATAACTTCATGCCCCATCTCCCTTACTTCCAGCTAGTAAGGATCACATAATTCCTAACAAAGTTTTGACACAGATTCCCAATTAGGGCATTCAGAACATTTAGCACGTTGCTGTAAGCAAGCACATTGTCATGCAAAGTTGCAAGTTACTATGTAGGATCAAGTTTGCATAGGTATTTCAAAGATGCCCAGAACTGAGCTAAACTTGGTATGTCTCCAACTTCTAGAAATAACTTCATGCCCCATCTCCCTTACTTCCAGCTAGTAAGGATCACATAATTCCTAACAAAGTTTTGACACAGATTCCCAATTCGGGCATTCAGAACATGTAGCAAGTTGCTGTAAGCAAGCACATTCTCATTCAAAGTTGCAAGTTACTATGTAGGAACAAGTTTGTATAGGTATTTCAAAGATGCCCAGAACTGAGCTAAAGTGGGTATGTCTCCAACTCCTAGAAATAACTTCATGCCCCATCTGCCTTACTTCCAGCTAGTAAGGATCACATAATTCCTAACAAAGTTTTGACTCAGATTCCCAATTCGGGCATTCAGAACATATAGCACGTTGCTGTAAGAAAGCACATTCTCATTCAAAGATGCAAGTTACTATGTAGGAACAAGTTTGTATAGGTATTTCAAAGATTCCCAGAACTGAGCTAAACTTGGTATGTCTCCAACTCCTAGAAATAACTTCATGCCCCATCTCCCTTACTTCCAGCTAGTAAGGATCACATAATACCAAACAAAGTTTTGACACAGATTCCCAATTCGGGCATTCAGAACTTATAGCACGTTGCTGTAAGCAAGCACATTCTCATTCAAAGTTGCAAGATAGTATGTAGGAACAAGTTTGTATAGGTATTTCAAAGATGCCCAGAACTGAGCTAAACCTTGTATGTCTCCAACTCCTAGAAATAACTTCATGCCCCATCTCCCTAACTTCCAGCTAGTAAGCATCACATAATTCCTAACAAAGTTTTGACACAGGTCCCCAATTCGGGCATTCAGAACATATAGCACGCTGCTGTAAGCAAGCACATTCTCATTCAAAGTTGCAAGTTACTATGTAGGAACAAGTTTGTATAGGTATTTCAAAGATGCCCAGAACTGAGCTAAACTTGGTATGTCTCCAATTCCTAGAAATAACTTCATGCCCCATCTCCCTTACTTCCAGCTAGAAAGGATCACATAATTCCTAACAAAGTTTTGACACAGATTCCCAATTAGGGCATTCAGAATATTTAGCACGTTGCTGTAAGCAAGCACATTGTCATGCAAAGTTGCAAGTTACTATGTAGGAACAAGTTTGTATAGGTATTTCAAAGATTCCCAGAACTGAGCTAAACTTGGTATGTCTCCAACTCCTAGAAATAACTTCATGCCCAATCTCCCTTACTTCCAGCTAGTAAGGATCACATAATTCCTAAAAAAGTTTTGACACAGATTCCCAATTCTTGCATTTAGAACATATAGCACGTTGCTGTAAGCAAGCACGTTCTCATTCAAAGTTGCAAGTTACTATGTAGGAACAAGTTTGTATAGGTATTTCAAAGATGCCCAGAATTGAGCTAAACTTGGTATGTCTCCAACTCCTAGAAATAACTTCATGCCCCATCTCCCTTACTTCCAGCTAGTAAGGATCACATAATTCCTAACAAAGTTTTGACACAGTTTCCCAATTCGGGCATTCAGAACATGTAGCAAGTTGCTGTAAGCAAGCACATTCTCATTCAAATTTGCAAGTTACTATGTAGGAACAAGTTTGTATAGGTATTTCAAAGATGCCCAGAACTGAGCTAAAGTGGGTATGTCTCCAACTCCTAGAAATAACTTCATGCCCCATCTCACTTACTTCCAGCTAGTAAGGATCACATAATTCCTAACAAACTTTTGACACAGATTCCCAATTCGGGCATTTAGAACGTATAGCACGTGGCTGTAAGCAAGCACATTCTCATTCAAAGTTGCAAGTTACTATGTAGGAACAAGTTTGTATAGGTATTTCAAAGATGCCCAGAACTGAGCTAAACGTTGTATGTCTCCAACTCCTAGAAATAACTTCATGCCCCATCTCCCTTACTTCCAGCTAGTAAGGATCACATAATTCCTAACAAACTTTTGACACAGATTCCCACTCGGGCATTCAGAACATGTAGCACGTTGCTGTAAGCAAGCACATTCTCATTCAAAGTTGCAAGTTACTATGTAGGAACAGGTTTGTATAGGTATTTCAAAGATGCCCAGAACTGAGCTAAACTTGGTATGTTTCCAACTCCTTGAAATAACTTCATGCCCCATCTCCCTATCTTCCAGCTAGTAAGGATCACATAATTCCTAACAAAGTTTTGACACAGATTCCCAATTCGGGCATTCAGAGCATGTACCACGTTGCTGTAAGCAAGAACATTCTCATTCAAAGTTGCAAGTTACTATGTAGGAAAAAGTTTGTATAGGTATTTAAAAGATGCCCAGAACTGAGCTGAGGGGGTATGTCTCCAACTCCTAGAAATTACTTCATGCCCCATCTCGCTTACTTCCAGCTACTAAGGATCACATAATTCCTAACAAAGTTTTGACACAGATTCCCAATTCGGGCCTTCAGAACTTATAGCACGTTGCTGTAAGCAAGCACATTCTCATTCAAAGTTGCAAGTTACTATGTATAGGTATTTCAAAGATGCCCAGAACTGAGCTAAACGTTGTATGTCTCCAACTCCTAGATATAACTTCATGCCCCATCTCCCTAACATCCAGCTAGTAAGGATCACGTAATTCCTAAAAAAGTTTTGACACAGATTCCCAATTCGGGCATTCAGAACATATAGCACGCTGCTGTAAGCAAGCACATTCTCATTCAAAGTTGAAAGTTACTATGTAGGAACAAGTTTGTATAGGAATTTCAAAGATACCCAGAACTGAGCTAAACTTGGTATGTCTCCAACTCCTAGAAATAACTTCATGCCCCATCTCCCTTACTTCCAGCTAGTAAGGATCACATAATTCCTAACAAAGATTGGACACAGATTCCCAATTCGGGCATTCAGAATCTATAGCACGTTGCTGTAAGCAAGCACATTGTCATGCAAAGTTGCAAGTTACTATGTAGGAACAAGTTTGTATAGGTATATCAAAGATGCCCTGAACTGAGCTAAAGTGGGTATGTCTCCAACTCCTAGAAATAACTGCATGCCCCATCTCCCTTACTTCCAGCTAGTAAGGATCACATAATTCCTTACAAAGTTTTGACACAGATTCCCAATTCGGGCATTCAGAACATATAGCACGTTGCTGTAAGCAAGCACATTCTCATTCAAAGTTGCAAGTTACTATGTGGGAACAAGTTTGTGTAGGTATTTCAAAGATGCCCAGAACTGAGCTAAAGTGAGTATGTCTCCAACTCCTAGAAATAACTTCATGCCCCATCTGCCTTACTTCCAGCTAGTAAGGATCACATAATTCCTAACAAAGTTTTGACACAGATTCCGAATTCGGGCATTCAGAACATATAGCACGTTGCTGTAAGCAAGCACATTCTCATTCAAAGTTGCAAGTTACTATGTAGGAACAAGTTTGTATAGGTATTTCAAAGATGCTCAGAAGTGAGCTAAACTTGGTATGTGTCCAACTCCTAGAAATAACTTCATGCCCCATCTCCCTTACTTCCAGCTAGTAAGGATCACATAATTCCTAACAATGTTTTGACACAGATTCCCAATTCGGGCATTCAGAACATATAGCACGTTGCTGTAAGCAAGCACATTCTCATTCAAAGTTGCAAGTTACTGTGTAGGAACAAGTTTGTATAGGTATTTCAAAGATTCCCAGAACTGAGCTAAACTTGGTATGTCTCCAACTCCTAGTAATAACTTCATGACCCATCTCCCTTACTTCCAGCTAGTAAGGATCACATAATTCCTAACAAAGTTTTGACACAGATTCCCAATTCTGGCATTCAGAACATATAGCACGTTGCTATAAGCAAGCACATTCTCATTCAAAGTTGCAAGTTACTATGTAGGAACAATTTTGTATAGGTATTTCAAAGATGCCCAGAACTGTGCTAAACTTGGTATGTGTCCAACTCCTAGAAATACCTTCATGCCCCAACTCACTTACTTCCAACTAGTAAGGATCACATAATTCCTAACAAAGTTTTGACACAGATTCCCAATTCGGGCATTCAGAACATATAGCACGTTGCTCTAAGCAAGCACATTCTCATTCAAAGTTGCAAGTTACTATGTAGGAACAAGTTTGTATAGGTGTTTCAAAGATGCCCAGAACTGAGCTAAACTTGGTATGTCTCCAACTCCTAGAAATATCTTCATGCCCCATCTCCCTTACTTCCAGCTAGTAAGGATCACATAATTCCTAACAAAGTTTTGACACAGATTCCCAATTCGGGCATTCAGAACATATAGCACGTTGCTGTAAGCAAGCACATTCCCATTCAAAGTTGCCAGTTACTATGTAGGAACAAGTTTGTATAGGTATTTCAAAGATGCCCAGAAGTGAGCTAAACTTGGTATGTCTCCAACTCCTAGAAATAACTTCATGCCCCATCTCCCTTACTTCCAGCTAGTAAGGATCACATAATTCCTAACAAAGTTTTGACACAGATTGCCAATTCGGGCATTCAGAACATATAGCACGTTGCTGTAAGCAAGCACATTCTCATAAAAGTTGCAAGTTACTATGTAGGAACAAGTTTGTATAGGTATTTCAAAGATGCCCAGAACTGAGCTAAACTTGGTATGTCTCCAACTCCTAGAAATAACTTCATGCCCCATCTCCCTTACATCCAGCTAGTAAGGATCACATAATTCCTAACAAAGCTTTGACACAGATTCCCAATTCGGGCATTCAGAACATATAGCACGTTGCTATAAACAAGCACATTCTCATTCAAAGTTGCAAGTTACTATGTAGGAACAAGTTTGTATAGGTATTTCAAAGATGCCCAGAACTGTGCTAAACATGGTATGTGTCCAACTCCTAGAAATATCTTCATGCCCCAACTCACTTACTTCCAGCTAGTAAGGATCACATAATTCCTAACAAAGTTTTGACACAGATTCCCAATTCGGGCATTCAGAACATATAGTACATTGCTGTAAGCAAGCACATTCTCATTCAAAGTTGCAAGTTACTATGTAGGAACAAGTTTGTATAGGTATTTCAAAGATGCCCAGAACAGAGCTAAAAGTTGTAGGTCTCCAACTCCTAGAAATAACTTCATGCCCCATCTCCCTTACTTCCAGCTAGTAAGGATCACATAATTCCTTAAAAAGTTTTGACACAGATTCCCAATTCGGGCATTCAGAACATATAGCACGTTGCTGTAAGCAAGCACATTCTCATTCAAAGTTGCAACTTACTATGTAGGAACAAGTTTGTATAGGTATTTCAAAGATGCCCAGAACTGTGCTAAACTTGGTATGTGTCCAACTCCTAGAAATATCTTCATGCCCCATCTCCCTTACTTCCAACTAGTAAGGATCACATAATTCCTAACAAAGTTTTGACACAGATTCCCAATTCGGGCATTCAGAACATATAGCACGTTGCTATAAGCAAGCACATTCTCATTCAAATTTGCAAGTTACTATGTAGGAACAAGTTTGTATAGGTATTTCAAAGATGCCCAGATCTGAGCTAAACTTGGTATGTCTCCAACTCCTAGAAATATCTTCATGCCCCAACTCCCTTACTTCCAGCTAGTAAGGATTACATAATTCCTAACAAAGTTTTGACACAGATTCCCAATTCGGGCATTCACAACATATAGCACGTTGCTGTAAGCAAGCACATTCTCATTCAAAGTTGGCATTTACTATGTAGGAACAAGTTTGTATAGGTATTTCAAAGATGCCCAGAAATGAGCTAAACATTGTATGTGTCCAACTCCTAGAAATAACTTCATGCCCCATCTCCCTTACTTCCATCTAGTAAGGATCACATAATTCCTAACAAGGTTTTGACACAGATTCCCAATTCGGGCATTCAGAACATATAGCACGTTGTTGTAAGCAAGCACATTCTCATTCAAAGTTGCAAGTTACTATGTAGGAACAAGTTTGTATAGGTATTTCAAAGATGCCCAGAACTGAGCTAAACTTGGTATGTGTCCAACTCCTAGAAATATCTTCATGCCCCATCTCGCTTACTTCCAGCTAGTAAGGATCACATACTTCCTAACAAAGTTTTGACACAGATTCCCAATTCGGGCATTCAGAACATGTAGCACGTTGCTGTAAGCAAGCACATTCTCATTCAAAGTTGCAAGTTACTATGTAGGAACAAGTTTGTATAGGTATTTCAAAGATGCTCAGAAGTGAGCTAAACTTGGTATGTGTCCAACTCCTAGAAATAACTTCATGCCCCATCTCCCTTACATCCAGCTAGTAAGGATCACATAATTCCGAACAAAGTTTTGACACAGATTCCCAATTCGGGCATTCAGAACATATAGCACGTTGCTGTAAGCAAGCACATTCTCATTCAAAGTTGCAAGTTACTATGTAGGAACAAGTTTGTATAGGTATTTCAAAGATGCCCAGAACAGAGCTAAAAGTTGTATGTCTCCAACTCCTAGAAATAACTTCATGCCCCATCTCCCTTACTTCCAGCTAGTAAGGATCACATAATTCCTAACAAAGTTTTGACACAGATTCCCAATTCGGGCATTCAGAACATATAGCACATTGCTGTAAGCAAGCACATTCTCATTCAAAGTTGCAAGTTACTATGTAGGAACAAGTTTGTATAGGTATTTCAAAGATGCCCGGAACTCAGCTAAACTTGGTATTTGTCCAACTCCTAGAAATAACTCCATGCCCCATCTCACTTACTTCCAGCTAGTTAGGATCACATAATTCCTAACAAAGTTTTGAAACAGATTCCCAATTCGGGCATTCAGAACATATAGCACGTTGCTGTAAGCAAGCACATTCTCATTCAAAGTTGCAAGTTACTATGTAGGAACAAGTTTGTATAGGTATTTCAAAGATGCTCAGAAGTGAGCTAAACTTGGTATGTGTCCAACTCCTAGAAATAACTTCATGCCCCATCTCCCTTACTTCCAGCTAGTAAGGATCACATAATTCCTAACAATGTTTTGACACTGATTCCCAATTCGGGCATTCAGAACATATAGCACGTTGCTGTAAGCAAGCACATTCTCATTCAAAGTTGCAAGTTACTATGTAGGAACAAGTTTGTATAGGTATTTCAAAGATGCCCAGAACTGAGCTAAACTTGGTATGTCTCCAACTCCTAGAAATAACTTCATGCCCCATCTCCCTTACATCCAGCTAGTAAGGATCACATAATTCCTAACAAAGCTTTGACACAGATTCCCAATTCGGGCATTCAGAACATATAGCACGTTGCTATAAACAAGCACATTCTCATTCAAAGTTGCAAGTTACTATGTAGGAACAAGTTTGTATAGGTATTTCAAAGATGCCCAGAACTGTGCTAAACTTGGTATGTGTCCAACTCCTAGAAATATCTTCATGCCCCAACTCACTTACTTCCAGCTAGTAAGGATCACATAATTCCTAACAAAGTTTTGACACAGATTCCCAATTCGGGCATTCAGAACATATAGTACATTGCTGTAAGCAAGCACATTCTCATTCAAAGTTGCAAGTTACTATGTAGGAACAAGTTTGTATAGGTATTTCAAAGATGCCCAGAACAGAGCTAAAAGTTGTAGGTCTCCAACTCCTAGAAATAACTTCATGCCCCATCTCCCTTACTTCCAGCTAGTAAGGATCACATAATTCCTAAAAAAGTTTTGACACAGATTCCCAATTCGGGCATTCAGAACATATAGCACGTTGCTGTAAGCAAGTACATTCTCATTTAAAGTTGCAAGTTACTATGTAGGAACAAGTTTTCCCGAATTGGGAATCTGTGTCAAAACTTTGTTAGGAATTATGTGATCCTTACTAGCTGGAAGTAAGTGAGATGGGGCATGAAGTTATTTCTAGGAGTTGGAGACATACAAGTTTAGCTCAGTTCCGGGAATCTTTGAAATACCTATACAAACTTGTTCCTACATAGTAACTTGCAACTTTGAATGAGAATGTGCTTGCTTACAGCAACGTGCTATATGTTCTGAATGCCCGAATTGGGAATCTGTGTCAAAACATTGTTAGGAATTATGTGATCCTTACTAGCTGGAAGTAAGGGAGATGGGGCATGAAGTTATTTCTAGGAGTTGGACACATACCAAGTTTAGCTCACTTCTGAGCATCTTTGAAATACCTATACAAACTTGTTCCTACATAGTAACTTGCAACTTTGAATGAGAATGTGCTTGCTTACAGCAACGTGCTATATGTTCTGAATGCCCGAATTCGGAATCTGTTTCAAAACTTTGTTAGGAATTATGTGATCCTTACTAGCTGGAAGTAAGTGAGATGGGGCATGGAATTATTTCTAGGAGTTGGACAAATACCAAGTTTAGCTGAGTTCCGGGCATCTTTGAAATACCTATACAAACTTGTTCCTACATAGTAACTTGCAACTTTGAATGAGAATGTGCTTGCTTACAGCAATGTGCTATATGTTCTGAATGCCCGAATTGGGAATCTGTGTCAAAACTTTGTTAGGAATTATGTGATCCTTACTAGCTGGAAGTAAGGGAGATGGGGCATAAAGTTATTTCTAGGAGTTGGAGACATACAACTTTTAGCTCTGTTCTGGGCATCTTTGAAATACCTATACAAACTTGTTCCTACATAGTAACTTGCAACTTTGAATGAGAATGTGCTTGCTTACAGCAACGTGCTATATGTTCTGAATGCCCGAATTGGGAATCTGTGTCAAAACTTTGTTCGGAATTATGTGATCCTTACTAGCTGGAAGTAAGGGAGATGGGGCATGAAGTTATTTCTAGGAGTTGGACACATACCAAGTTTAGCTCACTTCTGAGCATCTTTGAAATACCTATACAAACTTGTTCCTACATAGTAACTTGCAACTTTGAATGAGAATGTGCTTGCTTACAGCAACGTGCTATATGTTCTGAATGCCCGAATTGGGAATCTGTGTCAAAACTTTGTTAGGAATTATGTGATCCTTACTAGCTGGAAGTAAGTGAGATGGGGCATGAAGTTATTTCTAGGAGTTGGACACATACCAAGTTTAGCTGAGTTCTGGGCATTTTTGAAATACCTATACAAACTTGTTCCTACATAGTAACTTGCAACTTTGAATGAGAATGAGCTTTCTTACAGCAACGTGCTATATGTTCTGAATGCCCGAATTGGGAATCTGTGTCAAAACTTTGTTAGGAATTATGTGATCCTTACTAGCTGGAAGTAAGAGAGATGGGGCATGAAGTTATTTATAGAAGTTGGACACATACAACGTTTGGCTCAGTTCTGGGCATCTTTTAAATACCTATACAAACTTGTTCCTACATAGTAACTTGCAACTTTGAATGAGAAATTGCTTGCTTAGAGCAACGTGCTACATGTTGTGAATGCCAGAATTGGGAATCTGTGTCAAAATTTGGTAGGAATTATGTGATCCTTACTAGCTGGATGTAAGGGAGATGGGGCATGAAGTTATTTCTAGGAGTTGGAGACATACCAATTTTAGCTCAGTTCTGGGCATCTTTGAAATACCTATACAAACTTGTTCCTACATAGTAACTTGCAACTTTGAATGAGAATGAGCTTGCTTACAGCAACGTGCTATATGTTCTGAATGCCCGAATTGGGAATCTGTGTCAAAACTTTGTTAGGAATTTTGTGATCCTTACTAGCTGGAAGTAAGGGAGATGGGGCATGAAGTTATTTCTAGGAGTTGGACATATACCAAGTTTAGCTCAGTTCTGGGCATCTTTGAAATACCTATACAAACTTGTTCCTACATAGTAACTTGCAACTTTGAATGAGAATGTGCTTGCTTACAACAACGTGCTATATGTTCTGAATGCCCGAATTGGGAATCTGTGTCAAGTCCTTGTTAGGAATTATGTGATCCTTACTAGATGGAAGTAAGGGAGATGGGGCATGAAGTTACTTCTAGGAGTTGGACACATACCAAGTTTAGCTCAGTTCTGGGCATCTTTGAAATACCTATACAAACTTGTTCCTACATAGTAACTTGCAACTTTGAATGAGAATGAGCTTGCTTACAGCAACGTGCTATATGTTCTGAATGCCCGAATTGGGAATCTGTGTCAAAACTTTGTTAGGAATTATGAGATCCTTACTAGCTGGAGGTAAGGGAGTTGGGGCATGAAGTTATTTCTAGGAGTTGGACACGTACCAAGTTTAGCTCAGTTCTGGGCATCTTTGAAATACCTATACAAACTTGTTCCTACATAGTAACTTGAAACTTTGAATGAGAATGTGCTTGCTTACAGCAACGTGCTATATGTTGTGAATGCCCGAATTGGGAATCTGTGTCAAAGCTTTGTTAGAAATTATGTGATCCTTACTAGCTCAGTTCTGGGCATCTTTGAAATACCTATACAAACTTGTTCCTACATAGTAACTTGCAACTTTGAATGAGAATGTGCTTGCTTACAGCAACGTGCTATATGTTGTGAATTCCAGAATTGGGAATCTGTGTCAAAACTTTGTTAGGAATTATGTGATCCTTACTAGATGGAAGTAAGGGAGTTGGGGCATGAAGTTATTTCCAGGAGTTGGACACATACCAAGTTTAGCTCAGTTCTGGGCATCTTTGAAATACCTATACAAACTTGTTCCTACATAGTAACTTGCAACTTTGAATGAGAATGTGCTTGCTTACAGCAACGTGCTATATGTTCTGAATGCCCGAATTGGGAATCTGTGTCAAAACTTTGTTCGGAATTATGTGATCCTTACTAGCTGGAAGTAAGGGAGATGGGGCATGAAGTTATTTCTAGGAGTTGGACACATACCAAGTTTAGCTCACTTCTGAGCATCTTTGAAATACCTATACAAACTTGTTCCTACATAGTAACTTGCAACTTTGAATGAGAATGTGCTTGCTTACAGCAACGTGCTATATGTTCTGAATGCCCGAATTGGGAATCTGTGTCTAAACTTTGTTAGGAATTATGTGATCCTTACTAGCTGGAAGTAAGTGAGATGGGGCATGAAGTTATTTCTAGGAGTTGGAGACATACCAAGTTTAGCTGAGTTCTGGGCATTTTTGAAATACCTATACAAACTTGTTCCTACATAGTAACTTGCAACTTTGAATGAGAATGTGCTTGCTTACAACAACGTGCTATATGTTCTGAATGCCCGAATTGGGAATCTGTGTCAAAACCTTGTTAGGAATTATGTGATCCTTACTAGATGGAAGTAAGGGAGATGGGGCATGAAGTTATTTCTAGGAGTTGGACACATACCAAGTTTATCTCAGTTCTGGGCATCTTTGAAATACCTATACAAACTTGTTCCTACATAGTAACTTGCAACTTTGAATGAGAATGAGCTTGCTTACAGCAACGTGCTATATGTTCTGAATGCCCGAATTGGGAATCTGTGTCAAAACTCTGTTAGGAATTATGTGATCCTTACTAGCTGGAAGTAAGGGAGTTGGGGCATGAAGTTATTTCTAGGAGTTGGACACATACCATGTTTAGCTCAGTTCTGGGCATCTTTAAAATACCTATAAAACTTGTTCCTACATAGTAACTGGCAACTTTGAATGAGAATGTGCTTGCTTACAGCAACGTGCTATATGTTGTGAATGCCCGAATTGGGAATCTGTGTCAAAACTTTGTTAGGAATTATGTGGTCCTTACTAGCTGGAAGTAAGGGAGTTGGGGCATGAAGTTATTTCTAGGAGTTGAACACATACCAAGTTTAGCTCAGTTCTGGGCATCTTTGAAATACCTATACAAACTTGTTCCTACATAGTAACTTGCAACTTTGAATGAGAATGAGCTTGCTTACAGCAACGTGCTATATGTTCTGAATGCCCGAATTGGGAATCTGTGTCAAAACTTTGTTAGGAATTATGTGATCCTTACTAGCTGGAAGTAAGGGAGATGGGGCATGAAGTTATTTCTAGGAGTTGGAGACATACCAAGTTTAGCTCAGTTCTGGGCATCTTTGAAATACCTATACAAACTTGTTCCTACATGGTAACTTGCAACTTTGAATGAGAATGTGCTTGCTTAAAGCAACGTGCTATAGGTTCTGAATGCCCGAATTGGGAATCTGTGTCAAATCTTTGTTAGGAATTATGTGATCCTTACTAGCTGGAAGTAAGGGAGATGGGGCATGAAGTTATTTCTAGGAGTTGGACACATACCAAGTTTAGCTCAGTTCTGGGCATCTTTGAAATACCTATACAAACTTGTTCCTACATAGTAACTTGCAACTTTGAATGAGAATGTGCTTGCTTACAGCAACGTGCTATATGTTCTGAACGCCCGAATTGGGAATCTGTGTCAAAACTTTGTTAGGAATTATGTGATCCTTACTAGCTGGAAGTAAGGGAGTAGGGACATGAAGATATTTCTAGGAGTTGGACACATACCAAGTTTAGTTCAGTTCTGGGCATCTTTGAAGTACCTATACAAACTTGTTCCTACATAGTAACTTGCAACTTTGAATGAGAATGTGCTTGCTTACAGCAACGTGCTATATGTTGTGAATGCCCGAATTGGGAATCTGTGTCAAAACTTTGTTAGGAAATATGTGATCCTTACTAGCTGGAAGTAAGGGAGTTGGGGCATGAAGATATTTCTAGGAGTTGGACACATACCATGTTTAGCTAAGTTCTGGGCATCTTTGAAATACCTATACAAACTTGTTCCTATATAGTAACTTGCAACTTTGAATGAGAATGTGCTTGCTTACAGCAACGTGCTATATGTTGTGAATGCCCGAATTGGGAATCTGTGTCAAAACTTTGTTAGAAATTATGTGATCCTTACTAGCTCAGTTCTGGGCATCTTTGAAATACCTATACAAACTTGTTCCTACATAGTAACTTGCAACTTTGAATGAGAATGTGCTTGCTTACAGCAACGTGCTATATGTTGTGAATTCCCGAATTGGGAATCTGTGTCAAAACTTTGTTAGGAATTATGTGATCCTTACTAGCTGGAAGTAAGGGAGTTGGGGCATGAAGTTATTTCTAGGAGTTGGACACATACCAAGATTAGCTCAGTTCTGGGCATCTTTGAAATACCTATACAAACTTGTTCCTACATAGTAACTTGCAACTATGAATGAGAATGTGCTTGCTTACAGCAATGTGCTATATGTTGTGAATGCCCGAATTGGGAATCTGTGTCAAAACTTTGTTAGGAATTATGTGATCCTTACTAGCTGGAAGTAAGGGAGATGGGGCATGAAGTTATTTCTAGGAGTTGGACACATACCATGTTTAGATCAGTTCTGGGCATCTTTGAAATACCTATACAAACTTGTTCCTACATAGTAACTTGCAACTTTGAATGAGAATGTGCTTGCTTACAGCAACGTGCTATATGTTCTGAATGCCCGAATTGGGAATCTGTGTCAAAATTTTGTTAGGAATTATGTGATCCTTACTAGCTGGAAGTAAGGGAGTTTTGGCATGAAGTTATTTCTAGGAGTTGGACACATACCAAGTTTAGCTCAGTTCTGGGCATCTTTGAAAGTCCTATTCAAACTTGTTCCTACATAGTAACTTGCAACTTTGAATGAGAATGTGCTTGCTTACAGCAACGTGCTATATGTTCTGAATGCCCGAATTGGGAATCTGTGTCAAAACATTGTTAGGAATTATGTGATCCTTACTAGCTGGAAGTAAGGGAGATGGGGCATGAAGTTATTTCTAGGAGTTGGACACATTCTAAGTTTAGCTCAGTTCTGGGCATCTTTGAAATACCTATACAAACTTGTTCCGACATAGTAACTTGCATCTTTGAATGAGAATGTGCTTGCTTCCAGCAACGTGCTATATGTTCTGAATGCCCGAATTGGGAATCTGTGTCAAAACTTTGTTAGGAATTAGGTGATCCTTACTAGCTGGAAGTAAGGGAGATGGGGCATGAAGTTATTTCTAGGAGTTGGACACATACCAAGTTTAGCTCAGTTCTGGGCATCTTTGAAATACCTATACAAACTTGTTCCTACATAGTAACTTGCAACTTTGAATGAGAATGTGCTTGCTTAGAGCAACGTGCTATATGTTCTGAATGCCCGAATTGGGAATCTGTGTCAAAATTTGTTAGGAATTATGTGATCCTTACTAGCTGGAAGTAAGGGAGTTGGGCCATGAAGGTATTTCTAGGAGTTGGACACATACCAAGTTTAGAACAGTCCTGGGCATCTTTGAAATACCTATAAAAACTTGTTCCTACATAGTAACATGCAACTTTGAATGAGAATGTGCTTGCTTACAGCAACGTGCTATATGTTGTGAATGCCCGAATTGGGAATATGTGTCAAAACTTTGTTAGGAATTATGTGATCCTTACTAGCTGGAAGTAATGGAGATGGGGCATGAAGTTATTTCTAGGAGTTGGAGACATACCAAGTTTAGCTCAGTTCTGGGCATCTTTGAAATACCTATACAAACTTGTTCCTACATAGTAACTTGCAACTTTAAATGAGAATGTACTTGCTTACAGCAACGTGCTATATGTTCTGAATGCCCGAATTGGGAATCTGTGTCAAAACTTTGTTAGGAATTATGTGATCCTTACTAGCTGGAAGTAAGGGAGTTGGGGCATGAAGTTATTTCTAGGAGTTGGACACATACCAAGTTTAGCTCAATTCTGGGCATCTTTGAAATACCTATACAAACTTGTTCCTACATAGTAACTTGCAACTTTGAATGAGAATGTGCTTGCTTACAGCAACGTGCTATATGTTCTGAATGCCCGAATAGGGATTCTGTGTCAAAACTTTGTTAGGAATTATGTGATCCTTACTAGCTGGAAGTAAGTGAGTTGGGGCATGAAGGTATTTCTAGGAGTTGGACACATACCAAGTTTAGCACAGTTCTGGGCATCTTTGAAATACCTATACAAACTTGTTGCTACATAGTAACTTGCAACTTTGAATGAGAATGTGCTTGCTTACAGCAACGTGCTATATGTTCTGAATGCTCGAATAGGGAATCTGTGTCAAAAATTTGTTAGGAATTATGTGATCTTTACTAGCTGGAAGTAAGGGAGTTGGGGCATGAAGGTATTTCTAGGAGTTGGACACATACAAAATTTAGCACAGTTCTGGGCATCTTTGAAATACCTATACAAACTTGTTCCTACATAGTAACTTGCAACTTTGAATGAGAATGTGCTTGCTTACAGCAACGTGCTTTATGTTCTGAATGCCCGAATTGGGAATCTGTGTCAAAACTTTGTTAGAAATTATGTGATCCTTACTAGCTGGAAGTAAGGGAGATGGGGCATGAAGATATTTATAGGAGTTGGACATATACCATGTTTAGCTCAGTTCTGGGCATCTTTGAAAT
The DNA here is from genome assembly GCF_020826845.1 of Diceros bicornis minor. NCBI lineage: Eukaryota > Metazoa > Chordata > Mammalia > Perissodactyla > Rhinocerotidae > Diceros > Diceros bicornis. The sequence goes on from NW_026691750.1 coordinate 1,732,569, forward strand.
ACCTATACAAACTTGTTCCTATATGGTAACTTGCAACTTTGAATGAGAATGTGCTTGCTTACAGCAACGTGCTATATGTTCTGAATGCCCGAATTGGGAATCTGTGTCAAAACTTTGTTAGGAATTATGTGGTCCTTACTAGCTGGAAGTAAGGGAGATAGGGCATGAAGTTATTTCTAGGAGTTGGAGACATACAACGTTTAGCTCAGTTCTGGGCATCTTTGAAATACCTATACAATCTTGTTCCTACATAGTAACTTGCAACTTTGAATGAGAATGTGCTTGCTTACAGCAACGTGCTATATGTTCTGAATGCCCGAATAGGGAATCTGTGTCAAAACTTTGTTAGGAATTATGTGATCCTTACTAGCTGGAAGTAAGTGAGTTGGGGCATGAAGGTATTTCTAGGAGTTGGACACATACCAAGTTTAGCACAGTTCTGGGCATCTTTGAAATACCTATACAAACTTGTTCCTACATTGTAACTTGCAACTTTGAATGAGAATGTGCTTGCTTACAGCAACGTGCTATATGTTCTGAATGCCCGAATTGGGAATCTGTGTCAAAACTTTGTTAGCAATTATGTGATCCTTACTAGATGGAAGTAAGGGAGATGGGGCATGAAGTTATTTCTAGGAGTTGGACACATACCAAGTTTAGCTCAGTTCTGGGCTTCTTTGAAATACCTATACAAACTTGTTCCTACATGGTAACTTGCAACTTTGAATGAGAATGTGCTTGCTTACAGCAACGTGCTATATGTTCTGAATGCCCGAATTGGGAATATGTGTCAAAACTTTGTTAGGAATTATGTGATCCTTACTAGCTGGAAGTAAGGGAGATGGGGCATGAAGTTATTTCTAGGAGTTGGACACATACAACGTTAGCTCAGTTCTGGGCATCTTTGAAATACCTATAAAACTTGTTCCTACATAGTAACTGGCAACTTTGAATGAGAATGTGCTTGCTTACAGCAACGTGCTATATGTTGTGAATGCCCGAATTGGGAATCTGTGTCAAAACTTTGTTAGGAATTATGTGATCCTTACTAGCTGGAAGTAAGTGAGTTGGGGCATGAAGTTATTTCTAGGAGTTGAACACATACCAAGTTTAGCTCAGTTCTGGGCATCTTTGAAATACCTATACAAACTTGTTCCTACATAGTAACTTGCAACTTTGAATGAGAATGAGCTTGCTTACAGCAACGTGCTATATGTTCTGAATGCCCGAATTGGGAATCTGTGTCAAAACTTTGTTAGGAATTATGTGATCCTTACTAGCTGGAAGTAAGGGAGATGGGGCATGAAGTTATTTCTAGGAGTTGGAGACATACCAAGTTTAGCTCAGTTCTGGGCATCTTTGAAATACCTATACAAACTTGTTCCTACATGGTAACTTGCAACATTGAATGAGAATGTGCTTGCTTACAGCAACGTGCTATATGTTCTGAACGCCCGAATTGGGAATCTGTGTCAAAACTTTGTTAGGAATTATGTGATCCTTACTAGCTGGAAGTAAGGGAGTAGGGACATGAAGATATTTCTAGGAGTTGGACACATACCAAGTTTAGTTCAGTTCTGGGCATCTTTGAAGTACCTATACAAACTTGTTCCTACATAGTAACTTGCAACTTTGAATGAGAATGTGCTTGCTTACAGCAACGTGCTATATGTTGTGAATGCCCGAATTGGGAATCTGTGTCAAAACTTTGTTAGGAAATATGTGATCCTTACTAGCTGGAAGTAAGGGAGTTGGGGCATGAAGATATTTCTAGGAGTTGGACACATACCATGTTTAGCTAAGTTCTGGGCATCTTTGAAATACCTATACAAACTTGTTCCTATATAGTAACTTGCAACTTTGAATGAGAATGTGCTTGCTTACAGCAACGTGCTATATGTTGTGAATGCCCGAATTGGGAATCTGTGTCAAAACTTTGTTAGAAATTATGTGATCCTTACTAGCTCAGTTCTGGGCATCTTTGAAATACCTATACAAACTTGTTCCTACATAGTAACTTGCAACTTTGAATGAGAATGTGCTTGCTTACAGCAACGTGCTATATGTTGTGAATTCCCGAATTGGGAATCTGTGTCAAAACTTTGTTAGGAATTATGTGATCCTTACTAGCTGGAAGTAAGGGAGTTGGGGCATGAAGTTATTTCTAGGAGTTGGACACATACCAAGATTAGCTCAGTTCTGGGCATCTTTGAAATACCTATACAAACTTGTTCCTACATAGTAACTTGCAACTATGAATGAGAATGTGCTTGCTTACAGCAATGTGCTATATGTTGTGAATGCCCGAATTGGGAATCTGTGTCAAAACTTTGTTAGGAATTATGTGATCCTTACTAGCTGGAAGTAAGGGAGATGGGGCATGAAGTTATTTCTAGGAGTTGGACACATACCATGTTTAGATCAGTTCTGGGCATCTTTGAAATACCTATACAAACTTGTTCCTACATAGTAACTTGCAACTTTGAATGAGAATGTGCTTGCTTACAGCAACGTGCTATATGTTCTGAATGCCCGAATTGGGAATCTGTGTCAAAATTTTGTTAGGAATTATGTGATCCTTACTAGCTGGAAGTAAGGGAGTTTTGGCATGAAGTTATTTCTAGGAGTTGGACACATACCAAGTTTAGCTCAGTTCTGGGCATCTTTGAAAGTCCTATTCAAACTTGTTCCTACATAGTAACTTGCAACTTTGAATGAGAATGTGCTTGCTTACAGCAACGTGCTATATGTTCTGAATGCCCGAATTGGGAATCTGTGTCAAAACATTGTTAGGAATTATGTGATCCTTACTAGCTGGAAGTAAGGGAGATGGGGCATGAAGTTATTTCTAGGAGTTGGACACATTCTAAGTTTAGCTCAGTTCTGGGCATCTTTGAAATACCTATACAAACTTGTTCCGACATAGTAACTTGCATCTTTGAATGAGAATGTGCTTGCTTCCAGCAACGTGCTATATGTTCTGAATGCCCGAATTGGGAATCTGTGTCAAAACTTTGTTAGGAATTAGGTGATCCTTACTAGCTGGAAGTAAGGGAGATGGGGCATGAAGTTATTTCTAGGAGTTGGACACATACCAAGTTTAGCTCAGTTCTGGGCATCTTTGAAATACCTATACAAACTTGTTCCTACATAGTAACTTGCAACTTTGAATGAGAATGTGCTTGCTTAGAGCAACGTGCTATATGTTCTGAATGCCCGAATTGGGAATCTGTGTCAAAATTTGTTAGGAATTATGTGATCCTTACTAGCTGGAAGTAAGGGAGTTGGGCCATGAAGGTATTTCTAGGAGTTGGACACATACCAAGTTTAGCACAGTCCTGGGCATCTTTGAAATACCTATAAAAACTTGTTCCTACATAGTAACATGCAACTTTGAATGAGAATGTGCTTGCTTACAGCAACGTGCTATATGTTGTGAATGCCCGAATTGGGAATCTGTGTCAAAACTTTGTTAGGAATTATGTGATCCTTACTAGCTGGAAGTAATGGAGATGGGGCATGAAGTTATTTCTAGGAGTTGGAGACATACCAAGTTTAGCTCAGTTCTGGGCATCTTTGAAATACCTATACAAACTTGTTCCTACATAGTAACTTGCAACTTTAAATGAGAATGTACTTGCTTACAGCAACGTGCTATATGTTCTGAATGCCCGAATTGGGAATCTGTGTCAAAACTTTGTTAGGAATTATGTGATCCTTACTAGCTGGAAGTAAGGGAGTTGGGGCATGAAGTTATTTCTAGGAGTTGGACACATACCAAGTTTAGCTCAATTCTGGGCATCTTTGAAATACCTATACAAACTTGTTCCTACATAGTAACTTGCAACTTTGAATGAGAATGTGCTTGCTTACAGCAACGTGCTATATGTTCTGAATGCCCGAATAGGGAATCTGTGTCAAAACTTTGTTAGGAATTATGTGATCCTTACTAGCTGGAAGTAAGTGAGTTGGGGCATGAAGGTATTTCTAGGAGTTGGACACATACCAAGTTTAGCACAGTTCTGGGCATCTTTGAAATACCTATACAAACTTGTTCCTACATTGTAACTTGCAACTTTGAATGAGAATGTGCTTGCTTACAGCAACGTGCTATATGTTCTGAATGCCCGAATTGGGAATCTGTGTCAAAACTTTGTTAGCAATTATGTGATCCTTACTAGATGGAAGTAAGGGAGATGGGGCATGAAGTTATTTCTAGGAGTTGGACACATACCAAGTTTAGCTCAGTTCTGGGCTTCTTTGAAATACCTATACAAACTTGTTCCTACATGGTAACTTGCAACTTTGAATGAGAATGTGCTTGCTTACAGCAACGTGCTATATGTTCTGAATGCCCGAATTGGGAATCTGTGTCAAAACTTTGTTAGGAATTATGTGATCCTTACTAGCTGGAAGTAAGGGAGTTGGGGCATGAAGTTATTTCTAGGAGTTGGACACATACCAAGATTAGCTCAGTTCTGGGCATCTTTGAAATACCTATACAAACTTGTTCCTACATAGTAACTTGCAACTATGAATGAGAATGTGCTTGCTTACAGCAATGTGCTATATGTTGTGAATGCCCGAATTGGGAATCTGTGTCAAAACTTTGTTAGGAATTATGTGATCCTTACTAGCTGGAAGTAAGGGAGATGGGGCATGAAGTTATTTCTAGGAGTTGGACACATACCAAGTTTAGATCAGTTCTGGGCATCTTTGAAATACCTATACAAACTTGTTCCTACATAGTAACTTGCAACTTTGAATGAGAATGTGCTTGCTTACAGCAACGTGCTATATGTTCTGAATGCCCGAATTGGGAATCTGTGTCAAAATTTTGTTAGGAATTATGTGATCCTTACTAGCTGGAAGTAAGGGAGTTTTGGCATGAAGTTATTTCTAGGAGTTGGACACATACCAAGTTTAGCTCAGTTCTGGGCATCTTTGAAAGTCCTATTCAAACTTGTTCCTACATAGTAACTTGCAACTTTGAATGAGAATGTGCTTGCTTACAGCAACGTGCTATATGTTCTGAATGCCCGAATTGGGAATCTGTGTCAAAACATTGTTAGGAATTATGTGATCCTTACTAGCTGGAAGTAAGGGAGATGGGGCATGAAGTTATTTCTAGGAGTTGGACACATTCTAAGTTTAGCTCAGTTCTGGGCATCTTTGAAATACCTATACAAACTTGTTCCGACATAGTAACTTGCATCTTTGAATGAGAATGTGCTTGCTTCCAGCAACGTGCTATATGTTCTGAATGCCCGAATTGGGAATCTGTGTCAAAACTTTGTTAGGAATTAGGTGATCCTTACTAGCTGGAAGTAAGGGAGATGGGGCATGAAGTTATTTCTAGGAGTTGGACACATACCAAGTTTAGCTCAGTTCTGGGCATCTTTGAAATACCTATACAAACTTGTTCCTACATAGTAACTTGCAACTTTGAATGAGAATGTGCTTGCTTAGAGCAACGTGCTATATGTTCTGAATGCGCGAATTGGGAATCTGTGTCAAAATTTGTTAGGAATTATGTGATCCTTACTAGCTGGAAGTAAGGGAGTTGGGCCATGAAGGTATTTCTAGGAGTTGGACACATACCAAGTTTAGCACAGTCCTGGGCATCTTTGAAATACCTATAAAAACTTGTTCCTACATAGTAACATGCAACTTTGAATGAGAATGTGCTTGCTTACAGCAACGTGCTATATGTTGTGAATGCCCGAATTGGGAATATGTGTCAAAACTTTGTTAGGAATTATGTGATCCTTACTAGCTGGAAGTAAGGGAGATGGGGCATGAAGTTATTTCTAGGAGTTGGAGACATACCAAGTTTAGCTCAGTTCTGGGCATCTTTGAAATACCTATACAAACTTGTTCCTACATAGTAACTTGCAACTTTAAATGAGAATGTACTTCCTTACAGCAACGTGCTATATGTTCTGAATGCCCGAATTGGGAATCTGTGTCAAAACTTTGTTAGGAATTATGTGATCCTTACTAGCTGGAAGTAAGGGAGTTGGGGCATGAAGTTATTTCTAGGAGTTGGACACATACCAAGTTTAGCTCAATTCTGGGCATCTTTGAAATACCTATACAAACTTGTTCCTACATAGTAACTTGCAACTTTGAATGAGAATGTGCTTGCTTACAGCAACGTGCTATATGTTCTGAATGCCCGAATAGGGATTCTGTGTCAAAACTTTGTTAGGAATTATGTGATCCTTACTAGCTGGAAGTAAGTGAGTTGGGGCATGAAGGTATTTCTAGGAGTTGGACACATACCAAGTTTAGCACAGTTCTGGGCATCTTTGAAATACCTATACAAACTTGTTCCTACATAGTAACTTGCAACTTAGAATGAGAATGTGCTTGCTTACAGCAACGTGCTATATGTTCTGAATGCTCGAATAGGGAATCTGTGTCAAAAATTTTTTAGGAATTATGTGATCTTTACTAGCTGGAAGTAAGGGAGTTGGGGCATGAAGGTATTTCTAGGAGTTGGACACATACAAAATATAGCACAGTTCTGGGCATCTTTGAAATACCTATACAAACTTGTTCCTACATAGTAACTTGCAACTTTGAATGAGAATGTGCTTGCTTACAGCAACGTGCTTTATGTTCTGAATGCCCGAATTGGGAATCTGTGTCAAAACTTTGTTAGAAATTATGTGATCCTTACTAGCTGGAAGTAAGGGAGATGGGGCATGAAGATATTTCTAGGAGTTGGACATATACCATGTTTAGCTCAGTTCTGGGCATCTTTGAAATACCTATACAAACTTGTTCCTATATGGTAACTTGCAACTTTGAATGAGAATGTGCTTGCTTACAGCAACGTGCTATATGTTCTGAATGCCCGAATTGGGAATCTGTGTCAAAACTTTGTTAGGAATTATGTGGTCCCTACTAGCTGGAAGTAAGGGAGATAGGGCATGAAGTTATTTCTAGGAGTTGGAGACATACAATGTTTAGCTCAGTTCTGGGCATCTTTGAAATACCTATACAATCTTGTTCCTACATAGTAACTTGCAACTTTGAATGAGAATGTGCTTGCTTACAGCAACGTGCTATATGTTCTGAATGCCCGAATAGGGAATCTGTGTCAAAACTTTGTTAGGAATTATGTGATCCTTACTAGCTGGAAGTAAGTGAGTTGGGGCATGAAGGTATTTCTAGGAGTTGGACACATACCAAGTTTAGCACAGTTCTGGGCATCTTTGAAATACCTATACAAACTTGTTCCTACATAGTAACTTGCAACTTTGAATGAGAATGTGCTTGCTTACAGCAACGTGCTATATGTTGTGAATGCCCGAATTGGGAATCTGTGTCAAAACTTTGTTAGGAATTATGTGATCCTTACTAGCTGGAAGTAAGGGAGATGGGGCATGAAGTTATTTCTAGGAGTTGGACACATACCAAGTTTAGATCAGTTCTGGGCATCTTTGAAATACCTATACAAACTTGTTCCTACATAGTAACTTGCAACTTTGAATGAGAATGTGCTTGCTTACAGCAACGTGCTATATGTTCTGAATGCCCGAATTGGGAATCTGTGTCAAAATTTTGTTAGGAATTATGTGATCCTTACTAGCTGGAAGTAAGGTAGTTTTGGCATGAAGTTATTTCTAGGAGTTGGACACATACCAAGTTTAGCTCAGTTCTGGGCATCTTTGAAAGTCCTATTCAAACTTGTTCCTACATAGTAACTTGCAACTTTGAATGAGAATGTGCTTGCTTACAGCAACGTGCTATATGTTCTGAATGCCCGAATTGGGAATCTGTGTCAAAACATTGTTAGGAATTATGTGATCCTTACTAGCTGGAAGTAAGGGAGATGGGGCATGAAGTTATTTCTAGGAGTTGGACACATTCTAAGTTTAGCTCAGTTCTGGGCATCTTTGAAATACCTATACAAACTTGTTCCGACATAGTAACTTGCATCTTTGAATGAGAATGTGCTTGCTTCCAGCAACGTGCTATATGTTCTGAATGCCCGAATTGGGAATCTGTGTCAAAACTTTGTTAGGAATTAGGTGATCCTTACTAGCTGGAAGTAAGGGAGATGGGGCATGAAGTTATTTCTAGGAGTTGGACACATACCAAGTTTAGCTCAGTTCTGGGCATCTTTGAAATACCTATACAAACTTGTTCCTACATAGTAACTTGCAACTTTGAATGAGAATGTGCTTGCTTAGAGCAACGTGCTATATGTTCTGAATGCCCGAATTGGGAATCTGTGTCAAAATTTGTTAGGAATTATGTGATCCTTACTAGCTGGAAGTAAGGGAGTTGGGCCATGAAGGTATTTCTAGGAGTTGGACACATACCAAGTTTAGCACAGTCCTGGGCATCTTTGAAATACCTATAAAAACTTGTTCCTACATAGTAACATGCAACTTTGAATGAGAATGTGCTTGCTTACAGCAACGTGCTATATGTTGTGAATGCCCGAATTGAGAATACGTGTCAAAACTTTGTTAGGAATTATGTGATCCTTACTAGCTGGAAGTAAGGGAGATGGGGCATGAAGTTATTTCTAGGAGTTGGAGACATACCAAGTTTAGCTCAGTTCTGGGCATCTTTGAAATACCTATACAAACTTGTTCCTACATAGTAACTTGCAACTTTAAATGAGAATGTACTTGCTTACAGCAACGTGCTATATGTTCTGAATGCCCGAATTGGGAATCTGTGTCAAAACTTTGTTAGGAATTATGTGATCCTTACTAGCTGGAAGTAAGGGAGTTGGGGCATGAAGTTATTTCTAGGAGTTGGACACATACCAAGTTTAGCTCAATTCTGGGCATCTTTGAAATACCTATACAAACTTGTTCCTACATAGTAACTTGCAACTTTGAATGAGAATGTGCTTGCTTACAGCAACGTGCTATATGTTCTGAATGCCCGAATAGGGATTCTGTGTCAAAACTTTGTTAGGAATTATGTGATCCTTACTAGCTGGAAGTAAGTGAGTTGGGGCATGAAGGTATTTCTAGGAGTTGGACACATACCAAGTTTAGCACAGTTCTGGGCATCTTTGAAATACCTATACAAACTTGTTCCTACATAGTAACTTGCAACTTTGAATGAGAATGTGCTTGCTTACAGCAACGTGCTATATGTTCTGAATGCTCGAATAGGGAATCTGTGTCAAAAATTTGTTAGGAATTATGTGATCTTTACTAGCTGGAAGTAAGGGAGTTGGGGCATGAAGGTATTTCTAGGAGTTGGACACATACAAAATTTAGCACAGTTCTGGGCATCTTTGAAATACCTATACAAACTTGTTCCTACATAGTAACTTGCAACTTTGAATGAGAATGTGCTTGCTTACAGCAACGTGCTTTATGTTCTGAATGCCCGAATTGGGAATCTGTGTCAAAACTTTGTTAGAAATTATGTGATCCTTACTAGCTGGAAGTAAGGGAGATGGGGCATGAAGATATTTCTAGGAGTTGGACATATACCATGTTTAGCTCAGTTCTGGGCATCTTTGAAATACCTATACAAACTTGTTCCTATATGGTAACTTGCAACTTTGAATGAGAATGTGCTTGCTTACAGCAACGTGCTATATGTTCTGAATGCCCGAATTGGGAATCTGTGTCAAAACTTTGTTAGGAATTATGTGGTCCCTACTAGCTGGAAGTAAGGGAGATAGGGCATGAAGTTATTTCTAGGAGTTGGAGACATACAACGTTTAGCTCAGTTCTGGGCATCTTTGAAATACCTATACAATCTTGTTCCTACATAGTAACTTGCAACTTTGAATGAGAATGTGCTTGCTTACAGCAACGTGCTATATGTTCTGAATGCCCGAATAGGGAATCTGTGTCAAAACTTTGTTAGGAATTATGTGATCCTTACTAGCTGGAAGTAAGTGAGTTGGGGCATGAAGGCATTTCTAGGAGTTGGACACATACCAAGTTTAGCACAGTTCTGGGCATCTTTGAAATACCTATACAAACTTGTTCCTACATAGTAACTTGCAACTTTGAATGAGAATGTGCTTGCTTACAGCAACGTGCTATATGTTCTGAATGCCCGAATTGGGAATCTGTGTCAAAACTTTGTTAGCAATTATGTGATCCTTACTAGATGGAAGTAAGGGAGATGGGGCATGAAGTTATTTCTAGGAGTTGGACACATACCAAGTTTAGCTCAGTTCTGGGCTTCTTTGAAATACCTATACAAACTTGTTCCTACATGGTAACTTGCAACTTTGAATGAGAATGTGCTTGCTTACAGCAACGTGCTATATGTTGTGAATGCCCGAATTGGGAATCTGTGTCAAAACTTTGTTAGGAAATATGTGATCCTTACTAGCTGGAAGTAAGGGAGTTGGGGCATGAAGATATTTCTAGGAGTTGGACACATACCATGTTTAGCTAAGTTCTGGGCATCTTTGAAATACCTATACAAACTTGTTCCTATATAGTAACTTGCAACTTTGAATGAGAATGTGCTTGCTTACAGCAACGTGCTATATGTTGTGAATGCCCGAATTGGGAATCTGTGTCAAAACTTTGTTAGAAATTATGTGATCCTTACTAGCTCAGTTCTGGGCATCTTTGAAATACCTATACAAACTTGTTCCTACATAGTAACTTGCAACTTTGAATGAGAATGTGCTTGCTTACAGCAACGTGCTATATGTTGTGAATTCCCGAATTGGGAATCTGTGTCAAAACTTTGTTAGGAATTATGTGATCCTTACTAGCTGGAAGTAAGGGAGTTGGGGCATGAAGTTATTTCTAGGAGTTGGACACATACCAAGATTAGCTCAGTTCTGGGCATCTTTGAAATACCTATACAAACTTGTTCCTACATAGTAACTTGCAACTATGAATGAGAATGTGCTTGCTTACAGCAATGTGCTATATGTTGTGAATGCCCGAATTGGGAATCTGTGTCAAAACTTTGTTAGGAATTATGTGATCCTTACTAGCTGGAAGTAAGGGAGATGGGGCATGAAGTTATTTCTAGGAGTTGGACACATACCATGTTTAGATCAGTTCTGGGCATCTTTGAAATACCTATACAAACTTGTTCCTACATAGTAACTTGCAACTTTGAATGAGAATGTGCTTGCTTACAGCAACGTGCTATATGTTCTGAATGCCCGAATTGGGAATCTGTGTCAAAATTTTGTTAGGAATTATGTGATCCTTACTAGCTGGAAGTAAGGGAGTTTTGGCATGAAGTTATTTCTAGGAGTTGGACACATACCAAGTTTAGCTCAGTTCTGGGCATCTTTGAAAGTCCTATTCAAACTTGTTCCTACATAGTAACTTGCAACTTTGAATGAGAATGTGCTTGCTTACAGCAACGTGCTATATGTTCTGAATGCCCGAATTGGGAATCTGTGTCAAAACATTGTTAGGAATTATGTGATCCTTACTAGCTGGAAGTAAGGGAGATGGGGCATGAAGTTATTTCTAGGAGTTGGACACATTCTAAGTTTAGCTCAGTTCTGGGCATCTTTGAAATACCTATACAAACTTGTTCCGACATAGTAACTTGCATCTTTGAATGAGAATGTGCTTGCTTCCAGCAACGTGCTATATGTTCTGAATGCCCGAATTGGGAATCTGTGTCAAAACTTTGTTAGGAATTAGGTGATCCTTACTAGCTGGAAGTAAGGGAGATGGGGCATGAAGTTATTTCTAGGAGTTGGACACATACCAAGTTTAGCTCAGTTCTGGGCATCTTTGAAATACCTATACAAACTTGTTCCTACATAGTAACTTGCAACTTTGAATGAGAATGTGCTTGCTTAGAGCAACGTGCTATATGTTCTGAATGCCCGAATTGGGAATCTGTGTCAAAATTTGTTAGGAATTATGTGATCCTTACTAGCTGGAAGTAAGGGAGTTGGGCCATGAAGGTATTTCTAGGAGTTGGACACATACCAAGTTTAGCACAGTCCTGGGCATCTTTGAAATACCTATAAAAACTTGTTCCTACATAGTAACATGCAACTTTGAATGAGAATGTGCTTGCTTACAGCAACGTGCTATATGTTGTGAATGCCCGAATTGGGAATATGTGTCAAAACTTTGTTAGGAATTATGTGATCCTTACTAGCTGGAAGTAATGGAGATGGGGCATGAAGTTATTTCTAGGAGTTGGAGACATACCAAGTTTAGCTCAGTTCTGGGCATCTTTGAAATACCTATACAAACTTGTTCCTACATAGTAACTTGCAACTTTAAATGAGAATGTACTTGCTTACAGCAACGTGCTATATGTTCTGAATGCCCGAATTGGGAATCTGTGTCAAAACTTTGTTAGGAATTATGTGATCCTTACTAGCTGGAAGTAAGGGAGTTGGGGCATGAAGTTATTTCTAGGAGTTGGACACATACCAAGTTTAGCTCAATTCTGGGCATCTTTGAAATACCTATACAAACTTGTTCCTACATAGTAACTTGCAACTTTGAATGAGAATGTGCTTGCTTACAGCAACGTGCTATATGTTCTGAATGCCCGAATAGGGATTCTGTGTCAAAACTTTGTTAGGAATTATGTGATCCTTACTAGCTGGAAGTAAGTGAGTTGGGGCATGAAGGTATTTCTAGGAGTTGGACACATACCAAGTTTAGCACAGTTCTGGGCATCTTTGAAATACCTATACAAACTTGTTGCTACATAGTAACTTGCAACTTTGAATGAGAATGTGCTTGCTTACAGCAACGTGCTATATGTTCTGAATGCTCGAATAGGGAATCTGTGTCAAAAATTTGTTAGGAATTATGTGATCTTTACTAGCTGGAAGTAAGGGAGTTGGGGCATGAAGGTATTTCTAGGAGTTGGACACATACAAAATTTAGCACAGTTCTGGGCATCTTTGAAATACCTATACAAACTTGTTCCTACATAGTAACTTGCAACTTTGAATGAGAATGTGCTTGCTTACAGCAACGTGCTATATGTTGTGAATTCCCGAATTGGGAATCTGTGTCAAAACTTTGTTAGGAATTATGTGATCCTTACTAGCTGGAAGTAAGGGAGTTGGGGCATGAAGTTATTTCTAGGAGTTGGACACATACCAAGATTAGCTCAGTTCTGGGCATCTTTGAAATACCTATACAAACTTGTTCCTACATAGTAACTTGCAACTATGAATGAGAATGTGCTTGCTTACAGCAATGTGCTATATGTTGTGAATGCCCGAATTGGGAATCTGTGTCAAAACTTTGTTAGGAATTATGTGATCCTTACTAGCTGGAAGTAAGGGAGATGGGGCATGAAGTTATTTCTAGGAGTTGGACACATACCATGTTTAGATCAGTTCTGGGCATCTTTGAAATACCTATACAAACTTGTTCCTACATAGTAACTTGCAACTTTGAATGAGAATGTGCTTGCTTACAGCAACGTGCTATATGTTCTGAATGCCCGAATTGGGAATCTGTGTCAAAATTTTGTTAGGAATTATGTGATCCTTACTAGCTGGAAGTAAGGGAGTTTTGGCATGAAGTTATTTCTAGGAGTTGGACACATACCAAGTTTAGCTCAGTTCTGGGCATCTTTGAAAGTCCTATTCAAACTTGTTCCTACATAGTAACTTGCAACTTTGAATGAGAATGTGCTTGCTTACAGCAACGTGCTATATGTTCTGAATGCCCGAATAGGGATTCTGTGTCAAAACTTTGTTAGGAATTATGTGATCCTTACTAGCTGGAAGTAAGTGAGTTGGGGCATGAAGGTATTTCTAGGAGTTGGACACATACCAAGTTTAGCACAGTTCTGGGCATCTTTGAAATACCTATACAAACTTGTTCCTACATAGTAACTTGCAACTTTGAATGAGAATGTGCTTGCTTACAGCAACGTGCTATATGTTCTGAATGCTCGAATAGGGAATCTGTGTCAAAAATTTGTTAGGAATTATGTGATCTTTACTAGCTGGAAGTAAGGGAGTTGGGGCATGAAGGTATTTCTAGGAGTTGGACACATACAAAATTTAGCACAGTTCTGGGCATCTTTGAAATACCTATACAAACTTGTTCCTACATAGTAACTTGCAACTTTGAATGAGAATGTGCTTGCTTACAGCAACGTGCTTTATGTTCTGAATGCCCGAATTGGGAATCTGTGTCAAAACTTTGTTAGAAATTATGTGATCCTTACTAGCTGGAAGTAAGGGAGATGGGGCATGAAGATATTTCTAGGAGTTGGACATATACCATGTTTAGCTCAGTTCTGGGCATCTTTGAAATACCTATACAAACTTGTTCCTATATGGTAACTTGCAACTTTGAATGAGAATGTGCTTGCTTACAGCAACGTGCTATATGTTCTGAATGCCCGAATTGGGAATCTGTGTCAAAACTTTGTTAGGAATTATGTGGTCCCTACTAGCTGGAAGTAAGGGAGATAGGGCATGAAGTTATTTCTAGGAGTTGGAGACATACAACGTTTAGCTCAGTTCTGGGCATCTTTGAAATACCTATACAATCTTGTTCCTACATAGTAACTTGCAACTTTGAATGAGAATGTGCTTGCTTACAGCAACGTGCTATATGTTCTGAATGCCCGAATAGGGAATCTGTGTCAAAACTTTGTTAGGAATTATGTGATCCTTACTAGCTGGAAGTAAGTGAGTTGGGGCATGAAGGTATTTCTAGGAGTTGGACACATACCAAGTTTAGCACAGTTCTGGGCATCTTTGAAATACCTATACAAACTTGTTCCTACATAGTAACTTGCAACTTTGAATGAGAATGTGCTTGCTTACAGCAACGTGCTATATGTTGTGAATGCCCGAATTGGGAATCTGTGTCAAAACTTTGTTAGGAATTATGTGATCCTTACTAGCTGGAAGTAAGGGAGATGGGGCATGAAGTTATTTCTAGGAGTTGGACACATACCAAGTTTAGATCAGTTCTGGGCATCTTTGAAATACCTATACAAACTTGTTCCTACATAGTAACTTGCAACTTTGAATGAGAATGTGCTTGCTTACAGCAACGTGCTATATGTTCTGAATGCCCGAATTGGGAATCTGTGTCAAAATTTTGTTAGGAATTATGTGATCCTTACTAGCTGGAAGTAAGGTAGTTTTGGCATGAAGTTATTTCTAGGAGTTGGACACATACCAAGTTTAGCTCAGTTCTGGGCATCTTTGAAAGTCCTATTCAAACTTGTTCCTACATAGTAACTTGCAACTTTGAATGAGAATGTGCTTGCTTACAGCAACGTGCTATATGTTCTGAATGCCCGAATTGGGAATCTGTGTCAAAACATTGTTAGGAATTATGTGATCCTTACTAGCTGGAAGTAAGGGAGATGGGGCATGAAGTTATTTCTAGGAGTTGGACACATTCTAAGTTTAGCTCAGTTCTGGGCATCTTTGAAATACCTATACAAACTTGTTCCGACATAGTAACTTGCATCTTTGAATGAGAATGTGCTTGCTTCCAGCAACGTGCTATATGTTCTGAATGCCCGAATTGGGAATCTGTGTCAAAACTTTGTTAGGAATTAGGTGATCCTTACTAGCTGGAAGTAAGGGAGATGGGGCATGAAGTTATTTCTAGGAGTTGGACACATACCAAGTTTAGCTCAGTTCTGGGCATCTTTGAAATACCTATACAAACTTGTTCCTACATAGTAACTTGCAACTTTGAATGAGAATGTGCTTGCTTAGAGCAACGTGCTATATGTTCTGAATGCCCGAATTGGGAATCTGTGTCAAAATTTGTTAGGAATTATGTGATCCTTACTAGCTGGAAGTAAGGGAGTTGGGCCATGAAGGTATTTCTAGGAGTTGGACACATACCAAGTTTAGCACAGTCCTGGGCATCTTTGAAATACCTATAAAAACTTGTTCCTACATAGTAACATGCAACTTTGAATGAGAATGTGCTTGCTTACAGCAACGTGCTATATGTTGTGAATGCCCGAATTGGGAATACGTGTCAAAACTTTGTTAGGAATTATGTGATCCTTACTAGCTGGAAGTAAGGGAGATGGGGCATGAAGTTATTTCTAGGAGTTGGAGACATACCAAGTTTAGCTCAGTTCTGGGCATCTTTGAAATACCTATACAAACTTGTTCCTACATAGTAACTTGCAACTTTAAATGAGAATGTACTTGCTTACAGCAACGTGCTATATGTTCTGAATGCCCGAATTGGGAATCTGTGTCAAAACTTTGTTAGGAATTATGTGATCCTTACTAGCTGGAAGTAAGGGAGTTGGGGCATGAAGTTATTTCTAGGAGTTGGACACATACCAAGTTTAGCTCAATTCTGGGCATCTTTGAAATACCTATACAAACTTGTTCCTACATAGTAACTTGCAACTTTGAATGAGAATGTGCTTGCTTACAGCAACGTGCTATATGTTCTGAATGCCCGAATAGGGATTCTGTGTCAAAACTTTGTTAGGAATTATGTGATCCTTACTAGCTGGAAGTAAGTGAGTTGGGGCATGAAGGTATTTCTAGGAGTTGGACACATACCAAGTTTAGCACAGTTCTGGGCATCTTTGAAATACCTATACAAACTTGTTCCTACATAGTAACTTGCAACTTTGAATGAGAATGTGCTTGCTTACAGCAACGTGCTATATGTTCTGAATGCTCGAATAGGGAATCTGTGTCAAAAATTTGTTAGGAATTATGTGATCTTTACTAGCTGGAAGTAAGGGAGTTGGGGCATGAAGGTATTTCTAGGAGTTGGACACATACAAAATTTAGCACAGTTCTGGGCATCTTTGAAATACCTATACAAACTTGTTCCTACATAGTAACTTGCAACTTTGAATGAGAATGTGCTTGCTTACAGCAACGTGCTTTATGTTCTGAATGCCCGAATTGGGAATCTGTGTCAAAACTTTGTTAGAAATTATGTGATCCTTACTAGCTGGAAGTAAGGGAGATGGGGCATGAAGATATTTCTAGGAGTTGGACATATACCATGTTTAGCTCAGTTCTGGGCATCTTTGAAATACCTATACAAACTTGTTCCTATATGGTAACTTGCAACTTTGAATGAGAATGTGCTTGCTTACAGCAACGTGCTATATGTTCTGAATGCCCGAATTGGGAATCTGTGTCAAAACTTTGTTAGGAATTATGTGGTCCCTACTAGCTGGAAGTAAGGGAGATAGGGCATGAAGTTATTTCTAGGAGTTGGAGACATACAACGTTTAGCTCAGTTCTGGGCATCTTTGAAATACCTATACAATCTTGTTCCTACATAGTAACTTGCAACTTTGAATGAGAATGTGCTTGCTTACAGCAACGTGCTATATGTTCTGAATGCCCGAATAGGGAATCTGTGTCAAAACTTTGTTAGGAATTATGTGATCCTTACTAGCTGGAAGTAAGTGAGTTGGGGCATGAAGGTATTTCTAGGAGTTGGACACATACCAAGTTTAGCACAGTTCTGGGCATCTTTGAAATACCTATACAAACTTGTTCCTACATAGTAACTTGCAACTTTGAATGAGAATGTGCTTGCTTACAGCAACGTGCTATATGTTGTGAATGCCCGAATTGGGAATCTGTGTCAAAACTTTGTTAGGAATTATGTGATCCTTACTAGCTGGAAGTAAGGGAGATGGGGCATGAAGTTATTTCTAGGAGTTGGACACATACCAAGTTTAGATCAGTTCTGGGCATCTTTGAAATACCTATACAAACTTGTTCCTACATAGTAACTTGCAACTTTGAATGAGAATGTGCTTGCTTACAGCAACGTGCTATATGTTCTGAATGCCCGAATTGGGAATCTGTGTCAAAATTTTGTTAGGAATTATGTGATCCTTACTAGCTGGAAGTAAGGTAGTTTTGGCATGAAGTTATTTCTAGGAGTTGGACACATACCAAGTTTAGCTCAGTTCTGGGCATCTTTGAAAGTCCTATTCAAACTTGTTCCTACATAGTAACTTGCAACTTTGAATGAGAATGTGCTTGCTTACAGCAACGTGCTATATGTTCTGAATGCCCGAATTGGGAATCTGTGTCAAAACATTGTTAGGAATTATGTGATCCTTACTAGCTGGAAGTAAGGGAGATGGGGCATGAAGTTATTTCTAGGAGTTGGACACATTCTAAGTTTAGCTCAGTTCTGGGCATCTTTGAAATACCTATACAAACTTGTTCCGACATAGTAACTTGCATCTTTGAATGAGAATGTGCTTGCTTCCAGCAACGTGCTATATGTTCTGAATGCCCGAATTGGGAATCTGTGTCAAAACTTTGTTAGGAATTAGGTGATCCTTACTAGCTGGAAGTAAGGGAGATGGGGCATGAAGTTATTTCTAGGAGTTGGACACATACCAAGTTTAGCTCAGTTCTGGGCATCTTTGAAATACCTATACAAACTTGTTCCTACATAGTAACTTGCAACTTTGAATGAGAATGTGCTTGCTTAGAGCAACGTGCTATATGTTCTGAATGCCCGAATTGGGAATCTGTGTCAAAATTTGTTAGGAATTATGTGATCCTTACTAGCTGGAAGTAAGGGAGTTGGGCCATGAAGGTATTTCTAGGAGTTGGACACATACCAAGTTTAGCACAGTCCTGGGCATCTTTGAAATACCTATAAAAACTTGTTCCTACATAGTAACATGCAACTTTGAATGAGAATGTGCTTGCTTACAGCAACGTGCTATATGTTGTGAATGCCCGAATTGGGAATACGTGTCAAAACTTTGTTAGGAATTATGTGATCCTTACTAGCTGGAAGTAAGGGAGATGGGGCATGAAGTTATTTCTAGGAGTTGGAGACATACCAAGTTTAGCTCAGTTCTGGGCATCTTTGAAATACCTATACAAACTTGTTCCTACATAGTAACTTGCAACTTTAAATGAGAATGTACTTGCTTACAGCAACGTGCTATATGTTCTGAATGCCCGAATTGGGAATCTGTGTCAAAACTTTGTTAGGAATTATGTGATCCTTACTAGCTGGAAGTAAGGGAGTTGGGGCATGAAGTTATTTCTAGGAGTTGGACACATACAAAGTTTAGCTCAATTCTGGGCATCTTTGAAATACCTATACAAACTTGTTCCTACATAGTAACTTGCAACTTTGAATGAGAATGTGCTTGCTTACAGCAACGTGCTATATGTTCTGAATGCCCGAATAGGGATTCTGTGTCAAAACTTTGTTAGGAATTATGTGATCCTTACTAGCTGGAAGTAAGTGAGTTGGGGCATGAAGGTATTTCTAGGAGTTGGACACATACCAAGTTTAGCACAGTTCTGGGCATCTTTGAAATACCTATACAAACTTGTTCCTACATAGTAACTTGCAACTTTGAATGAGAATGTGCTTGCTTACAGCAACGTGCTATATGTTCTGAATGCTCGAATAGGGAATCTGTGTCAAAAATTTGTTAGGAATTATGTGATCTTTACTAGCTGGAAGTAAGGGAGTTGGGGCATGAAGGTATTTCTAGGAGTTGGACACATACAAAATTTAGCACAGTTCTGGGCATCTTTGAAATACCTATACAAACTTGTTCCTACATAGTAACTTGCAACTTTGAATGAGAATGTGCTTGCTTACAGCAACGTGCTTTATGTTCTGAATGCCCGAATTGGGAATCTGTGTCAAAACTTTGTTAGAAATTATGTGATCCTTACTAGCTGGAAGTAAGGGAGATGGGGCATGAAGATATTTCTAGGAGTTGGACATATACCATGTTTAGCTCAGTTCTGGGCATCTTTGAAATACCTATACAAACTTGTTCCTATATGGTAACTTGCAACTTTGAATGAGAATGTGCTTGCTTACAGCAACGTGCTATATGTTCTGAATGCCCGAATTGGGAATCTGTGTCAAAACTTTGTTAGGAATTATGTGGTCCCTACTAGCTGGAAGTAAGGGAGATAGGGCATGAAGTTATTTCTAGGAGTTGGAGACATACAACGTTTAGCTCAGTTCTGGGCATCTTTGAAATACCTATACAATCTTGTTCCTACATAGTAACTTGCAACTTTGAATGAGAATGTGCTTGCTTACAGCAACGTGCTATATGTTCTGAATGCCCGAATAGGGAATCTGTGTCAAAACTTTGTTAGGAATTATGTGATCCTTACTAGCTGGAAGTAAGTGAGTTGGGGCATGAAGGCATTTCTAGGAGTTGGACACATACCAAGTTTAGCACAGTTCTGGGCATCTTTGAAATACCTATACAAACTTGTTCCTACATAGTAACTTGCAACTTTGAATGAGAATGTGCTTGCTTACAGCAACGTGCTATATGTTCTGAATGCCCGAATTGGGAATCTGTGTCAAAACTTTGTTAGCAATTATGTGATCCTTACTAGATGGAAGTAAGGGAGATGGGGCATGAAGTTATTTCTAGGAGTTGGACACATACCAAGTTTAGCTCAGTTCTGGGCTTCTTTGAAATACCTATACAAACTTGTTCCTACATGGTAACTTGCAACTTTGAATGAGAATGTGCTTGCTTACAGCAACGTGCTATATGTTGTGAATGCCCGAATTGGGAATCTGTGTCAAAACTTTGTTAGGAAATATGTGATCCTTACTAGCTGGAAGTAAGGGAGTTGGGGCATGAAGATATTTCTAGGAGTTGGACACATACCATGTTTAGCTAAGTTCTGGGCATCTTTGAAATACCTATACAAACTTGTTCCTATATAGTAACTTGCAACTTTGAATGAGAATGTGCTTGCTTACAGCAACGTGCTATATGTTGTGAATGCCCGAATTGGGAATCTGTGTCAAAACTTTGTTAGAAATTATGTGATCCTTACTAGCTCAGTTCTGGGCATCTTTGAAATACCTATACAAACTTGTTCCTACATAGTAACTTGCAACTTTGAATGAGAATGTGCTTGCTTACAGCAACGTGCTATATGTTGTGAATTCCCGAATTGGGAATCTGTGTCAAAACTTTGTTAGGAATTATGTGATCCTTACTAGCTGGAAGTAAGGGAGTTGGGGCATGAAGTTATTTCTAGGAGTTGGACACATACCAAGATTAGCTCAGTTCTGGGCATCTTTGAAATACCTATACAAACTTGTTCCTACATAGTAACTTGCAACTATGAATGAGAATGTGCTTGCTTACAGCAATGTGCTATATGTTGTGAATGCCCGAATTGGGAATCTGTGTCAAAACTTTGTTAGGAATTATGTGATCCTTACTAGCTGGAAGTAAGGGAGATGGGGCATGAAGTTATTTCTAGGAGTTGGACACATACCATGTTTAGATCAGTTCTGGGCATCTTTGAAATACCTATACAAACTTGTTCCTACATAGTAACTTGCAACTTTGAATGAGAATGTGCTTGCTTACAGCAACGTGCTATATGTTCTGAATGCCCGAATTGGGAATCTGTGTCAAAATTTTGTTAGGAATTATGTGATCCTTACTAGCTGGAAGTAAGGGAGTTTTGGCATGAAGTTATTTCTAGGAGTTGGACACATACCAAGTTTAGCTCAGTTCTGGGCATCTTTGAAAGTCCTATTCAAACTTGTTCCTACATAGTAACTTGCAACTTTGAATGAGAATGTGCTTGCTTACAGCAACGTGCTATATGTTCTGAATGCCCGAATAGGGATTCTGTGTCAAAACTTTGTTAGGAATTATGTGATCCTTACTAGCTGGAAGTAAGTGAGTTGGGGCATGAAGGTATTTCTAGGAGTTGGACACATACCAAGTTTAGCACAGTTCTGGGCATCTTTGAAATACCTATACAAACTTGTTCCTACATAGTAACTTGCAACTTTGAATGAGAATGTGCTTGCTTACAGCAACGTGCTATATGTTCTGAATGCTCGAATAGGGAATCTGTGTCAAAAATTTGTTAGGAATTATGTGATCTTTACTAGCTGGAAGTAAGGGAGTTGGGGCATGAAGGTATTTCTAGGAGTTGGACACATACAAAATTTAGCACAGTTCTGGGCATCTTTGAAATACCTATACAAACTTGTTCCTACATAGTAACTTGCAACTTTGAATGAGAATGTGCTTGCTTACAGCAACGTGCTTTATGTTCTGAATGCCCGAATTGGGAATCTGTGTCAAAACTTTGTTAGAAATTATGTGATCCTTACTAGCTGGAAGTAAGGGAGATGGGGCATGAAGATATTTCTAGGAGTTGGACATATACCATGTTTAGCTCAGTTCTGGGCATCTTTGAAATACCTATACAAACTTGTTCCTATATGGTAACTTGCAACTTTGAATGAGAATGTGCTTGCTTACAGCAACGTGCTATATGTTCTGAATGCCCGAATTGGGAATCTGTGTCAAAACTTTGTTAGGAATTATGTGGTCCCTACTAGCTGGAAGTAAGGGAGATAGGGCATGAAGTTATTTCTAGGAGTTGGAGACATACAACGTTTAGCTCAGTTCTGGGCATCTTTGAAATACCTATACAATCTTGTTCCTACATAGTAACTTGCAACTTTGAATGAGAATGTGCTTGCTTACAGCAACGTGCTATATGTTCTGAATGCCCGAATAGGGAATCTGTGTCAAAACTTTGTTAGGAATTATGTGATCCTTACTAGCTGGAAGTAAGTGAGTTGGGGCATGAAGGTATTTCTAGGAGTTGGACACATACCAAGTTTAGCACAGTTCTGGGCATCTTTGAAATACCTATACAAACTTGTTCCTACATAGTAACTTGCAACTTTGAATGAGAATGTGCTTGCTTACAGCAACGTGCTATATGTTGTGAATGCCCGAATTGGGAATCTGTGTCAAAACTTTGTTAGGAATTATGTGATCCTTACTAGCTGGAAGTAAGGGAGATGGGGCATGAAGTTATTTCTAGGAGTTGGACACATACCAAGTTTAGATCAGTTCTGGGCATCTTTGAAATACCTATACAAACTTGTTCCTACATAGTAACTTGCAACTTTGAATGAGAATGTGCTTGCTTACAGCAACGTGCTATATGTTCTGAATGCCCGAATTGGGAATCTGTGTCAAAATTTTGTTAGGAATTATGTGATCCTTACTAGCTGGAAGTAAGGTAGTTTTGGCATGAAGTTATTTCTAGGAGTTGGACACATACCAAGTTTAGCTCAGTTCTGGGCATCTTTGAAAGTCCTATTCAAACTTGTTCCTACATAGTAACTTGCAACTTTGAATGAGAATGTGCTTGCTTACAGCAACGTGCTATATGTTCTGAATGCCCGAATTGGGAATCTGTGTCAAAACATTGTTAGGAATTATGTGATCCTTACTAGCTGGAAGTAAGGGAGATGGGGCATGAAGTTATTTCTAGGAGTTGGACACATTCTAAGTTTAGCTCAGTTCTGGGCATCTTTGAAATACCTATACAAACTTGTTCCGACATAGTAACTTGCATCTTTGAATGAGAATGTGCTTGCTTCCAGCAACGTGCTATATGTTCTGAATGCCCGAATTGGGAATCTGTGTCAAAACTTTGTTAGGAATTAGGTGATCCTTACTAGCTGGAAGTAAGGGAGATGGGGCATGAAGTTATTTCTAGGAGTTGGACACATACCAAGTTTAGCTCAGTTCTGGGCATCTTTGAAATACCTATACAAACTTGTTCCTACATAGTAACTTGCAACTTTGAATGAGAATGTGCTTGCTTAGAGCAACGTGCTATATGTTCTGAATGCCCGAATTGGGAATCTGTGTCAAAATTTGTTAGGAATTATGTGATCCTTACTAGCTGGAAGTAAGGGAGTTGGGCCATGAAGGTATTTCTAGGAGTTGGACACATACCAAGTTTAGCACAGTCCTGGGCATCTTTGAAATACCTATAAAAACTTGTTCCTACATAGTAACATGCAACTTTGAATGAGAATGTGCTTGCTTACAGCAACGTGCTATATGTTGTGAATGCCCGAATTGGGAATACGTGTCAAAACTTTGTTAGGAATTATGTGATCCTTACTAGCTGGAAGTAAGGGAGATGGGGCATGAAGTTATTTCTAGGAGTTGGAGACATACCAAGTTTAGCTCAGTTCTGGGCATCTTTGAAATACCTATACAAACTTGTTCCTACATAGTAACTTGCAACTTTAAATGAGAATGTACTTGCTTACAGCAACGTGCTATATGTTCTGAATGCCCGAATTGGGAATCTGTGTCAAAACTTTGTTAGGAATTATGTGATCCTTACTAGCTGGAAGTAAGGGAGTTGGGGCATGAAGTTATTTCTAGGAGTTGGACACATACCAAGTTTAGCTCAATTCTGGGCATCTTTGAAATACCTATACAAACTTGTTCCTACATAGTAACTTGCAACTTTGAATGAGAATGTGCTTGCTTACAGCAACGTGCTATATGTTCTGAATGCCCGAATAGGGATTCTGTGTCAAAACTTTGTTAGGAATTATGTGATCCTTACTAGCTGGAAGTAAGTGAGTTGGGGCATGAAGGTATTTCTAGGAGTTGGACACATACCAAGTTTAGCACAGTTCTGGGCATCTTTGAAATACCTATACAAACTTGTTCCTACATAGTAACTTGCAACTTTGAATGAGAATGTGCTTGCTTACAGCAACGTGCTATATGTTCTGAATGCTCGAATAGGGAATCTGTGTCAAAAATTTGTTAGGAATTATGTGATCTTTACTAGCTGGAAGTAAGGGAGTTGGGGCATGAAGGTATTTCTAGGAGTTGGACACATACAAAATTTAGCACAGTTCTGGGCATCTTTGAAATACCTATACAAACTTGTTCCTACATAGTAACTTGCAACTTTGAATGAGAATGTGCTTGCTTACAGCAACGTGCTTTATGTTCTGAATGCCCGAATTGGGAATCTGTGTCAAAACTTTGTTAGAAATTATGTGATCCTTACTAGCTGGAAGTAAGGGAGATGGGGCATGAAGATATTTCTAGGAGTTGGACATATACCATGTTTAGCTCAGTTCTGGGCATCTTTGAAATACCTATACAAACTTGTTCCTATATGGTAACTTGCAACTTTGAATGAGAATGTGCTTGCTTACAGCAACGTGCTATATGTTCTGAATGCCCGAATTGGGAATCTGTGTCAAAACTTTGTTAGGAATTATGTGGTCCCTACTAGCTGGAAGTAAGGGAGATAGGGCATGAAGTTATTTCTAGGAGTTGGAGACATACAACGTTTAGCTCAGTTCTGGGCATCTTTGAAATACCTATACAATCTTGTTCCTACATAGTAACTTGCAACTTTGAATGAGAATGTGCTTGCTTACAGCAACGTGCTATATGTTCTGAATGCCCGAATAGGGAATCTGTGTCAAAACTTTGTTAGGAATTATGTGATCCTTACTAGCTGGAAGTAAGTGAGTTGGGGCATGAAGGTATTTCTAGGAGTTGGACACATACCAAGTTTAGCACAGTTCTGGGCATCTTTGAAATACCTATACAAACTTGTTCCTACATAGTAACTTGCAACTTTGAATGAGAATGTGCTTGCTTACAGCAACGTGCTATATGTTCTGAATGCCCGAATTGGGAATCTGTGTCAAAACTTTGTTAGCAATTATGTGATCCTTACTAGATGGAAGTAAGGGAGATGGGGCATGAAGTTATTTCTAGGAGTTGGACACATACCAAGTTTAGCTCAGTTCTGGGCTTCTTTGAAATACCTATACAAACTTGTTCCTACATGGTAACTTGCAACTTTGAATGAGAATGTGCTTGCTTACAGCAACGTGCTATATGTTGTGAATGCCCGAATTGGGAATCTGTGTCAAAACTTTGTTAGGAATTATGTGATCCTTACTAGCTGGAAGTAAGGGAGATGGGGCATGAAGTTATTTCTAGGAGTTGGACACATACAACGTTTAGCTCAGTTCTGGGCATCTTTGAAATACCTATAAAACTTGTTCCTACATAGTAACTGGCAACTTTGAATGAGAATGTGCTTGCTTACAGCAACGTGCTATATGTTGTGAATGCCCGAATTGGGAATCTGTGTCAAAACTTTGTTAGGAATTATGTGATCCTTACTAGCTGGAAGTAAGGGAGTTGGAGCATGAAGTTATTTCTAGGAGTTGAACACATACCAAGTTTAGCTCAGTTCTGGGCATCTTTGAAATACCTATACAAACTTGTTCCTACATAGTAACTTGCAACTTTGAATGAGAATGAGCTTGCTTACAGCAACGTGCTATATGTTCTGAATGCCCGAATTGGGAATCTGTGTCAAAACTTTGTTAGGAATTATGTGATCCTTACTAGCTGGAAGTAAGGGAGATGGGGCATTAAGTTATTTCTAGGAGTTGGAGACATAACAAGTTTAGCTCAGTTCTGGGCATCATTGAAATACCTATACAAACTTGTTCCTACATGGTAACTTGCAACTTTGAATGAGAATGTGCTTGCTTACAGCAACGTGCTATATGTTCTGAACGCCCGAATTGGGAATCTGTGTCAAAACGTTGTTAGGAATTATGTGATCCTTACTAGCTGGAAGTAAGGGAGTAGGGACATGAAGATATTTCTAGGAGTTGGACACATACCAAGTTTAGTTCAGTTCTGGGCATCTTTGAAGTACCTATACAAACTTGTTCCTACATAGTAACTTGCAACTTTGAATGAGAATGTGCTTGCTTACAGCAACGTGCTATATGTTGTGAATGCCCGAATTGGGAATCTGTGTCAAAACTTTGTTAGGAAATATGTGATCCTTACTAGCTGGAAGTAAGGGAGTTGGGGCATGAAGATATTTCTAGGAGTTGGACACATACCATGTTTAGCTAAGTTCTGGGCATCTTTGAAATACCTATACAAACTTGTTCCTATATAGTAACTTGCAACTTTGAATGAGAATGTGCTTGCTTACAGCAACGTGCTATATGTTGTGAATGCCCGAATTGGGAATCTGTGTCAAAACTTTGTTAGAAATTATGTGATCCTTACTAGCTCAGTTCTGGGCATCTTTGAAATACCTATACAAACTTGTTCCTACATAGTAACTTGCAACTTTGAATGAGAATGTGCTTGCTTACAGCAACGTGCTATATGTTGTGAATTCCCGAATTGGGAATCTGTGTCAAAACTTTGTTAGGAATTATGTGATCCTTACTAGCTGGAAGTAAGGGAGTTGGGGCATGAAGTTATTTCTAGGAGTTCGACACATACCAAGATTAGCTCAGTTCTGGGCATCTTTGAAATACCTATACAAACTTGTTCCTACATAGTAACTTGCAACTATGAATGAGAATGTGCTTGCTTACAGCAATGTGCTATATGTTGTGAATGCCCGAATTGGGAATCTGTGTCAAAACTTTGTTAGGAATTATGTGATCCTTACTAGCTGGAAGTAAGGGAGATGGGGCATGAAGTTATTTCTAGGAGTTGGACACATACCAAGTTTAGATCAGTTCTGGGCATCTTTGAAATACCTATACAAACTTGTTCCTACATAGTAACTTGCAACTTTGAATGAGAATGTGCTTGCTTACAGCAACGTGCTATATGTTCTGAATGCCCGAATTGGGAATCTGTGTCAAAATTTTGTTAGGAATTATGTGATCCTTACTAGCTGGAAGTAAGGGAGTTTTGGCATGAAGTTATTTCTAGGAGTTGGACACATACCAAGTTTAGCTCAGTTCTGGGCATCTTTGAAAGTCCTATTCAAACTTGTTCCTACATAGTAACTTGCAACTTTGAATGAGAATGTGCTTGCTTACAACAACGTGCTATATGTTCTGAATGCCCGAATTGGGAATCTGTGTCAAAACATTGTTAGGAATTATGTGATCCTTACTAGCTGGAAGTAAGGGAGATGGGGCATGAAGTTATTTCTAGGAGTTGGACACATTCTAAGTTTAGCTCAGTTCTGGGCATCTTTGAAATACCTATACAAACTTGTTCCGACATAGTAACTTGCATCTTTGAATGAGAATGTGCTTGCTTCCAGCAACGTGCTATATGTTCTGAATGCCCGAATTGGGAATCTGTGTCAAAACTTTGTTAGGAATTAGGTGATCCTTACTAGCTGAAAGTAAGGGAGTTGGTGCATGAAGTTATGTCTAGGAGTTGGACACATACCAAGTTTAGCTCAGTTCTGGGCATCTTTGAAATACCTATACAAACTTGTTCCTACATAGTAACTTGCAACTTTGAATGAGAATGTGCTTGCTTACAGCAATGTGCTATATGTTGTGAATGCGCGAATTGGGAATCTGTGTCAAAACTTTGTTAGGAATTATGTGATCCTTACTAGCTGGAAGTAAGGGAGATGGGGCATGAAGTTATTTCTAGGAGTTGGACACATACCAAGTTTAGCTCAGTTCTGGGCATCTTTGAAGTACCTATACAAACTTGTTCCTACATAGTAACTTGCAACTTTGAATGAGAATGTGCTTGCTTACAGCAACGTGCTATATGTTGTGAATGCCCGAATTGGGAATCTGTGTCAAAACTTTGTTAGGAATTATGTGATCCTTACTAGCTGGAAGTAAGGGAGTTGGGGCATGAAAATATTTCTAGGAGTTGGAAACATACCATGTTTAGCTCAGTTCTGGGCATCTTTGAAATACCTATACAAACTTGTTCCTATATAGTAACTTGCAACTTTGAATGAGAATGTGCTTGCTTACAGCAACGTGCTATATGTTCTGAATGCCCGAATTGGGAATCTGTGTCAAAACTTTGTTAGGAATTATGTGGTCCTTACTAGATGGAAGTAAGGGAGATGGGGCATGAAGTTATTTCTAGGAGTTGGAGACATACAACGTTTAGCTCAGTTCTCGGCATCTTTGAAATACCTATACAATCTTGTTCCTACATAGTAACTCTCAACTTTGAATGAGAATGTGCTTGCTTACAGCAACGTGCTATATGTTCTGAATGCCCGAATTGGGAATCTGTGTCAAATCTTTGTTAGAAATTATGTGATCCTTACTAGCTGGAAGTAAGGGAGATGGGGCATGAAGTTATTTCTAGGAGTTGGAGACATAAGAAGTTTAGCTCATTTCTGGGCATCTTTGAAATACCTATACAAACTTGTTCCTACATAGTAACTTGCAACTTTGAATGAGAATGTGCTTGCTTACAGCAACGTGCTATATGTTCTGAATGCCCGAATTGGGAATCTGTGTCAAAACTTTGTTAGGAATTATGTGATCCTTACTAGATGGAAGTAAGGGAGATGGGGCATGAAGTTATTTGTAGGAGTTGGACACATTCCAAGTTTAGCTCAGTTCTGGGCATCGTTGAAATACCTATACAAACTTGTTCCTACATAGTAACTTGCATCCTTGAATGAGAATGTGCTTGCTTCCAGCAACGTGCTATATGTTCTGAATGCCCGAATTGGGAATCTGTGTCAAAACTTTGTTAGGAATTATGTGATCCTTACTAGCTGGAAGAAAGGGAGATGGGGCATGAAGTTATTTCTAGGAGTTGGACACATACCAAGTTTAGCTCAGTTCTGGGCATCTTTGAAATACCTATACAAACTTGTTCCTACATAGTAACTTGCAACTTTGAATGAGAATGTGCTTGCTTAGAGCAACGTGCTATATGTTCTGAATGCCCGAATTGTGAATCTGTGTCAAAATTTGTTAGGAATTACGTGATCCTTACTAGCTGGAAGTAAGGGAGTTGGGGCATGAAGGTATTTCTAGGAGTTGGACACATACCAAGTTTAGCACAGTCCTGGGCATCTTTGATATACCTATCCAAACTTGTTCCTACATAGTAACTTGCAACTTTGAATGAGAATGTGCTTGCTTACAGCAACGTGCTATATGTTCTGAATGCCAGAATTGGGAATCTGTGTCAAAACTTTGTTAGGAATTATGTGATCCTTACTAGCTGGAAGTAAGGGAGATGGGGCATGAAGTTATTTCTAGGAGTTGGACACATACCAAGTTTAGCTCAGTTCTGGGCATCTTTGAAATACCTATACAAACTTGTTCCTACATCGTAACTTGCAACTTTGAATGAGAATGTGATTGCTTACAGCAACGTGCTATATGTTCTGAATGCCCGAATTGAGAATCTGTGTCAAAACTTTGTTAGGAATTATGTGATCCTTACTAGCTGGAAGTAAGGGAGTTGGGGCATGAAGTTATTTCTAGGAGTTGGACACATACCAAGTTTAGCTCAGTTCTGGGCATCTTTGAAATACCTATACAAACTTGTTTCTACATAGTAACTTGCAACTTTTAATGAGAATGTGCTTGCTTACAGCAACATGCTATATGTTCTTAATGCCCGAATTGGGAATCTGTGTCAAAACTTTGTTAGGAATTATGTGATCCTTACTAGCTGGAAGTAAGGGAGTTGGGGCATGAAGTTATTTCTAGGAGTTGGAGACATACCAAGTTTAGTTCAGTTCTGGGCATCTTTGAAATACCTATACAAACTTGTTCCTACATAGTAACTTGCAACTTTGAATGAGAATGTGCTTGCTTACAGCAACGTGCTATATGTTCTGAATGCCCGAATTGGGAATCTGTGTCAAAACTTTGTTAGGAATTATGTGATCCTTACTAGCTGGAAGTAAAGGAGTTGGGGCATGAAGTTATTTCTAGGAGTTGGGCACATACCATGTTTAGCTCAGTTCTGGGCATCTTTGAAATACCTATACAAACTTGTTCCTATATAGTAACTAGCAACTTTGAATGAAAATGTGCTTGCTTACAGCAACGTGCTATATGTTCTGAATGCCCGAATTGGGAATCTGTGTCAAAACTTTGTTAGGAATTATGTGATCCTTACTAGCTGAAAGTAAGGGAGTTGGGGCATGAAGATATTTCTAGGAGTTGGACACATACCATGTTTAGCTCAGTTCTGGGCATCTTTGAAATACCTATACAAACTTGTTCCTATATAGTAACTTGCAACTTTGAATGAGAATGTGCTTGCTTACAGCAACGTGCTATATGTTCTGAATGCCCGAATTGGGAATCTGTGTCAAAACTTTGTTAGGAATTATGTGATCCTTACTAGCTGGAAGTAAGGGAGATGGGGCATGAAGTTATTTCTAGGAGTTAGACACATACCAAGTTTAGCTCAGTTCTGGGCATCTTTGAAATACCTATACAAACTTGTTCCTACATAGTAACTTGCAACTTTGAATGAGAATGTGCTTGCTTCCAGCAACGTGCTATATGTTCTGAATGCCCGAATTGGGAATCTGTGTCAAAACTTTGTTAGGAATTATGTGATCCTTACTAGCTGGAAGAAAGGGAGATGGGGCATGAAGTTATTTCTAGAGGTTGGACACATACAACGTTTAGCTCAGTTCTGGGCATCTTTGAAATACCTACACAAACTTGTTCCTACATAGTAACTTGCAACTTTGAATGAGAATGTGCTTGCTTACAGCAACGTGCTATATGTTCTGAATGCCCGAATTGGGAATCTGTGTCAAAACTTTGTTAGGAATTATGTGATCCTTACTAGCTGGAAGTAAAGGAGTTGGGGCATGAAGTTATTTCTAGGAGTTGGGCACATACCATGTTTAGCTCAGTTCTGGGCATCTTTGAAATACCTATACAAACTTGTTCCTATATAGTAACTAGCAACTTTGAATGAAAATGTGCTTGCTTACAGCAACGTGCTATATGTTCTGAATGCCCGAATTGGGAATCTGTGTCAAAACTTTGTTAGGAATTATGTGATCCTTACTAGCTGAAAGTAAGGGAGTTGGGGCATGAAGATATTTCTAGGAGTTGGACACATACCATGTTTAGCTCAGTTCTGGGCATCTTTGAAATACCTATACAAACTTGTTCCTATATAGTAACTTGCAACTTTGAATGAGAATGTGCTTGCTTACAGCAACGTGCTATATGTTCTGAATGCCCGAATTGGGAATCTGTGTCAAAACTTTGTTAGGAATTATGTGATCCTTACTAGCTGGAAGTAAGGGAGATGGGGCATGAAGTTATTTCTAGGAGTTAGACACATACCAAGTTTAGCTCAGTTCTGGGCATCTTTGAAATACCTATACAAACTTGTTCCTACATAGTAACTTGCAACTTTGAATGAGAATGTGCTTGCTTCCAGCAACGTGCTATATGTTCTGAATGCCCGAATTGGGAATCTGTGTCAAAACTTTGTTAGGAATTATGTGATCCTTACTAGCTGGAAGTAAGGGAGATGGGGCATGAAGTTACTTCTAGGAGTTGGACACATACAACGTTTAGCTCAGTTCTGGGCATCTTTGAAATACCTATATAAACTTGTTCCTACATAGTAACTTGCAACTTTGAATGAGAATGTGCTTGCTTACAGCAACGTGCTATATGTTCTGAATGCCCGAATTGGGAATCTGTGTCAAAACTTTGTTAGGAATTATGTGATCCTTACTGGCTGGAAGTAAGGGAGATGGGGAATGAAGTTATTTCTAGGAGTTGGAGACATACCAAGTTTAGCTCAGTTCTGGGCATCTTTGAAATACCTATACAAACTTGTTCCTACATAGTAACTTGCAACTTTGAATGAGAATGAGCTTGCTTACAGCAACGTGCTATATGTTCTGAATGCCCGAATTGGGAAACTGTGTCAAAACTTTGTTAGGAATTATGTGATCCTTACTAGCTGGAAGAAAGGGAGATGGGGCATGAAGTTATTTCTAGAGGTTGGACACATACAACGTTTAGCTCAGTTCTGGGCATCTTTGAAATACCTACACAAACTTGTTCCTACATAGTAACTTGCAACTTTGAATGAGAATGTGCTTGCTTACAGCAACGTGCTATAGGTTCTGAATGCCCGAATAGGGATTCTGTGTCAAAATTTTGTTAGGAATTATGTGATCCTTACTAGCTGGAAGTAAGTGAGTTGGGGCATGAAGGTATTTCTAGGAGTTGGACACATACCAAGTTTAGCACAGTTCTGGGCATCTTTGAAATACCTATACAAACTTGTTCCTACATAGTAACTTGCAACTTTGAATGAGAATGTGCTTGCTTACAGCAACGTGCTACATGTTCTGAATGCTCGAATAGGGAATCTGTGTCAAAAATTTGTTAGGAATTATGTGATCTTTACTAGCTGGAAGTAAGGGAGTTGGGGCATGAAGGTATTTCTAGGAGTTGGACACATACAAAGTTTAGCACAGTTCTGGGCATCTTTGAAATACGTATACAAACTTGTTCCTACATAGTAACTTGCAACTTTGAATGAGAATGTGCTTGCTTACAGCAACGTGCTTTATGTTCTGAATGCCCGAATTGGGAATCTGTGTCAAAACATTGTTAGAAATTATGTGATCCTTACTAGCTGGAAGTAAGGGAGATGGGGCATGAAGATATTTCTAGGAGTTGGACACATACCAAGTTTAGCTCAGTTCTGGGCATCTTTGAAATACGTATACAAACTTGTTCCTATATAGTAACTTGCAACTTTGAATGAGAATGTGCTTGCTTACAGCAACGTGCTATATGTTCTGAATGCCCGAATTGGGAATCTGTGTCAAAAGTTTGTTAGGAATTATGTGGTCCTTACTAGCTGGAAGTAAGGGAGATAGGGCATGAAGTTATTTTTGGGAGTTGGAGACATACAACGTTTAGCTCAGTTCTGGGCATCTTTGAAATACCTATACAATCTTGTTCCTACATAGTAACTTGCAACTTTGAATGAGAATGTGCTTGCTTACAGCAACGTGCTATATGTTCTGAATGCCCATATTGGGAATATGTGTCAAAACTTTGTTAGGAATTATGTGATCCTTACTAGCTGGAAGTAAGGGAGATGGGGCATGAAGTTATTTCTAGGAGTTGGACACATACCAAGTTTAGCTCAGTTCTGGGCATCTTTGAAAGTCCTATTCAAACTTGTTCCTACATAGTAACTTGCGACTTTGAATGAGAATGTGCTTGCTTACAGCAACGTGCTATATGTTCTGAATGCCCGAATTGGGAATCTGTGTCAAAACTTTGTTAGCAATTATGTGATCCTTACTAGCTGGAAGTAAGGGAGATGGGGCATGAAGTTATTTCTAGGAGTTGGACACATACCAAGTTTAGCTCAGTTCTGGGCATCTTTGAAATACCTATACAAACTTGTTCCTACATAGTAACTTGCAACTTTGAATGAGAATGTGCTTGCTTACAGCAACGTGCTATATGTTCTGAATGCCCGAATTGAGAATCTGTGTCAAAACTTTGTTAGGAATTATGTGATCCTTACTAGCTGGAAGTAAGGGAGTTGAGGCATGAAGTTATTTCTAGGAGTTGGACACATACCAAGTTTAGCTCAGTTCTGGGCATCTTTGAAATACCTATACAAACTTGTTCCTACATAGTAACTTGCAACTTTGAATGAGAATGTGCTTGCTTACAGCAACGTGCTATATGTTCTGAATGCCCGAATTGGGAATCTGTGTCAAAACTTTGTTAGGAATTATGTGATCCTTACTAGCTGGAAGTAAGGGAGTTGGGGCATGAAGTTATTTCTAGGAGTTGGAGACATACCAAGTTTAGTTCAGCTCTGGGCATCTTTGAAATACCTATACAAACTTGTTCCTACATAGTAACTTGCAACTTTGAATGAGAATGTGCTTGCTTACAGCAACGTGCTATATGTTCTGAATGGCCGAATTGGGATCTGTGTCAAAACTTTGTTAGGAATTATGTGATCCTTACTAGCTGGAAGTAAGGGAGTTGGGGCATGAAGTTATTTCTAGGAGTTGGACAACTACCATGTTTAGCTCAGTTCTGGGCATTTTTGAAATACCTATACAAACTTGTTCCTACATAGTAACTTGCAACTTTGAATGAGAATGTGCTTGCTTACAGCAACGTGCTATATGTTCTGAATGCCCGAATTGGGAATCTGTGTCAAAACTTTGTTAGGAATTATGTGATCCTTACAAGCTGGAAGTAAGGGAGATGGGGCATGAAGTTATTTCTAGGAGTTGAACACATACTAAGTTTAGCTCAGTTCTGGGCATCTTTGAAATACCTATACAAACTTGTTCCTACATAGTAACTTGCCACTTTGAATAAGAATGTGCTTGCTTACAGCAACGTGTTATATGTTCTGAATTCCCGAATTGGGAATCTGTGTCAAAACTTTGTTAGGAATTATGTGATCCTTACTAGATGGAAGTAAGGGAGATGGGGCATGAAGTTATTTCTAGGAGTTGGAGACATACCAAGTTTAGCTCAGTTCTGGGCATCTTTGAAATACCTCTACAAACTTGTTCCTACATAGTAACTTGCATCTTTGAATGAGAATGTGCTTGCTTACAGCAACGTGCTATATGTTCTGAATGCCCGAATTGGGAATCTGTGTCAAAACTTTGTTAGGAATTATGTGATCTTTACTAGCTGGAAGTAAGGGAGTTGGGGCATGAAGTTATTTCTAGGAGTTGGACACATACCAAGTTTAGCTCAGTTCTGGGCATCTTTGAAAGTCTTATTCAAACTTGTTCCTACATAGTAACTTGCAACTTTGAATGAGAATGTGCTTTCTTACAGCAACGTGCTATATGTTCTGAATGCCCGAATTGGGAATCTGTGTCAAAACTTTGTTAGGAATTATGTGATCCTTACTAGCTGGAAGTAAGGGAGTTGGGGCATGAAGTTATTTCTAGGAGTTGGACACATACCATGTTTAGCTCAGTTCTGGGCATCTTTGAAATACCTATACAAACTTGTTCCTACATAGTAACTTGCAACTTTGAATGAGAATGTGCTTGCTTACAGCAACGTGCTATATGTTCTGAATGCCCGAATTGGGAATCTGTGTCAAAACTTTGTTAGGAATTATGTGATCCTTACTAGCTGGAAGAAAGGGAGATGGGGCATGAAGTTATTTCTAGGAGTTGGACACATACCAAGTTTAGCTCAGTTCTGGGCATCTTTGAAAATCCTATACAAAGTTGTTCCTACATAGTAACTTGCAACTTTGAATGAGAATGTGCTTGCTTACAGGAACGTGCTATATGTTCTGAATGCCCGAATTGGGAATCTGTGTCAAAACTTTGTTAGGAATTATGTGATCCTTACTAGCTGGAAGTAAGGGAGATGGGGCATGAAGTTATTTCTAGGAGTTGGACACATACCAAGTTTTGCTCAGTTCTGGGCATCTTTGAAATACCTATACAAACTTGTTCCTACATAGTAACTTGCAAAATTGAATGAGAATGTGCTTGCTTACAGCAACGTGCTATATGTTCTGAATGCCCGAATTGGGAATCTGTGTCAAAACTTTGTTAGGAATTATGTGATCCTTACTAGCTGGAAGTAAGGGAGTTGGGGCATGAAGTTATTTCTAGGAGTTGGACACATACCAAGTTTAGCTCAGTTCTGGGCATCTTTGAAAGTCTTATTCAAACTTGTTCCTACATAGTAACTTGCAACTTTGAATGAGAATGTGCTTTCTTACAGCAACGTGCTATATGTTCTGAATGCCCGAATTGGGAATCTGTGTCAAAACTTTGTTAGGAATTATGTGATCCTTACTAGCTGGAAGTAAGGGAGTTGGGGCATGAAGTTATTTCTAGGAGTTGGGCACATACCATGTTTAGCTCAGTTCTGGGCATCTTTGAAATACCTATACAAACTTGTTCCTACATAGTAACTTGCAACTTTGAATGAGAATGTGCTTGCTTACAGCAACGTGCTATATGTTCTGAATGCCCGAATTGGGAATCTGTGTCAAAACTTTGTTAGGAATTATGTGATCCTTACTAGCTGGAAGAAAGGGAGATGGGGCATGAAGTTATTTCTAGGAGTTGGACACATACCAAGTTTAGCTCAGTTCTGGGCATCTTTGAAAATCCTATACAAAGTTGTTCCTACATAGTAACTTGCAACTTTGAATGAGAATGTGCTTGCTTACAGGAACGTGCTATATGTTCTGAATGCCCGAATTGGGAATCTGTGTCAAAACTTTGTTAGGAATTATGTGATCCTTACTAGATGGAAGTAAGGGAGATGGGGCATGAAGTTATTTCTAGGAGTTGGACACATACCAAGTTTTGCTCAGTTCTGGGCATCTTTGAAATACCTATACAAACTTGTTCCTACATAGTAACTTGCAAAATTGAATGAGAATGTGCTTGCTTACAGCAACGTGCTATATGTTCTGAATGCCCGAATTGGGAATCTGTGTCAAAACTTTGTTAGGAATTATGTGATCCTTACTAGCTGGAAGTAAGGGAGTTGGGGCATGAAGTTATTTCTAGGAGTTGGACACATACCAAGTTTAGCTCAGTTCTGGGCATCTTTGAAAGTCTTATTCAAACTTGTTCCTACATAGTAACTTACAACTTTGAATGAGAATGTGCTTTCTTACAGCAACGTGCTATATGTTCTGAATGCTCGAATTGGGAATCTGTGTCAAAACTTTGTTAGGAATTATGTGATCCTTACTAGCTGGAAGTAAGCGAGTTGGGGCATGAAGTTATTTCTAGGAGTTGGAGACATACCAAGTTTAGCTCAGTTCTGGGCATCTTTGAAATACCTATACAAACTTGATCCTACATAGTAACTTGCAACTTTGAATGAGATTGTGCTTGCTTAGAGCAACGTGCTATATGTTCTGAATGCCCGAATTGGGAATCTGTGTCAAAATTTGTTAGGAATTATGTGATCCTTACTAGCTGGAAGTAAGGGAGTTGGGGCATGAAGGTATTTCTAGGAGTTGGACACATACCAAGTTTAGCACAGTTCTGGGCATCTTTGAAATACCTATACAAACTTGTTCCTACATAGTAGCTTGCAACTTTGAATGAGAATGTGCTTGCTTACAGCAACGTGCTATATGCTCTGAATGCCCGAATTTGGAATCTGTGTCAAAACTTTGTTAGGAAGTATGTGATTCTTACTAGATGGAAGTAAGGGAGATGGGGCATGACGTTATTTCTAGGAGTTGGACACATACCAATTTTAGCTCAGTTCTGGGCATCTTTGAAATACCTATACAAACTTGTTCCTACATAGTAACTTGCAACTATGAATGAGAATGTGCTTGCTTACAGCAACGTGCTATATGTTCTGAATGCCCGAATTGGGAATCTGTGTCAAAACTTTGTTAGGAATTATGTGATCCTTACTAGCTGGAAGTAAGGGAGATGGGGCATGAAGTTATTTCTAGGAGTTGGACACATACCAAGTTTAGCTCAGTTCTGGGCATCTTTGAAATACCTATACAAACTTGTTCCTACATAGTAACTTGCAACTTTGAATGAGAATGTGCTTGCTTACAGCAACGTGCTATATGTTCTGAAAGCCCGAATTGGGAATCTGTTTCAAAACTTTGTTAGGAATTATGTGATCCTTACTAGCTGGAAGTAAGGGAGATGGGGCATGAAGTTATTTCTAGGAGTTGGACACATACCAAGTTTAGCTCAGTTCTGGGCATCTTTGAAATACCTATACAAACTTGTTCCTACATAGTAACTTGCATCTTTGAATGAGAATGTGCTTGCTAACAGCAACGTGCTATATGTTCTGAATGCCCGAATTGGGAATCTGTGTCAAAACTTTGTTAGGAATTACGTGATCCTTACTAGCTAGAAGTAAGGGAGTTGCGGCATGAAGTTATTTCTAGGAGTTGGACACATACCAAGTTAAGCTCAGTTCTGGGCATCTTTGAAATACCTATTCAAACTTGTTCCTAGATAGTAACTTGCAACTTTGAATGAGAATGTGCTTGCTTACAGCAACGTGCTATATGTTGTGAATGCCCGAATTGGGAATCTGTGTCAAAACTTTGTTAGGAATTATGTGATCCTTACTAGCTGGAAGTAAGGGAGTTGGGGCATGAAGTTATTTCTAGGAGTTGGACACATACCATGTTTAGCTCAGTTCTGGGCATCTTTGAAATACCTATACAAACTTGTTCCTACATAGTAACTTGCAACTTTGAATGAGAACGTGCTTGCTTACAGCAACGTGCTATATGTTCTGAATGCCCGAATGGGAATCTGTGTCAAAATTTGTTAGGAATTATGTGATCCTTACTATCTGGAAGTAAGGGAGATGGGGCATGGAGTTATTTCTAGGAGTTGGAGACATACCAAGTTTAGCTCAGTTCTGGGCATCTTTGAAATACCTATACAAACTTGTTCCTACATAGTAACTTGCAACTTTGAATGAGAATGTGCTTGCTTGCAGCGACGTGCTATATGTTCTGAATGCCCGAATTGGGAATCTGTGTCAAAACTTTGTTAGGAATTATGTGATCCTTACTAGCTGGAAGTAAGGGAGATGGGGCCTGAAGTTATTTCTAGGAGTCGGAGACCTACAACATTTAGCTCTGTTCTGGGCATCTTTGAAATACCTATACAAACTTGTTCCTACATAATAACTTGCAACTTTGAATGAGAATGTGCTTGCTTACAGCAATGTGCTATATGTTCTGAATGCCCGAATAGGGAATCTGTGTCAAAACTTTGTTAGAAATTACGTGATCCTTACTAGCTGGAAGTAAGGGAGATGGGGCATGAAGTTATTTCTAGGAGTTGGAGACATACCAAGTTTAGCTCAGTTCTGGGCATCTTTGAAATACCTATACAAACTTGTTCCTACATAGTAACTTGCAACTTTGAATGAGAATGAGCTTGCTTACAACAACGTGCTATATGTTCTGAATGCCCGAATTGGGAATCTGTGTCAAAACTTTTTTAGGAATTATGTGATCCTTACTAGCTGGAAGTAAGGGAGATGGGGCATGAAGTTATTTCTAGAGGTTGGACACATACAACGTTTAGCTCTGTTCTGGGCATCTTTGAAAGTCCTATTCTAACTTGTTCCTACATAGTAACTTGCAACTTTGAATGAGAATGTGCTTGCTTACAGCAACGTGCTATATGTTCTGAATGGCCGAATTGGGATCTGTGTCAAAACTTTGTTAGGAATTATGTGATCCTTACTAGCTGTAAGTAAGGGAGTTGGGGCATGAAGTTATTTCTAGGAGTTGGACAACTACCATGTTTAGCTCAGTTCTGGGCATCTTTGAAATACCTATACAAACTTGTTCCTACATAGTAACTTGCAACTTTGAATGAGAATGTGCTTGCTTACAGCAACGTGCTATATGTTCTGAATGCCCGAATTGGGAATCTGTGTCAAAACTTTGTTAGGAATTACGTGATCCTTACTAGCTGGAAGTAAGGGAGATTGGGCATGAAGTTATTTCTAGGAGTTGGACACATACCAAGTTTAGCTCAGTTCTGGGCATCTTTTAAATACCTATACAAACTTGTTCCTACATAGTAAGTTGCAACTTTGAATGAGAATGTGCTTGCTTACAGCAACGTGCTATATGTTCTGAATGCCCGAATTGGGAATCTGTGTCAAAACTTTGTTAGGAATTATGTGATCCTTACTAGATGGAAGTAAGGGAGATGGGGCATGAAGTTATTTCTAGGAGTTGGAGACATACCAAGTTTAGCTCAGTTCTGGGCATCTTTGAAATACCTATACAAACTTGATCCTACATAGTAACTTGCAACTTTGAATGAGAATGTGCTTTCTTACAGCAACGTGCTATATGTTCTGAATGCCCGAATTGGGAATCTGTGTCAAAACTTTGTTAGGAATTATGTGATCCTTACTAGATGGAAGTAAGGGAGATGGGGCATGAAGTTATTTCTAGGAGTTGGACACATACCAAGTTTTGCTCAGTTCTGGGCATCTTTGAAATACCTATACAAACTTGTTCCTACATAGTAACTTGCAAAATTGAATGAGAATGTGCTTGCTTACAGCAACGTGCTATATGTTCTGAATGCCCGAATTGGGAATCTGTGTCAAAACTTTGTTAGGAATTATGTGATCCTTACTAGCTGGAAGTAAGGGAGTTGGGGCATGAAGTTATTTCTAGGAGTTGGACACATACCAAGTTTAGCTCAGTTCTGGGCATCTTTGAAAGTCTTATTCAAACTTGTTCCTACATAGTAACTTACAACTTTGAATGAGAATGTGCTTTCTTACAGCAACGTGCTATATGTTCTGAATGCTCGAATTGGGAATCTGTGTCAAAACTTTGTTAGGAATTATGTGATCCTTACTAGCTGGAAGTAAGCGAGTTGGGGCATGAAGTTATTTCTAGGAGTTGGAGACATACCAAGTTTAGCTCAGTTCTGGGCATCTTTGAAATACCTATACAAACTTGATCCTACATAGTAACTTGCAACTTTGAATGAGATTGTGCTTGCTTAGAGCAACGTGCTATATGTTCTGAATGCCCGAATTGGGAATCTGTGTCAAAATTTGTTAGGAATTATGTGATCCTTACTAGCTGGAAGTAAGGGAGTTGGGGCATGAAGGTATTTCTAGGAGTTGGACACATACCAAGTTTAGCACAGTTCTGGGCATCTTTGAAATACCTATACAAACTTGTTCCTACATAGTAGCTTGCAACTTTGAATGAGAATGTGCTTGCTTACAGCAACGTGCTATATGCTCTGAATGCCCGAATTTGGAATCTGTGTCAAAACTTTGTTAGGAAGTATGTGATTCTTACTAGATGGAAGTAAGGGAGATGGGGCATGACGTTATTTCTAGGAGTTGGACACATACCAATTTTAGCTCAGTTCTGGGCATCTTTGAAATACCTATACAAACTTGTTCCTACATAGTAACTTGCAACTATGAATGAGAATGTGCTTGCTTACAGCAACGTGCTATATGTTCTGAATGCCCGAATTGGGAATCTGTGTCAAAACTTTGTTAGGAATTATGTGATCCTTACTAGCTGGAAGTAAGGGAGATGGGGCATGAAGTTATTTCTAGGAGTTGGACACATACCAAGTTTAGCTCAGTTCTGGGCATCTTTGAAATACCTATACAAACTTGTTCCTACATAGTAACTTGCAACTTTGAATGAGAATGTGCTTGCTTACAGCAACGTGCTATATGTTCTGAAAGCCCGAATTGGGAATCTGTTTCAAAACTTTGTTAGGAATTATGTGATCCTTACTAGCTGGAAGTAAGGGAGATGGGGCATGAAGTTATTTCTAGGAGTTGGACACATACCAAGTTTAGCTCAGTTCTGGGCATCTTTGAAATACCTATACAAACTTGTTCCTACATAGTAACTTGCATCTTTGAATGAGAATGTGCTTGCTAACAGCAACGTGCTATATGTTCTGAATGCCCGAATTGGGAATCTGTGTCAAAACTTTGTTAGGAATTACGTGATCCTTACTAGCTAGAAGTAAGGGAGTTGCGGCATGAAGTTATTTCTAGGAGTTGGACACATACCAAGTTAAGCTCAGTTCTGGGCATCTTTGAAATACCTATTCAAACTTGTTCCTAGATAGTAACTTGCAACTTTGAATGAGAATGTGCTTGCTTACAGCAACGTGCTATATGTTGTGAATGCCCGAATTGGGAATCTGTGTCAAAACTTTGTTAGGAATTATGTGATCCTTACTAGCTGGAAGTAAGGGAGTTGGGGCATGAAGTTATTTCTAGGAGTTGGACACATACCATGTTTAGCTCAGTTCTGGGCATCTTTGAAATACCTATACAAACTTGTTCCTACATAGTAACTTGCAACTTTGAATGAGAACGTGCTTGCTTACAGCAACGTGCTATATGTTCTGAATGCCCGAATGGGAATCTGTGTCAAAATTTGTTAGGAATTATGTGATCCTTACTATCTGGAAGTAAGGGAGATGGGGCATGGAGTTATTTCTAGGAGTTGGAGACATACCAAGTTTAGCTCAGTTCTGGGCATCTTTGAAATACCTATACAAACTTGTTCCTACATAGTAACTTGCAACTTTGAATGAGAATGTGCTTGCTTGCAGCGACGTGCTATATGTTCTGAATGCCCGAATTGGGAATCTGTGTCAAAACTTTGTTAGGAATTATGT
Organism: Diceros bicornis minor; assembly: GCF_020826845.1. Lineage (NCBI taxonomy): Eukaryota > Metazoa > Chordata > Mammalia > Perissodactyla > Rhinocerotidae > Diceros > Diceros bicornis. The sequence continues at coordinate 1,775,296 of NW_026691750.1, forward strand.
GATCCTTACTAGCTGGAAGTAAGGGAGATGGGGCCTGAAGTTATTTCTAGGAGTCGGAGACCTACAACATTTAGCTCTGTTCTGGGCATCTTTGAAATACCTATACAAACTTGTTCCTACATAATAACTTGCAACTTTGAATGAGAATGTGCTTGCTTACAGCAATGTGCTATATGTTCTGAATGCCCGAATAGGGAATCTGTGTCAAAACTTTGTTAGAAATTACGTGATCCTTACTAGCTGGAAGTAAGGGAGATGGGGCATGAAGTTATTTCTAGGAGTTGGAGACATACCAAGTTTAGCTCAGTTCTGGGCATCTTTGAAATACCTATACAAACTTGTTCCTACATAGTAACTTGCAACTTTGAATGAGAATGAGCTTGCTTACAACAACGTGCTATATGTTCTGAATGCCCGAATTGGGAATCTGTGTCAAAACTTTTTTAGGAATTATGTGATCCTTACTAGCTGGAAGTAAGGGAGATGGGGCATGAAGTTATTTCTAGAGGTTGGACACATACAACGTTTAGCTCTGTTCTGGGCATCTTTGAAAGTCCTATTCTAACTTGTTCCTACATAGTAACTTGCAACTTTGAATGAGAATGTGCTTGCTTACAGCAACGTGCTATATGTTCTGAATGGCCGAATTGGGATCTGTGTCAAAACTTTGTTAGGAATTATGTGATCCTTACTAGCTGTAAGTAAGGGAGTTGGGGCATGAAGTTATTTCTAGGAGTTGGACAACTACCATGTTTAGCTCAGTTCTGGGCATCTTTGAAATACCTATACAAACTTGTTCCTACATAGTAACTTGCAACTTTGAATGAGAATGTGCTTGCTTACAGCAACGTGCTATATGTTCTGAATGCCCGAATTGGGAATCTGTGTCAAAACTTTGTTAGGAATTACGTGATCCTTACTAGCTGGAAGTAAGGGAGATTGGGCATGAAGTTATTTCTAGGAGTTGGACACATACCAAGTTTAGCTCAGTTCTGGGCATCTTTTAAATACCTATACAAACTTGTTCCTACATAGTAAGTTGCAACTTTGAATGAGAATGTGCTTGCTTACAGCAACGTGCTATATGTTCTGAATGCCCGAATTGGGAATCTGTGTCAAAACTTTGTTAGGAATTATGTGATCCTTACTAGATGGAAGTAAGGGAGATGGGGCATGAAGTTATTTCTAGGAGTTGGAGACATACCAAGTTTAGCTCAGTTCTGGGCATCTTTGAAATACCTATACAAACTTGATCCTACATAGTAACTTGCAACTTTGAATGAGAATGTGCTTTCTTACAGCAACGTGCTATATGTTCTGAATGCCCGAATTGGGAATCTTTGTCAAATCTTTGTTAGGAATTATGTGATCCTTACTAGCTGGAAGTAAGGGAGTTGGGGCATGAAGTTATTTCTAGGAGTTGGACACATACCAAGTTTAGCTCAGTTCTGGGCATCTTTGAAAGTCTTATTCAAACCTGTTCCTACATAGTAACTTGCAACTTTGAATGAGAATGTGCTTTCTTACAGCAACGTGCTATATGTTCTGAATGCCCGAATTGGGAATCTGTGTCAAAACTTTGTTAGGAATTATGTGATCCTTACTAGCTGGAAGTAAGGGAGTTGGGGCATGAAGTTATTTCTAGGAGTTGGACACATACCATGTTTAGCACAGTTCTGGGCATCTTTGAAATTCCTATTCAAACTTGTTCCTACATAGTAACTTACAACTTTGAATGAGAATGTGCTTTCTTACAGCAACGTGCTATATGTTCTGAATGCTCGAATTGGGAATCTGTGTCAAAACTTTGTTAGGAATTATGTGATCCTTACTAGCTGGAAGTAAGGGAGTTGGGGCATGAAGTTATTTCTAGGAGTTGGAGACATACCAAGTTTAGCTCAGTTCTGGGCATCTTTGAAATACCTATACAAACTTGTTCCTACATAGTAACTTGCAACTTTGAATGAGAATGTGCTTGCTTACAGCAACGTGCTATATGTTCTGAATGCCCGAATTGGGAATCTGTGTCAAAACTTTGTTAGGAATTATGTGATCCTTACTAGCTGGAAGTAAGGGAGTTGGGGCATGAAGTTATTTCTAGGAGTTGGACACATACCATGTTTAGCTCAGTTCTGGGCATCTTTGAAAGTCTTATTCAAACTTGTTCCTACATAGTAACTTGCAACTTTGAATGAGAATGTGCTTTCTTACAGCAACGTGCTATATGTTCTGAATGCCCGAATTGGGAATCTGTGTCAAAACTTTGTTAGGAATTATGTGATCCTTACTAGCTGGAAGTAAGGGAGTTGGGGCATGAAGTTATTTCTAGGTGTTCGAGACATACCAAGTTTAGCACAGTTCTGGGCATCTTTGAAATACCTATACAAACTTGTTCCTACATAGTAACTTGCAACTTTGAATGAGAATGTGCTTGCTTACAGCAACGTGCTATATGTTCTGAATGCCCGAATTGGGAATCTGTGTCAAAACTTTGTTAGGAATTATGTGATCCTTACTAGATGGAAGTAAGGGAGTTGCGGCATGAAGTTATTTCTAGGAGTTGGACACATACCAAGTATTGCTCAGTTCTGGGCATCTTTGAAATACCTATACAAACTTGTTCCTACATAGTAACTTGCAACTTTGAATGAGAATGTGCTTGCTTACAGCAACGTGCTATATGTTCTGAATGCCCGAATTGGGAATCTGTGTCAAAACTTTGTTAGGAATTATGTGATCCTTACTAGCTGGAAGTAAGGGAGATGGGGCATGAAGTTATTTCTAGGAGTTGGACACATACCAAGTTTAGCTCAGTTCTGGGCATCTTTGAAATACCTATACAAACTTGTTCCTACATAGTAACTTGCAACTTTGAATGAGAATGTGCTTGCTTACAGCAACGTGCTATATGTTCTGAATGCCCGAATTGGGAATCTGTGTCAAAACTTTGTTAGGAATTATGTGATCCTTACTAGCCGGAAGTAAGGGAGATGGGGCATGAAGTTATTTCTAGGAGTTGGAGACATACAACGTTTAGGTCAGTTCTGGGCATCTTTGAAATACCTATACAAACTTGTTCCTACATAGTAATTTGCATCTTTGAGTGAGAATGTGCTTGCTTACAGCAACGTGCTATATGTTCTGAATGCCCGAATTGGGAATCTGTGTCAAAACTTTGTTAGGAATTATGTGATCCTTACTAGCTGGAAGTAAGGGAGTTGGGGCATGAAGTTATTTCTAGGAGTTGGACACATACCAAGTTTAGCTCAGTTCTGGACATCTTTGAAATACCTATACAAACTTGTTCCTACATAGTAACTTGCAACTTTGAATGAGAATGTGCTTGCTTACAGCAACGTGCTATATGTTCTGAATGCCCGAATTGGGAATCTGTGTCAAACCTTTGTTAGGAATTATGTGATCCTTACTATCTGGAAGTAAGGGAGATGGGGCATGGAGTTATTTCTAGGAGTTGGAGACATACCAAGTTTAGCTCAGTTCTGGGCATCTTTGAAATACCTATACAAACTTGTTCCTACATAGTAACTTGCAACTTTGAATGAGAACGTGCTTGCTTACAGCAACGTGCTATATGTTCTGAATGCCCGAATGGGAATCTGTGTCAAAACTTTGTTAGGAATTATGTGATCCTTACTATCTGGAAGTAAGGGAGATGGGGCATGGAGTTATTTCTAGGAGTTGGAGACATACCAAGTTTAGCTCAGTTCTGGGCATCTTTGAAAGTCTTATTCAAACCTGTTCCTACATAGTAACTTGCAACATTGAATGAGAATGTGCTTTCTTACAGCAACGTGCTATATGTTCTGAATGCCCGAATTGGGAATCTGTGTCAAAACTTTGTTAGGAATTATGTGATCCTTACTAGCTGGAAGTAAGGGAGTTGGGGCATGAAGTTATTTCTAGGAGTTGGACACATACCATGTTTAGCACAGTTCTGGGCATCTTTGAAATTCCTATTCAAACTTGTTCCTACATAGTAACTTACAACTTTGAATGAGAATGTGCTTTCTTACAGCAACGTGCTATATGTTCTGAATGCTCGAATTGGGAATCTGTGTCAAAACTTTGTTAGGAATTATGTGATCCTTACTAGCTGGAAGTAAGGGAGTTGGGGCATGAAGTTATTTCTAGGAGTTGGAGACATACCAAGTTTAGCTCAGTTCTGGGCATCTTTGAAATACCTATACAAACTTGTTCCTACATAGTAACTTGCAACTTTGAATGAGAATGTGCTTGCTTACAGCAACGTGCTATATGTTCTGAATGCCCGAATTGGGAATCTGTGTCAAAACTTTGTTAGGAATTATGTGATCCTTACTAGCTGGAAGTAAGGGAGTTGGGGCATGAAGTTATTTCTAGGAGTTGGACACATACCATGTTTAGCTCAGTTCTGGGCATCTTTGAAAGTCTTATTCAAACTTGTTCCTACATAGTAACTTGCAACTTTGAATGAGAATGTGCTTTCTTACAGCAACGTGCTATATGTTCTGAATGCCGAATTGGGAATCTGTGTCAAAACTTTGTTAGGAATTATGTGATCCTTACTAGCTGGAAGTAAGGGAGTTGGGGCATGAAGTTATTTCTAGGAGTTGGACACATACAACTTTTATCTCTGTTCTGGGCATCTTTGAAATACCTATACAAACTTGTTCCTACATAGTAACTTGCAACTTTGAATGAGAATGTGCTTGCTTACAGCAACGTGCTATATGTTCTGAATGCCGGAATTGGGAATCTGTGTCAAAACTTTGTTAGGAATTATGTGATCCTTACTAGCTGGAAGAAAGGGAGATGGGGCATGAAGTTATTTCTAGGAGTTGGACACATACCAAGTTTAGCTCAGTTCTGGGCATCTTTGAAATACCTATACAAAGTTGTTCCTACATAGTAACTTGCAACTTTGAATGAGAATGTGCTTGCTTACAGGAACGTGCTATATGTTCTGAATGCCCGAATTGGGAATCTGTGTCAAAACATTGTTAGGAATTATGTGATCCTTACTAGCTGGAAGTAAGGGAGTTGGGGCATGAAGTTATTTCTAGGAGTTGGACACATACCAAGTTTAGCACAGTTCTGGGCATCTTTGAAATTCCTATTCAAACTTGCTCCTACATAGTAACTTACAACTTTGAATGAGAATGTGCTTTCTTACAGCAACGTGCTATATGTTCTGAATGCTCGAATTGGGAATCTGTGTCAAAACTTTGTTAGGAATTATGTGATCCTTACTAGCTGGAAGTAAGGGAGTTGGGGCATGAAGTTATTCCTAGGTGTTCGAGACATACCAAGTTTAGCACAGTTCTGGGCATCTTTGAAATACCTATACAAACTTGTTCCTACATAGTAACTTGCAACTTTGAATGAGAATGTGCTTGCTTAGAGCAACGTGCTATATGTTCTGAATGCCCGAATTGGGAATCTGTGTCAAAACTTTGTTAGGAATTATGTGATCCTTACTAGATGGAAGTAAGGGAGTTGCGGCATGAAGTTATTTCTAGGAGTTGGACACATACCAAGTATTGCTCAGTTCTGGGCATCTTTGAAATACCTATACAAACTTGTTCCTACATAGTAACTTGCAACTTTGAATGAGAATGTGCTTGCTTACAGCAACGTGCTATATGTTCTGAATGCCCGAATTGGGAATCTGTGTCAAAACTTTGTTAGGAATTATGTGATCCTTACTAGCTGGAAGTAAGGGAGATGGGGCATGAAGTTATTTCTAGGAGTTGGACACATACCAAGTTTAGCTCAGTTCTGGGCATCTTTGAAATACCTATACAAACTTGTTCCTACATAGTAACTTGCAACTTTGAATGAGAATGTGCTTGCTTACAGCAACGTGCTATATGTTCTGAATGCCCGAATTGGGAATCTGTGTCAAAACTTTGTTAGGAATTATGTGATCCTTACTAGCCGGAAGTAAGGGAGATGGGGCATGAAGTTATTTCTAGGAGTTGGAGACATACAACGTTTAGCTCAGTTCTGGGCATCTTTGAAATACCTATACAAACTTGTTCCTACATAGTAATTTGCATCTTTGAATGAGAATGTGCTTGCTTACAGCAACGTGCTATATGTTCTGAATGCCCGAATTGGGAATCTGTGTCAAAACTTTGTTAGGAATTATGTGATCCTTACTAGCTGGAAGAAGGGAGTTGGGGCATGAAGTTATTTCTAGGAGTTGGACACATACCAAGTTTAGCTCAGTTCTGGGCATCTTTGAAATACCTATACAAACTTGTTCCTACATAGTAACTTGCAACTTTGAATGAGAATGTGCTTGCTTACAGCAACGTGCTATATGTTCTGAATGCCCGAATTGGGAATCTGTGTCAAACCTTTGTTAGGAATTATGTGATCCTTACTATCTGGAAGTAAGGGAGATGGGGCATGGAGTTATTTCTAGGAGTTGGAGACATACCAAGTTTAGCTCAGTTCTGGGCATCTTTGAAATACCTATACAAACTTGTTCCTACATAGTAACTTGCAACTTTGAATGAGAACGTGCTTGCTTACAGCAACGTGCTATATGTTCTGAATGCCCGAATGGGAATCTGTGTCAAAACTTTGTTAGGAATTATGTGATCCTTACTATCTGGAAGTAAGGGAGATGGGGCATGGAGTTATTTCTAGGAGTTGGAGACATACCAAGTTTAGCTCAGTTCTGGGCATCTTTGAAATACCTATACAAACTTGTTCCTACATAGTAACTTGCAACTTTGAATGAGAATGTGCTTGCTTGCAGCGACGTGCTATATATTCTGAATGCCCGAATTGGGAATCTGTGTCAAAACTTTGTTAGGAATTATGTGATCCTTACTAGCTGGAAGTAAGGGAGATGGGGCCTGAAGTTATTTCTAGGAGTCGGAGACCTACAACATTTAGCTCTGTTCTGGGCATCTTTGAAATACCTATACAAACTTGTTCCTACATAATAACTTGCAACTTTGAATGAGAATGTGCTTGCTTACAGCAATGTGCTATATGTTCTGAATGCCCGAATAGGGAATCTGTGTCAAAACTTTGTTAGAAATTACGTGATCCTTACTAGCTGGAAGTAAGGGAGATGGGGCATGAAGTTATTTCTAGGAGTTGGAGACATACCAAGTTTAGCTCAGTTCTGGGCATCTTTGAAATACCTATACAAACTTGTTCCTACATAGTAACTTGCAACTTTGAATGAGAATGAGCTTGCTTACAACAACGTGCTATATGTTCTGAATGCCCGAATTGGGAATCTGTGTCAAAACTTTGTTAGGAATTATGTGATCCTTACTAGCTGGAAGTAAGGGAGATGGGGCATGAAGTTATTTCTAGAGGTTGGACACATACAACGTTTAGCTCTGTTCTGGGCATCTTTGAAAGTCCTATTCTAACTTGTTCCTACATAGTAACTTGCAACTTTGAATGAGAATGTGCTTGCTTACAGCAACGTGCTATATGTTCTGAATGGCCGAATTGGGATCTGTGTCAAAACTTTGTTAGGAATTATGTGATCCTTACTAGCTGTAAGCAAGGGAGTTGGGGCATGAAGTTATTTCTAGGAGTTGGACAACTACCATGTTTAGCTCAGTTCTGGGCATCTTTGAAATACCTATACAAACTTGTTCCTACATAGTAACTTGCAACTTTGAATGAGAATGTGCTTGCTTACAGCAACGTGCTATATGTTCTGAATGCCCGAATTGGGAATCTGTGTCAAAACTTTGTTAGGAATTATGTGATCCTTACTAGCTGGAAGTAAGGGAGATTGGGCATGAAGTTATTTCTAGGAGTTGGACACATACCAAGTTTAGCTCAGTTCTGGGCATCTTTGAAATACCTATACAAACTTGTTCCTACATAGTAACTTGCAACTTTGAATGAGAATGTGCTTGCTTACAGCAACGTGCTATATGTTCTGAATGCCCGAATTGGGAATCTGTGTCAAAACTTTGTTAGGAATTATGTGATCCTTACTAGATGGAAGTAAGGGAGATGGGGCATGAAGTTATTTCTAGGAGTTGGAGACATACCAAGTTTAGCTCAGTTCTGGGCATCTTTGAAATACCTATACAAACTTGATCCTACATAGTAACTTGCAACTTTGAATGAGAATGTGCTTTCTTACAGCAACGTGCTATATGTTCTGAATGCCCGAATTGGGAATCTGTGTCAAAACTTTGTTAGGAATTATGTGATCCTTACTAGCTGGAAGTAAGGGAGTTGGGGCATGAAGTTATTTCTAGGAGTTGGACACATACCAAGTTTAGCTCAGTTCTGGGCATCTTTGAAAGTCTTATTCAAACCTGTTCCTACATAGTAACTTGCAACTTTGAATGAGAATGTGCTTTCTTACAGCAACGTGCTATATGTTCTGAATGCCCGAATTGGGAATCTGTGTCAAAACTTTGTTAGGAATTATGTGATCCTTACTAGCTGGAAGTAAGGGAGTTGGGGCATGAAGTTATTTCTAGGAGTTGGACACATACCATGTTTAGCACAGTTCTGGGCATCTTTGAAATTCCTATTCAAACTTGTTCCTACATAGTAACTTACAACTTTGAATGAGAATGTGCTTTCTTACAGCAACGTGCTATATGTTCTGAATGCTCGAATTGGGAATCTGTGTCAAAACATTGTTAGGAATTATGTGATGCTTACTAGCTGGAAGTAAGGGAGTTGGGGCATGAAGTTATTTCTAGGAGTTGGAGACATACCAAGTTTAGCACAGTTCTGGGCATCTTTGAAATTCCTATTCAAACTTGCTCCTACATAGTAACTTACAACTTTGAATGAGAATGTGCTTTCTTACAGCAACGTGCTATATGTTCTGAATGCTCGAATTGGGAATCTGTGTCAAAACTTTGTTAGGAATTATGTGATCCTTACTAGATGGAAGTAAGGGAGATGTGGCATGAAGTTATTTCTAGGAGTTGGACACATACCAAGTATTGCTCAATTCTGGGCATCTTTGAAATACCTATACAAACTTGTTCCTACATAGTAACTTGCAACTTTGAATGAGAATGTGCTTGCTTACAGCAACGTGCTATATGTTCTGAATGCCCGAATTGGGAATCTGTGTCAAAACTTTGTTAGGAAATATGTGATCCTTACTAGCTGGAAGTAAGGGAGATGGGGCATGAAGTTATTTCTAGGAGTTGGACACATACCAAGTTTAGCTCAGTTCTGGGCATCTTTGAAATACCTATACAAACTTGTTCCTACATAGTAACTTGCAACTTTGAATGAGAATGTGCTTGCTTACAGCAACGTGCTATATGTTCTGAATGCCCGAATTGTTAATCTGTGTCAAAACTTTGTTAGGAATTATGTGATCCTTACTAGCTGGAAGTAAGGGAGTTGGGGCATGAAGTTATTTCTAGGAGTTGGACACATACCATGTTTAGCTCAGTTCTGGGCATCTTTGAAAGTCTTATTCAAACTTGTTCCTACATAGTAACTTGCAACTTTGAATGAGAATGTGCTTTCTTACAGCATCGTGCTATATGTTCTGAATGCCCGAATTGGGAATCTGTGTCAAAACTTTGTTAGGAATTATGTGATCCTTACTAGCTGGAAGTAAGGGAGTTGGGGCATGAAGTTATTTCTAGGAGTTGGACACATACAACTTTTAGCTCAGTTCTGGGCATCTTTGAAATACCTATACAAACTTGTTCCTACATAGTAACTTGCAACTTTGAATGAGAATGTGCTTGCTTACAGCAACGTGCTATATGTTCTGAATGCCGGAATTGGGAATCTGTGTCAAAACTTTGTTAGGAATTATGTGATCCTTACTAGCTGGAAGAAAGGGAGATGGGGCATGAAGTTATTTCTAGGAGTTGGACACATACCAAGTTTAGCTCAGTTCTGGGCATCTTTGAAATACCTATACAAAGTTGTTCCTACATAGTAACTTGCAACTTTGAATGAGAATGTGCTTGCTTACAGGAACGTGCTATATGTTCTGAATGCCCGAATTGGGAATCTGTGTCAAAACATTGTTAGGAATTATGTGATCCTTACTAGCTGGAAGTAAGGGAGTTGGGGCATGAAGGTATTTCTAGGAGTTGGACACATACCAAGTTTAGCTCAGTTCTGGGCATCTTTGAAATACCTATACAAACTTGTTCCTACATAGTAACTTGCAACTTTGAATGAGAATGTGCTTGCTTACAGCAACGTGCTATATGTTCTGAATGCCCGAATTGGGAATCTGTGTCAAAACTTTGTTAGGAATTATGTGATCCTTACTAGCTGGAAGTAAGGGAGATGGGGCATGAAGTTATTTCTAGGAGTTGGACACATACCAAGTTTAGCTCAGTTCTGGGCATGTTTGAAATACCTATACAAACTTGTTCCTACATAGTAACTTGCAACTTTGAATGAGAATGTGCTTGCTTACAGCAACTAGCTATATGTTCTGAATGCCCGAATTGGGAATCTGTGTCAAAACTTTGTTAGGAATTATGTGATCCTTACTAGCTGGAAGTAAGGGAGATGGGGCATGAAGTTATTTCTAGGAGTTGGAGACATACAACATTTAGCTCTGTTCTGGGCATCTTTGAAATACCTATACAAACTTGTTTCTACATAGTAACTTGCAACTTTGAATGAGAATGTGCTTGCTTACAGCAACGTGCTATATGTTCTGAATGCCCGAATTGGGAATCTGTGTCAAAACTTTGTTAGGAATTATGTGATCCTTACTAGCTGGAAGTAAGGGAGATGGGGCATGAAGTTATTTCTAGGAGTTGGACACATACCAAGTTTAGCTCAGTCTGGGCATCTTTGAAATACCTATACAAACTTGTTCCTACATAGTAACTTGCAACTTTGAATGAGAATGTGCTTGCTTACAGCAACGTGCTATATGTTCTGAATGCCCGAATTGGGAATCTGTGTCAAAACTTTGTTAGGAATTATGTGATCCTTACTAGCTGGAAGTAAGGGAGTTGGGGCATGAAGTTATTTCTAGGAGTTGGACACATACCAAGTTTAGCTCAGTTCTGGGCATCTTTGAAATACCTATACAAACTTGTTCCTACATAGTAACTTGCAACTTTGAATGAGAATGTGCTTGCTTACAGCAACGTGCTATATGTTCTGAATGACCGAATTGGGAATCTGTGTCAAAACTTTGTTAGGAATTATGTGATCCTTACTAGCCGGAAGTAAGGGAGATGGGGCATGAAGTTATTTCTAGGAGTTGGAGACATACAACGTTTAGCTCAGTTCTGGGCATCTTTGAAATACCTATACAAACTTGTTCCTACATAGTAATTTGCATCTTTGAATGAGAATGTGCTTGCTTACAGCAACGTGCTATATGTTCTGAATGCCCGAATTGGGAATCTGTGTCAAAACTTTGTTAGGAATTATGTGATCCTTACTAGCTGGAAGTAAGGGAGTTGGGGCATGAAGTTATTTCTAGGAGTTGGACACATACCAAGTTTAGCTCAGTTCTGGGCATCTTTGAAATACCTATACAAACTTGTTCCTACATAGTAACTTGCAACTCTGAATGAGAATGTGCTTGCTTACAGCAACGTGCTATATGTTCTGAATGCCCGAATTGGGAATCTGTGTCAAACCTTTGTTAGGAATTATGTGATCCTTACTAGCTGGAAGTAAGGGAGATGGGGCATGAAGTTATTTCTAGGAGTTGGACACATACCAAGTTTAGCTCAGTACTGGGCTTCTTTGAAATTCCTATTCAAACTTGTTCCTACATAGTAACTTACAACTTTGAATGAGAATGTGCTTTCTTACAGCAACGTGCTATATGTTCTGAATGCTCGAATTGGGAATCTGTGTCAAAACTGGGTTAGGAATTATGTGATCCTTACTAGCTGGAAGTAAGGGAGTTGGGGCATGAAGGTATTTCTAGGATTTGGAGACATACCAAGTTTAGCTCAGTTCTGGGCATCTTTGAAATACCTATACAAACTTGTTCCTACATAGTAACTTGCAACTTTGAATGAGAATGTGCTTGCTTACAGCAACGTTATATGTTCTGAATGCCCGAATTGGGAATCTGTGTCAAAATTTGTTAGGAATTATGTGATCCTTACTAGCTGGAAGTAAGGGAGTTGGGGCATGAAGGTATTTCTAGGAGTTGGACACATACCAAGTTTAGCTCAGTTCTGGGCATCTTTGAAATACCTATACAAACTTGTTCCTACATAGTAACTTGCAACTTTGAATGAGAATGTGCTTGCTTACAGCAACGTGCTATATGTTCTGAATGCCCGAATTGGGAATCTGTGTCAAAACTTTGTTAGGAATTATGTGATCCTTACTAGCTGGAAGTAAGGGAGATGGGGCATGAAGTTATTTCTAGGAGTTGGACACATACCAAGTTTAGCTCAGTTCTGGGCATGTTTGAAATACCTATACAAACTTGTTCCTACATAGTAACTTGCAACTTTGAATGAGAATGTGCTTGCTTACAGCAACTAGCTATATGTTCTGAATGCCCGAATTGGGAATCTGTGTCAAAACTTTGTTAGGAATTATGTGATCCTTACTAGCTGGAAGTAAGGGAGATGGGGCATGAAGTTATTTCTAGGAGTTGGAGACATACAACATTTAGCTCTGTTCTGGGCATCTTTGAAATACCTATACAAACTTGTTTCTACATAGTAACTTGCAACTTTGAATGAGAATGTGCTTGCTTACAGCAACGTGCTATATGTTCTGAATGCCCGAATTGGGAATCTGTGTCAAAACTTTGTTAGGAATTATGTGATCCTTACTAGCTGGAGGTAAGGGAGATGGGGCATGAAGTTATTTCTAGGAGTTGGACACATACCAAGTTTAGCTCAGTCTGGGCATCTTTGAAATACCTATACAAACTTGTTCCTACATAGTAACTTGCAACTTTGAATGAGAATGTGCTTGCTTACAGCAACGTGCTATATGTTCTGAATGCCCGAATTGGGAATCTGTGTCAAAACTTTGTTAGGAATTATGTGATCCTTACTAGCTGGAAGTAAGGGAGATGGGGCATGAAGTTATTTCTAGAGGTTGGACACATACAACGTTTAGCTCAGTTCTGGGCATCTTTGAAATACCTATACAAACTTGTTCCTACATAGTAACTTGCAACTTTGAATGAGAATGTGCTTGCTTACAGCAACGTGCTATATGTTCTGAATGCCCGAATAGGGAAACTGTGTCAAAACTTTGTTAGGAATTATGTGATCCTTACTAGCTGGAAGTAAGCGAGATGGGGCATGAAGTTATTTCTAGGAGTTGGACACATACCAAGTTTAGCACAGTTCTGGGCATCTTTGAAATACCTATACAAACTTGTTCCTACATAGTAACTTGCAACTTTGAATGACGATGTGCTTGCTTACAGCAACGTGCTATATGTTCTGAATGCCCGAATTGGGAATCTGTGTCAAAACTTTGTTAGGAATTATGTGATCCTTACTAGCTGTAAGTAAAGGAGTTGGGGCATGAAGTTATTTCTAGGAGTTGGACACATACCAAGTTTAGCTCAGTTCTGGGCATTGTTGAAATACCTATACAAACTTGTTCCTACATAGTAACTTGCAACTTTGAATGAGAATGTGCTTGCTTACAGCAACGTGCTATATGTTCTGAATGCCCGAATTGGGAATCTGTGTCAAAATTTTTTAGGAATTATGTGATCCTTACTAGCTGGAAGTAAGGGAGATGGGGCATGAAGTTATTTCTAGGAGTTGGAGACATACCAAGTTTAGCTCAGTTCTGGGCATCTTTGAAATACCTATACAAACTTGTTCCTACATAGTAACTTGCAACTTTGAATGAGAATGAACTTGCTTACAGCAACGTGCTATATGTTCTGAATGCCCGAATTGGGAATCTGTGTCAAAACTTTGTTAGGAATTATGTGATCCTTACTAGCTGGAAGTAAGGGAGATGGGGCATGAAGTTATTTCTAGAGGTTGGACACATACAACGTTTAGCTCAGTTCTGGGCATCTTTGAAATACCTATACAATCTTGTTCCTACATAGTAACTTGCAACTTTGAATGAGAATGTGCTTGCTTACAGCAACGTGCTATATGTTCTGAATGCCCGAATAGGGAATCAGTGTCAAAACTTTGTTAGGAATTATGTGATCCTTACTAGCTGGAAGTAAGCGAGATGGGGCATGAAGGTATTTCTAGGAGTTGGACACATACCAAGTTTAACACAGTTCTGGGCATCTTTGAAATACCTATACAAACTTGTTCCTACATAGTAACTTGCAACTTTGAATGACGATGTGCTTGCTTACAGCAACGTGCTATATGTTCTGAATGCCCGAATTGGGAATCTGTGTCAAAACTTTGTTAGGAATTATGTGATCCTTACTAGCTGTAAGTAAAGGAGTTGGGGCATGAAGTTATTTCTAGGAGTTGGACACATACCAAGTTTAGCTCAGTTCTGGGCATCGTTGAAATACCTATACAAACTTGTTCCTACATAGTAACTTGCAACTTTGAATGAGAATGTGCTTGCTTACAGCAACGTGCTATATGTTCTGAATGCCCGAATTGGAAATCTGTGTCAAAACTTTGTTAGGAATTATGTGATCCTTACTAGCTGGAAGTAAGGGAGTTGGGGCATGAAGTTATTTCTAGGAGTTGGACACATACCAAGTTTAGCTCAGTACTGGGCATCTTTGAAATTCCTATTCTAACTTGTTCCTACATAGTAACTTACAACTTTGAATGAGAATGTGCTTTCTTACAGCAACGTGCTATATGTTCTGAATGCTCGAATTGGGAATCTGTGTCAAAACTTTGTTAGGAATTATGTGATCCTTACTAGCTGGAAGTAAGGGAGTTGGGGCATGAAGTTATTTCTAGGAGTTGGAGACATACCAAGTTTAGCTCAGTTCTGGGCATCTTTGAAATACCTATACAAACTTGTTCCTACATAGTAACTTGCAACTTTGAATGAGAATGTGCTTGCTTAGAGCAACGTGCTATATGTTCTGAATGCCCGAATTGGGAATCTGTGTCAAAACTTTGTTAGGAATTATGTGATCCTTACTAGCTGGAAGTAAGGGAGATGGGGCATGAAGTAATTTCTAGGAGTTGGAGACATACCAAGTTTAGCTCAGTTCTGGGCATCTTTGAAATACCTATACAAACTTGTTCCTACATAGTAACTTGCAACTTTGAATGAGAATGTGCTTGCTTACAGCAACGTGCTATATGTTCTGAAAGCCCGAATTGGGAATCTGTGTCAAAACTTTGTTAGGAATTATGTGATCCTTACTAGATGGAAGTAAGGGAGATGGGGCATGAAGTTATTTCTAGGAGTTGGACACATACCAAGTTTAGCTCAGTTCTGGGCATCTTTGAAATACCTATACAAACTTGTTCCTACATAGTAACTTACATCTTTGAATGAGAATGTGCTTGCTTACAGCAACGTGCTATATGTTCTGAATGCCCGAATTGGGAATCTGTGTCAAAACTTTGTTAGGAATTACGTGATCCTTACTAGCTGGAAGTAAGGGAGTTGCGGCATGAAGTTATTTCTAGGAGTTGGACACATACCAAGTTAAGCTCAGTTCAGGGCATCTTTGAAATACCTATTCAAACTTGTTCCTAGATAGTAACTTGCAACTTTGAATGAGAATGTGCTTGCTTACAGCAACGTGCTATATGTTGTGAATGCCCGAATTGGGAATCTGTGTCAAAACTTTGTTAGGAATTATGTGATCCTTACTAGCTGGAAGTAAGGGAGTTGGGGCATGAAGTTATTTCTAGGAGTTGGACACATACCATGTTTAGCTCAGTTCTGGGCATCTTTGAAATACCTATACAAACTTGTTCCTACATAGTAACTTGCAACTTTGAATGAGAACGTGCTTGCTTACAGCAACGTGCTATATGTTCTGAATGCCCGAATGGGAATCTGTGTCAAAACTTTGTTAGGAATTATGTGATCCTTACTATCTGGAAGTAAGGGAGATGGGGCATGGAGCTATATCTAGGAGTTGGAGACATACCAAGTTTAGCTCAGTTCTGGGCATCTTTGAAATACCTATACAAACTTGTTCCTACATGGTAACTTGCAACTTTGAATGAGAATGTGCTTGCTTGCAGCGACGTGCTATATGTTCTGAATGCCCGAATTGGAAATCTGTGTCAAAACTTTGTTAGGAATTATGTGATCCTTACTAGCTGGAAGTAAGGGAGATGGAGCCTGAAGTTATTTCTAGGAGTTGGAGACCTACAACATTTAGCTCTGTTCTGGGCATCTTTGAAATACCTATACAAACTTGTTCCCACATAATAACTTGCAACTTTGAATGAGAATTTGCTTGCTTACAGCAATGTGCTATATGTTCTGAATGCCCGAATAGGGAATCTGTGTCAAATCTTTGTTAGGAATTACGTGATCCTTACTAGCTGGAAGTAAGGGAGATGGGTTATGAAGTTATTTCTAGGAGTTGGAGACATACCAAGTTTAGCTCAGTTCTGGGCATCTTTGAAATACCTATACAAACTTGTTCCTACATAGTAACTTGCAACTTTGAATGAGAATGAGCTTGCTTACAACAACGTGCTATATGTTCTGAATGCCCGAATTGGGAATCTGTGTCAAAACTTTGTTAGGAATTATGTGATCCTTACTAGCTGGAAGTAAGGGAGATGGGGCATGAAGTTATTTCTAGAGGTTGGATACATACAACATTTAGCTCTGTTCTGGGCATCTTTGAAATACCTATACAAACTTGTTCCTACATAGTAACTTGCAACTTTGAATGAGAATGAGCTTGCTTACAACAACGTGCTATATGTTGTGAATGCCCGAATTGGGAATCTGTGTCAAAACTTTGTTAGGAATTATGTGATCCTTACTAGCTGGAAGTAAGCGAGATGGGGCATGAAGTTATTTCTAGGAGTTGGAAACATACAACGTTTAGCTCAGTTCTGGGCATCTTTGAAATACCTATACAAACTTGTTCCTACATAGTAACTTGCAACTTTGAATGAGAATGAGCTTCCTTACAGCAACGTGCTATATGTTCTGAATGCCCGAATTGGGAATCTGTGTCAAAACTTTGTTAGGAATTATGTGATCCTTACTAGCTGGAAGTAAGGGAGATGGGGCATGAAGTTATTTCTAGGAGTTGGACACATACGAAGTTTAGCTCAGTCTGGGCATCTTTGAAATACCTATACAAACTTGTTCCTACATAGTAACTTGCAACTTTGAATGAGAATGTGCTTGCTTACAGCAACGTGCTATATGTTCTGAATGCCCGAATTGGGAATCTGTGTCAAAACTTTGTTAGGAATTATGTGATCCTTACTAGCTGGAAGTAAGGGAGTTGGGGCATGAAGTTATTTCTAGGAGTTGGACACATACCAAGTTTAGCTCAGTTCTGGGCATCTTTGAAATACCTATACAAACTTGTTCCTACATAGTAACTTGCATCTTTGAATGAGAATGTGCTTGCTTACAGCAACGTGCTATATGTTCTGAATGCCCGAATTGGGAATCTGTGTCAAAACTTTGTTAGGAATTATGTGATCCTTACTAGCTGGAAGTAAGGGAGATGGGGCATGAAGTTATTTCTAGGAGTTGGACACATACCAAGTTTAGCTCAGTTCTGGGCATCTTTGAAATACCTATACAAACTTGTTCCTACATAGTAACTTGCAACTTTGAATGAGAATGTGCTTGCTTACAACAACGTGCTATATGTTCTGAAAGCCCGAATTGGGAATCTGTGTCAAAACTTTGTTAGGAATTATGTGATCCTTACTAGATGGAAGTAAGGGAGATGGGGCATGAAGTTATTTCTAGGAGTTGGACACATACCAAGTTTAGCTCAGTTCTGGGCATCTTTGAAATACCTATACAAACTTGTTCCTACATAGTAACTTGCATCTTTGAATGAGAATGTGCTTGCTTACAGCAACGTGCTATATGTTCTGAATGCCCGAATTGGGAATCTGTGTCAAAACTTTGTTAGGAATTATGTGATCCTTACTAGCTGGAAGTAAGGGAGTTGCGGCATGAAGTTATTTCTAGGAGTTGGACACATACCAAGTTAAGCTCAGTTCTGGGCATCTTTGAAATACCTATTCAAACTTGTTCCTAGATAGTAACTTGCAACTTTGAATGAGAATGTGCTTGCTTACAGCAACGTGCTATATGTTCTGAATGCCCAAATTGGGAATCTGTGTCAAAACTTTGTTAGGAATTATGTGATCCTTACTAGCTGGAAGTAAGGGAGTTGGGGCATGAAGTTATTTCTAGGAGTTGGACACATACCATGTTTATTTGAGTTCTGGGCATCTTTGAAATACCTATACAAACTTGTTCCTACATAGTAACTTGCAACTTTGAATGAGAATGTGCTTTCTTACAGCAACGTGCTATATGTTGTGAATGCCCGAATTGGGTTTCTGTGTCAAAACTTTGTTAGGAATTATGTGATCCTTACTAGCTGGAAGTAAGGGAGTTGGGGCATGAAGTTATTTCTAGGAGTTGGACACATACCATGTTTAGCTCAGTTCTGGGCATCTTTGAAATACCTATACAAACTTGTTCCTACATAGTAACTTGCAACTTTGAATGAGAACGTGCTTGCTTACAGCAACGTGCTATATGTTCTGAATGCCCGAATGGGAATCTGTGTCAAAACTTTGTTAGGAATTATGTGATCCTTACTATCTGGAAGTAAGGGAGATGGGGCATGGAGTTATTTCTAGGAGTTGGAGACATACCAAGTTTAGCTCAGTTCTGGGCATCTTTGAAATACCTATACAAACTTGTTCCTACATAGTAACTTGCAACTTTGAATGAGAATGTGCTTGCTTGCAGCGACGTGTTATATGTTCTGAATGCCCGAATTGGGAATCTGTGTCAAAACTTTGTTAGGAATTATGTGATCCTTACTAGCTGGAAGTAAGGGAGATGGGGCCTGAAGTTATTTCTAGGAGTTGGAGACCTACAACTTTTAGCTCTGTTCTGGGCATCTTTGAAATACCTATACAAACTTGTTCCTACATAGTAACTTGCAACTTTGAATGAGAATGTGCTTGCTTACAGCAACGTGCTATATGTTCTGAATGCCCGAATTGGGAATCTGTGTCAAAATTTGGTAGGAATTATGTGATCCTTACTAGCTGGAAGTAAGGGAGATGGGGCATGAAGTTATTTCTAGAGGTTGGACACATACAACGTTTAGCTCAGTTCTGGGCATCTTTGAAATAGCTATACAAACTTGTTCCTACATAGTAACTTGCAACTTTGAATGAGAATGTGCTTGCTTACAGCAACGTGCTATATGTTGTGAATGCCCGAATTGGGAATCTGTGTCAAAACTTTTTTAGGAATTATGTGATCCTTACTAGCTGGAAGTAAGCGAGATGGGGCATGAAGTTATTTCTAGGAGTTGGAAACAAACAAAGTTTAGCTCAGTTCTGGGCATCTTTGAAATACCTATACAAACTTGTTCCTACATAGTAACTTGCAACTTTGAATGAGAATGTGCTTGCTTACAGCAACGTGCTATATGTTCTGAATGCCCGAATTGGGAATCTGTGTCAAAACTTTGTTAGGAATTATGTGATCCTTACTAGCTGGAAGTAAGGGAGATGGGGCATGAAGTTATTTCTAGGAGTTGGACACATACCAAGTTTAGCTCAGTTCTGGGCATCTTTGAAATACCTATACAAACTTGTTCCTACATAGTAACTTGCAACTTTGAATGAGAATGTGCTTGCTTACAGCAACGTGCTATATGTTCTGAATGCCCGAATTGGGAATCTGTGTCAAAACTTTGTTAGGAATTATGTGATCCTTACTAGATGGAAGTAAGGGAGATGGGGCATGAAGTTATTTCTAGGATTTGGACACATACCAAGTTTAGCTCAGTTCTGGGCATCTTTGAAATACCTATACAAACTTGTTCCTACATAGTAACTTACATCTTTGAATGAGAATGTGCTTGCTTACAGCAACGTGCTATAGGTTCTTAATGCCCGAATTGGGAATCTGTGTCAAAACTTTGTTAGGAATTACGTGATCCTTACTAGCTGGAAGTAAGGGAGTTGCGGCATGAAGTTATTTCTAGGAGTTGGACACATACCAAGTTAAGCTCAGTTCAGGGCATCTTTGAAATACCTATTCAAACTTGTTCCTAGATAGTAACTTGCAACTTTGAATGAGAATGTGCTTGCTTACAGCAACGTGCTATATGTTGTGAATGCCCGAATTGGGAATCTGTGTCAAAACTTTGTTAGGAATTATGTGATCCTTACTAGCTGGAAGTAAGGGAGATGGGGCATGAAGTTATTTCTAGAGGTTGGACACATACAACGTTTAGCTCAGTTCTGGGCATCTTTGAAATACCTATACAAACTTGTTCCTACATAGTAACTTGCAACTTTGAATGAGAATGTGCTTGCTTACAGCAACGTGCTATATGTTCTGAATGCCCGAATAGGGAAACTGTGTCAAAACTTTGTTAGGAATTATGTGATCCTTACTAGCTGGAAGTAAGCGAGATGGGGCATGAAGTTATTTCTAGGAGTTGGACACATACCAAGTTTAGCACAGTTCTGGGCATCTTTGAAATACCTATACAAACTTGATCCTACATAGTAACTTGCAACTTTTAATGACGATGTGCTTGCTTACAGCAACGTGCTATATGTTCTGAATGCCCGAATTGGGAATCTGTGTCAAAACTTTGTTAGGAATTATGTGATCCTTACTAGCTGTAAGTAAAGGAGTTGGGGCATGAAGTTATTTCTAGGAGTTGGACACATACCAAGTTTAGCTCAGTTCTGGGCATTGTTGAAATACCTATACAAACTTGTTCCTACATAGTAACTTGCAACTTTGAATGAGAATGTGCTTGCTTACAGCAACGTGCTATATGTTCTGAATGCCCGAATTGGGAATCTGTGTCAAAATTTGTTAGGAATTATGTGATCCTTACTAGCTGGAAGTAAGGGAGATGGGGCATGAAGTTATTTCTAGGAGTTGGAGACATACCAAGTTTAGCTCAGTTCTGGGCATCTTTGAAATACCTATACAAACTTGTTCCTACATAGTAACTTGCAACTTTGAATGAGAATGAACTTGCTTACAGCAACGTGCTATATGTTCTGAATGCCCGAATTGGGAATCTGTGTCAAAACTTTGTTAGGAATTATGTGATCCTTACTAGCTGGAAGTAAGGGAGATGGGGCATGAAGTTATTTCTAGAGGTTGGACACATACAACGTTTAGCTCAGTTCTGGGCATCTTTGAAATACCTATACAATCTTGTTCCTACATAGTAACTTGCAACTTTGAATGAGAATGTGCTTGCTTACAGCAACGTGCTATATGTTCTGAATGCCCGAATAGGGAATCACTGTCAAAACTTTGTTAGGAATTATGTGATCCTTACTAGCTGGAAGTAAGCGAGATGGGGCATGAAGGTATTTCTAGGAGTTGGACACATACCAAGTTTAACACAGTTCTGGGCATCTTTGAAATACCTATACAAACTTGTTCCTACATAGTAACTTGCAACTTTGAATGACGATGTGCTTGCTTACAGCAACGTGCTATATGTTCTGAATGCCCGAATTGGGAATCTGTGTCAAAACTTTGTTAGGAATTATGTGATCCTTACTAGCTGTAAGTAAAGGAGTTGGGGCATGAAGTTATTTCTAGGAGTTGGACACATACCAAGTTTAGCTCAGTTCTGGGCATCGTTGAAATACCTATACAAACTTGTTCCTACATAGTAACTTGCAACTTTGAATGAGAATGTGCTTGCTTACAGCAACGTGCTATATGTTCTGAATGCCCGAATTGGAAATCTGTGTCAAAACTTTGTTAGGAATTATGTGATCCTTACTAGCTGGAAGTAAGGGAGTTGGGGCATGAAGTTATTTCTAGGAGTTGGACACATACCAAGTTTAGCTCAGTACTGGGCATCTTTGAAATTCCTATTCTAACTTGTTCCTACATAGTAACTTACAACTTTGAATGAGAATGTGCTTTCTTACAGCAACGTGCTATATGTTCTGAATGCTCGAATTGGGAATCTGTGTCAAAACTTTGTTAGGAATTATGTGATCCTTACTAGCTGGAAGTAAGGGAGTTGGGGCATGAAGTTATTTCTAGGAGTTGGAGACATACCAAGTTTAGCTCAGTTCTGGGCATCTTTGAAATACCTATACAAACTTGTTCCTACATAGTAACTTGCAACTTTGAATGAGAATGTGCTTGCTTAGAGCAACGTGCTATATGTTCTGAATGCCCGAATTGGGAATCTGTGTCAAAACTTTGTTAGGAATTATGTGATCCTTACTAGCTGGAAGTAAGGGAGATGGGGCATGAAGTTATTTCTAGGAGTTGGACACATACCAAGTTTAGCTCAGTTCTGGGCATCTTTGAAATACCTATACAAACTTGTTCCTACATAGTAACTTGCAACTTTGAATGAGAATGTGCTTGCTTACAGAAACGTGCTATATGTTCTGAAAGCCCGAATTGGGAATCTGTGTCAAAACTTTGTTAGGAATTATGTGATCCTTACTAGATGGAAGTAAGGGAGATGGGGCATGAAGTTATTTCTAGGAGTTGGACACATACCAAGTTTAGCTCAGTTCTGGGCATCTTTGAAATACCTATACAAACTTGTACCTACATAGTAACTTACATCTTTGAATGAGAATGTGCTTGCTTACAGCAACGTGCTATATGTTCTGAATGCCCGAATTGGGAATCTGTGTCAAAACTTTGTTAGGAATTACGTGATCCTTACTAGCTGGAAGTAAGGGAGTTGCGGCATGAAGTTATTTCTAGGAGTTGGACACATACCAAGTTAAGCTCAGTTCAGGGCATCTTTGAAATACCTATTCAAACTTGTTCCTAGATAGTAACTTGCAACTTTGAATGAGAATGTGCTTGCTTACAGCAACGTGCTATATATTGTGAATGCCCGAATTGGGAATCTGTGTCAAAACTTTGTTAGGAATTATGTGATCCTTACTAGCTGGAAGTAAGGGAGTTGGGGCATGAAGTTATTTCTAGGAGTTGGACACATACCATGTTTAGCTCAGTTCTGGGCATCTTTGAAATACCTATACAAACTTGTTCCTACATAGTAACTTGCAACTTTGAATGAGAACGTGCTTGCTTACAGCAACGTGCTATATGTTCTGAATGCCCGAATGGGAATCTGTGTCAAAACTTTGTTAGGAATTATGTGATCCTTACTATCTGGAAGTAAGGGAGATGGGGCATGGAGCTATTTCTAGGAGTTGGAGACATACCAAGTTTAGCTCAGTTCTGGGCATCTTTGAAATACCTATACAAACTTGTTCCTACATGGTAACTTGCAACTTTGAATGAGAATGTGCTTGCTTGCAGCGACGTGCTATATGTTCTGAATGCCCGAATTGGAAATCTGTGTCAAAACTTTGTTAGGAATTATGTGATCCTTACTAGCTGGAAGTAAGGGAGATGGAGCCTGAAGTTATTTCTAGGAGTTGGAGACCTACAACATTTAGCTCTGTTCTGGGCATCTTTGAAATACCTATACAAACTTGTTCCTACATAATAACTTGCAACTTTGAATGAGAATTTGCTTGCTTACAGCAATGTGCTATATGTTCTGAATGCCCGAATAGGGAATCTGTGTCAAAACTTTGTTAGGAATTACGTGATCCTTACTAGCTGGAAGTAAGGGAGATGGGTTATGAAGTTATTTCTAGGAGTTGGAGACATACCAAGTTTAGCTCAGTTCTGGGCATCTTTGAAATACCTATACAAACTTGTTCCTACATAGTAACTTGCAACTTTGAATGAGAATGAGCTTGCTTACAACAACGTGCTATATGTTCTGAATGCCCGAATTGGGAATCTGTGTCAAAACTTTGTTAGGAATTATGTGATCCTTACTAGCTGGAAGTAAGGGAGATGGGGCATGAAGTTATTTCTAGAGGTTGGATACATACAACATTTAGCTCTGTTCTGGGCATCTTTGAAATACCTATACAAACTTGTTCCTACATAGTAACTTGCAACTTTGAATGAGAATGAGCTTGCTTACAACAACGTGCTATATGTTGTGAATGCCCGAATTGGGAATCTGTGTCAAAACTTTGTTAGGAATTATGTGATCCTTACTAGCTGGAAGTAAGCGAGATGGGGCATGAAGTTATTTCTAGGAGTTGGAAACATACAACGTTTAGCTCAGTTCTGGGCATCTTTGAAATACCTATACAAACTTGTTCCTACATAGTAACTTGCAACTTTGAATGAGAATGAGCTTCCTTACAGCAACGTGCTATATGTTCTGAATGCCCGAATTGGGAATCTGTGTCAAAACTTTGTTAGGAATTATGTGATCCTTACTAGCTGGAAGTAAGGGAGATGGGGCATGAAGTTATTTCTAGGAGTTGGACACATACGAAGTTTAGCTCAGTCTGGGCATCTTTGAAATACCTATACAAACTTGTTCCTACATAGTAACTTGCAACTTTGAATGAGAATGTGCTTGCTTACAGCAACGTGCTATATGTTCTGAATGCCCGAATTGGGAATCTGTGTCAAAACTTTGTTAGGAATTATGTGATCCTTACTAGCTGGAAGTAAGGGAGTTGGGGCATGAAGTTATTTCTAGGAGTTGGACACATACCAAGTTTAGCTCAGTTCTGGGCATCTTTGAAATACCTATACAAACTTGTTCCTACATAGTAACTTGCATCTTTGAATGAGAATGTGCTTGCTTACAGCAACGTGCTATATGTTCTGAATGCCCGAATTGGGAATCTGTGTCAAAACTTTGTTAGGAATTATGTGATCCTTACTAGCTGGAAGTAAGGGAGATGGGGCATGAAGTTATTTCTAGGAGTTGGACACATACCAAGTTTAGCTCAGTTCTGGGCATCTTTGAAATACCTATACAAACTTGTTCCTACATAGTAACTTGCAACTTTGAATGAGAATGTGCTTGCTTACAACAACGTGCTATATGTTCTGAAAGCCCGAATTGGGAATCTGTGTCAAATCTTTGTTAGGAATTATGTGATCCTTACTAGATGGAAGTAAGGGAGATGGGGCATGAAGTTATTTCTAGGAGTTGGACACATACCAAGTTTAGCTCAGTTCTGGGCATCTTTGAAATACCTATACAAACTTGTTCCTACATAGTAACTTGCATCTTTGAATGAGAATGTGCTTGCTTACAGCAACGTGCTATATGTTCTGAATGCCCGAATTGGGAATCTGTGTCAAAACTTTGTTAGGAATTATGTGATCCTTACTAGCTGGAAGTAAGGGAGTTGCGGCATGAAGTTATTTCTAGGAGTTGGACACATACCAAGTTAAGCTCAGTTCTGGGCATCTTTGAAATACCTATTCAAACTTGTTCCTAGATAGTAACTTGCAACTTTGAATGAGAATGTGCTTGCTTACAGCAACGTGCTATATGTTCTGAATGCCCAAATTGGGAATCTGTGTCAAAACTTTGTTAGGAATTATGTGATCCTTACTAGCTGGAAGTAAGGGAGTTGGGGCATGAAGTTATTTCTAGGAGTTGGACACATACCATGTTTATTTGAGTTCTGGGCATCTTTGAAATACCTATACAAACTTGTTCCTACATAGTAACTTGCAACTTTGAATGAGAATGTGCTTTCTTACAGCAACGTGCTATATGTTGTGAATGCCCGAATTGGGTATCTGTGTCAAAACTTTGTTAGGAATTATGTGATCCTTACTAGCTGGAAGTAAGGGAGTTGGGGCATGAAGTTATTTCTAGGAGTTGGACACATACCATGTTTAGCTCAGTTCTGGGCATCTTTGAAATACCTATACAAACTTGTTCCTACATAGTAACTTGCAACTTTGAATGAGAACGTGCTTGCTTACAGCAACGTGCTATATGTTCTGAATGCCCGAATGGGAATCTGTGTCAAAACTTTGTTAGGAATTATGTGATCCTTACTATCTGGAAGTAAGGGAGATGGGGCATGGAGTTATTTCTAGGAGTTGGAGACATACCAAGTTTAGCTCAGTTCTGGGCATCTTTGAAATACCTATACAAACTTGTTCCTACATAGTAACTTGCAACTTTGAATGAGAATGTGCTTGCTTGCAGCGACGTGCTATATGTTCTGAATGCCCGAATTGGGAATCTGTGTCAAAACTTTGTTAGGAATTATGTGATCCTTACTAGCTGGAAGTAAGGGAGATGGGGCCTGAAGTTATTTCTAGGAGTTGGAGACCTACAACTTTTAGCTCTGTTCTGGGCATCTTTGAAATACCTATACAAACTTGTTCCTACATAGTAACTTGCAACTTTGAATGAGAATGTGCTTGCTTACAGCAACGTGCTATATGTTCTGAATGCCCGAATTGGGAATCTGTGTCAAAATTTGGTAGGAATTATGTGATCCTTACTAGCTGGAAGTAAGGGAGATGGGGCATGAAGTTATTTCTAGAGGTTGGACACATACAACGTTTAGCTCAGTTCTGGGCATCTTTGAAATAGCTATACAAACTTGTTCCTACATAGTAACTTGCAACTTTGAATGAGAATGTGCTTGCTTACAGCAACGTGCTATATGTTGTGATGCCCGAATTGGGAATCTGTGTCAAAACTTTTTTAGGAATTATGTGATCCTTACTAGCTGGAAGTAAGGGAGATGGGGCATGAAGTTATTTCTAGGAGTTGGACACATACCAAGTTTAGCTCAGTTCTGGGCATCTTTGAAATACCTATACAAACTTGTTCCTACATAGTAACTTGCAACTTTGAATGAGAATGTGCTTGCTTACAACAACGTGCTATATGTTCTGAAAGCCCGAATTGGGAATCTGTGTCAAAACTTTGTTAGGAATTATGTGATCCTTACTAGATGGAAGTAAGGGAGATGGGGCATGAAGTTATTTCTAGGAGTTGGACACATACCAAGTTTAGCTCAGTTCTGGGCATCTTTGAAATACCTATACAAACTTGTTCCTACATAGTAACTTGCATCTTTGAATGAGAATGTGCTTGCTTACAGCAACGTGCTATATGTTCTGAATGCCCGAATTGGGAATCTGTGTCAAAACTTTGTTAGGAATTATGTGATCCTTACTAGCTGGAAGTAAGGGAGTTGCGGCATGAAGTTATTTCTAGGAGTTGGACACATACCAAGTTAAGCTCAGTTCTGGGCATCTTTGAAATACCTATTCAAACTTGTTCCTAGATAGTAACTTGCAACTTTGAATGAGAATGTGCTTGCTTACAGCAACGTGCTATATGTTCTGAATGCCCAAATTGGGAATCTGTGTCAAAACTTTGTTAGGAATTATGTGATCCTTACTAGCTGGAAGTAAGGGAGTTGGGGCATGAAGTTATTTCTAGGAGTTGGACACATACCATGTTTATTTGAGTTCTGGGCATCTTTGAAATACCTATACAAACTTGTTCCTACATAGTAACTTGCAACTTTGAATGAGAATGTGCTTTCTTACAGCAACGTGCTATATGTTGTGAATGCCCGAATTGGGTATCTGTGTCAAAACTTTGTTAGGAATTATGTGATCCTTACTAGCTGGAAGTAAGGGAGTTGGGGCATGAAGTTATTTCTAGGAGTTGGACACATACCATGTTTAGCTCAGTTCTGGGCATCTTTGAAATACCTATACAAACTTGTTCCTACATAGTAACTTGCAACTTTGAATGAGAACGTGCTTGCTTACAGCAACGTGCTATATGTTCTGAATGCCCGAATGGGAATCTGTGTCAAAACTTTGTTAGGAATTATGTGATCCTTACTATCTGGAAGTAAGGGAGATGGGGCATGGAGTTATTTCTAGGAGTTGGAGACATACCAAGTTTAGCTCAGTTCTGGGCATCTTTGAAATACCTATACAAACTTGTTCCTACATAGTAACTTGCAACTTTGAATGAGAATGTGCTTGCTTGCAGCGACGTGCTATATGTTCTGAATGCCCGAATTGGGAATCTGTGTCAAAACTTTGTTAGGAATTATGTGATCCTTACTAGCTGGAAGTAAGGGAGATGGGGCCTGAAGTTATTTCTAGGAGTTGGAGACCTACAACTTTTAGCTCTGTTCTGGGCATCTTTGAAATACCTATACAAACTTGTTCCTACATAGTAACTTGCAACTTTGAATGAGAATGTGCTTGCTTACAGCAACGCGCTATATGTTCTGAATGCCCGAATTGGGAATCTGTGTCAAAATTTGGTAGGAATTATGTGATCCTTACTAGCTGGAAGTAAGGGAGATGGGGCATGAAGTTATTTCTAGAGGTTGGACACATACAACGTTTAGCTCAGTTCTGGGCATCTTTGAAATAGCTATACAAACTTGTTCCTACATAGTAACTTGCAACTTTGAATGAGAATGTGCTTGCTTACAGCAACGTGCTATATGTTGTGAATGCCCGAATTGGGAATCTGTGTCAAAACTTTTTTAGGAATTATGTGATCCTTACTAGCAGGAAGTAAGCGAGATGGGGCATGAAGTTATTTCTAGGAGTTGGAAACAAACAAAGTTTAGCTCAGTTCTGGGCATCTTTGAAATACCTATACAAACTTGTTCCTACATAGTAACTTGCAACTTTGAATGAGAATGTGCTTGCTTACAGCAACGTGCTATATGTTCTGAATGCCCGAATTGGGAATCTGTGTCAAAACTTTGTTAGGAATTATGTGATCCTTACTAGCTGGAAGTAAGGGAGATGGGGCATGAAGTTATTTCTAGGAGTTGGACACATACCAAGTTTAGCTCAGTTCTGGGCATCTTTGAAATACCTATACAAACTTGTTCCTACATAGTAACTTGCAACTTTGAATGAGAATGTGCTTGCTTACAGCAACGTGCTATATGTTCTGAATGCCCGAATTGGGAATCTGTGTCAAAACTTTGTTAGGAATTATGTGATCCTTACTAGATGGAAGTAAGGGAGATGGGGCATGAAGTTATTTCTAGGATTTGGACACATACCAAGTTTAGCTCAGTTCTGGGCATCTTTGAAATACCTATACAAACTTGTTCCTACATAGTAACTTACATCTTTGAATGAGAATGTGCTTGCTTACAGCAACGTGCTATAGGTTCTTAATGCCCGAATTGGGAATCTGTGTCAAAACTTTGTTAGGAATTACGTGATCCTTACTAGCTGGAAGTAAGGGAGTTGCGGCATGAAGTTATTTCTAGGAGTTGGACACATACCAAGTTAAGCTCAGTTCAGGGCATCTTTGAAATACCTATTCAAACTTGTTCCTAGATAGTAACTTGCAACTTTGAATGAGAATGTGCTTGCTTACAGCAACGTGCTATATGTTGTGAATGCCCGAATTGGGAATCTGTGTCAAAACTTTGTTAGGAATTATGTGATCCTTACTAGCTGGAAGTAAGGGAGTTGGGGCATGAAGTTATTTCTAGGAGTTGGACACATACCATGTTTAGCTCATTTCTGGGCATCTTTGAAATACCTATACAAACTTGTTCCTACATAGTAACTTGCAACTTTGAATGAGAACGTGCTTGCTTACAGCAACGTGCTATATGTTCTGAATGCCCGAATGGGAATCTGTGTCAAAACTTTGTTAGGAATTATGTGATCCTTACTATCTGGAAGTAAGGGAGATGGGGCATGGAGCTATTTCTAGGAGTTGGAGACATACCAAGTTTAGCTCAGTTCTGGGCATCTTTGAAATACCTATACAAACTTGTTCCTACATGGTAACTTGCAACTTTGAATGAGAATGTGCTTGCTTGCAGCGACGTGCTATATGTTCTGAATGCCCGAATTGGAAATCTGTGTCAAAACTTTGTTAGGAATTATGTGATCCTTACTAGCTGGAAGTAAGGGAGATGGAGCCTGAAGTTATTTCTAGGAGTTGGAGACCTACAACATTTAGCTCTGTTCTGGGCATCTTTGAAATACCTATACAAACTTGTTCCTACATAATAACTTGCAACTTTGAATGAGAATTTGCTTGCTTACAGCAATGTGCTATATGTTCTGAATGCCCGAATAGGGAATCTGTGTCAAAACTTTGTTAGGAATTACGTGATCCTTATTAGCTGGAAGTAAGGGAGATGGGTTATGAAGTTATTTCTAGGAGTTGGAGACATACCAAGTTTAGCTCAGTTCTGGGCATCTTTGAAATACCTATACAAACTTGTTCCTACATAGTAACTTGCAACTTTGAATGAGAATGAGCTTGCTTACAACAACGTGCTATATGTTCTGAATGCCCGAATTGGGAATCTGTGTCAAAACTTTGTTAGGAATTATGTGATCCTTACTAGCTGGAAGTAAGGGAAATGGGGCATGAAGTTATTTCTAGAGGTTGGATACATACAACATTTAGCTCTGTTCTGGGCATCTTTGAAATACCTATACAAACTTGTTCCTACATAGTAACTTGCAACTTTGAATGAGAATGAGCTTGCTTACAACAACGTGCTATATGTTGTGAATGCCCGAATTGGGAATCTGTGTCAAAACTTTGTTAGGAATTATGTGATCCTTACTAGCTGGAAGTAAGCGAGATGGGGCATGAAGTTATTTCTAGGAGTTGGACACATACCAAGTTTAGCTCAGTTCTGGGCATCTTTGAAATACCTATACAAACTTGTTCCTACATAGTAACTTGCATCTTTGAATGAGAATGTGCTTGCTTACAGCAACGTGCTATATGTTCTGAATGCCCGAATTGGGAATCTGTGTCAAAACTTTGTTAGGAATTATGTGATCCTTACTAGCTGGAAGTAAGGGAGATGGGGCATGAAGTTATTTCTAGGAGTTGGACACATACCAAGTTTAGCTCAGTTCTGGGCATCTTTGAAATACCTATACAAACTTGTTCCTACATAGTAACTTGCAACTTTGAATGAGAATGTGCTTGCTTACAGCAACGTGCTGTATGTTCTGAAAGCCCGAATTGGGAATCTGTGTCAAAACTTTGTTAGGAATTATGTGATCCTTACTAGCTGGAAGTAAGGGAGATGGGGCATGAAGTTATTTCTAGGAGTTGGACACATACCAAGTTTAGCTCAGTTCTGGGCATCTTTGAAATACCTATACAAACTTGTTCCTACATAGTAACTTGCATCTTTGAATGAGAATGTGCTTGCTTACAGCAACGTGCTATATGTTCTGAA
Source organism: Diceros bicornis minor (assembly GCF_020826845.1). Lineage (NCBI taxonomy): Eukaryota > Metazoa > Chordata > Mammalia > Perissodactyla > Rhinocerotidae > Diceros > Diceros bicornis. Next base: position 1,806,462 of record NW_026691750.1, read on the forward strand.
TGCCCGAAATGGGAATCTGTGTCAAAACTTTGTTAGGAATTATGTGATCCTTACTAGCTGGAAGTAAGGGAGTTGCGGCATGAAGTTATTTCTAGGAGTTGGACACATACCAAGTTAAGCTCAGTTCTGGGCATCTTTGAAATACCTATTCAAACTTGTTCCTAGATAGTAACTTGCAACTTTGAATGAGAATGTGCTTGCTTACAGCAACGTGCTATATGTTCTGAATGCCCAAATTGGGAATCTGTGTCAAAACTTTGTTAGGAATTATGTGATCCTTACTAGCTGGAAGTAAGGGAGTTGGGGCATGAAGTTATTTCTAGGAGTTGGACACATACCATGTTTAGCTCAGTTCTGGGCATCTTTGAAATACCTATACAAACTTGTTCCTACATAGTAACTTGCAACTTTGAATGAGAACGTGCTTGCTTACAGCAACGTGCTATATGTTCTGAATGCCCGAATGGGAATCTGTGTCAAAACTTTGTTAGGAATTATGTGATCCTTACTATCTGGAAGTAAGGGAGATGGGGCATGGAGTTATTTCTAGGAGTTGGAGACATACCAAGTTTAGCTCAGTTCTGGGCATCTTTGAAATACCTATACAAACTTGTTCCTACATAGTAACTTGCAACTTTGAATGAGAATGTGCTTGCTTGCAGCGACGTGCTATATGTTCTGAATGCCCGAATTGGGAATCTGTGTCAAAACTTTGTTAGGAATTATGTGATCCTTACTAGCTGGAAGTAAGGGAGATGGGGCCTGAAGTTATTTCTAGGAGTTGGAGACCTACAACTTTTAGCTCTGTTCTGGGCATCTTTGAAATACCTATACAAACTTGTTCCTACATAGTAACTTGCAACTTTGAATGAGAATGTGCTTGCTTACAGCAACGTGCTATATGTTCTGAATGCCCGAATTGGGAATCTGTGTCAAAATTTGGTAGGAATTATGTGATCCTTACTAGCTGGAAGTAAGGGAGATGGGGCATGAAGTTATTTCTAGAGGTTGGACACATACAACGTTTAGCTCAGTTCTGGGCATCTTTGAAATACCTATACAAACTTGTTCCTACATAGTAACTTGCAACTTTGAATGAGAATGTGCTTGCTTACAGCAACGTGCTATATGTTCTGAATGCCCGAATTGGGAATCTGTGTCAAAACTTTGTTAGGAAGTATATGATCCTTACTAGCTGGAAGTAAGCGAGATGGGGCATGAAGTTATTTCTAGGAGTTGGAAACAAACAAAGTTTAGCTCAGTTCTGGGCATCTTTGAAATACCTATACAAACTTGTTCCTACATAGTAACTTGCAACTTTGAATGAGAATGAGCTTGCTTACAACAACGTGCTATATGTTCTGAATGCCCGAATTGGGAATCTGTGTCAAAGCTTTGTTAGGAATTATGTGATCCTTACTAGCTGGAAGTAAGGGAGATGGGGCATGAAGTTATTTCTAGAGGTTGGATACATACAACATTTAGCTCTGTTCTGGGCATCTTTGAAATACCTATACAAACTTGTTCCTACATAGTAACTTGCAACTTTGAATGAGAATGAGCTTGCTTACAACAACGTGCTATATGTTGTGAATGCCCGAATTGGGAATCTGTGTCAAAACTTTGTTAGGAATTATGTGATCCTTACTAGCTGGAAGTAAGCGAGATGCGGCATGAAGTTATTTCTAGGAGTTGGAAACATACAACGTTTAGCTCAGTTCTGGGCATCTTTGAAATACCTGTACAAACTTGTTCCTACATAGTAACTTGCAACTTTGAATGAGAACGAGCTTGCTTACAGCAACGTGCTATATGTTCTGAATGCCCGAATTGGGAATCTGTGTCAAAACTTTGTTAGGAATTATGTGATCCTTACTAGCTGGAAGTAAGGGAGATGGGGCATGAAGTTATTTCTAGGAGTTGGACACATACGAAGTTTAGCTCAGTCTGGGCATCTTTGAAATACCTATACAAACTTGTTCCTACATAGTAACTTGCAACTTTGAATGAGAATGTGCTTGCTTACAGCAACGTGCTATATGTTCTGAATGCCCGAATTGGGAATCTGTGTCAAAACTTTGTTAGGAATTATGTGATCCTTACTAGCTGGAAGTAAGGGAGATGGGGCATGAAGTTATTTCTAGGAGTTGGACACATACCAAGTTTAGCTCAGTTCTGGGCATCTTTGAAATACCTATACAAACTTGTTCCTACATAGTAACTTGCAACTTTGAATGAGAATGTGCTTGCTTACAGCAACGTGCTATATGTTCTGAAAGCCCGAATTGGGAATCTGTGTCAAAACTTTGTTAGGAATTATGTGATCCTTACTAGATGGAAGTAAGGGAGATGGGGCATGAAGTTATTTCTAGGAGTTGGACACATACCAAGTTTAGCTCAGTTATGGGCATCTTTGAAATACCTATACAAACTTGTTCCTTCATCGTAACTTGCATCTTTGAATGAGAATGTGCTTGCTTACAGCAACGTGCTATATGTTCTGAATGCCCGAAATGGGAATCTGTGTCAAAACTTTGTTAGGAATTATGTGATCCTTACTAGCTGGAAGTAAGGGAGTTGCGGCATGAAGTTATTTCTAGGAGTTGGACACATACCAAGTTAAGCTCAGTTCTGGGCATCTTTGAAATACCTATTCAAACTTGTTCCTAGATAGTAACTTGCAACTTTGAATGAGAATGTGCTTGCTTACAGCAACGTGCTATATGTTCTGAATGCCCAAATTGGGAATCTGTGTCAAAACTTTGTTAGGAATTATGTGATCCTTACTAGCTGGAAGTAAGGGAGTTGGGGCATGAAGTTATTTCTAGGAGTTGGACACATACCATGTTTATTTGAGTTCTGGGCATCTTTGAAATACCTATACAAACTTGTTCCTACATAGTAACTTGCAACTTTGAATGAGAATGTGCTTTCTTAGAGCAACGTGCTATATGTTGTGAATGCCCGAATTGGGTATCTGTGTCAAAACTTTGTTAGGAATTATGTGATCCTTACTAGCTGGAAGTAAGGGAGTTGGGGCATGAAGTTATTTCTAGGAGTTGGACACATACCAAGTTTAGCTCAGTTCTGGGCATCTTTGAAATACCTATACAAACTTGTTCCTACATAGTAACTTGCAACTTTGAATGAGAACGTGCTTGCTTACAGCAACGTGCTATATGTTCTGAATGCCCGAATGGGAATCTGTGTCAAAACTTTGTTAGGAATTATGTGATCCTTACTATCTGGAAGTAAGGGAGATGGGGCATGGAGTTATTTCTAGGAGTTGGAGACATACCAAGTTTAGCTCAGTTCTGGGCATCTTTGAAATACCTATACAAACTTGTTCCTACATAGTAACTTGCAACTTTGAATGAGAATGTGTTTGCTTGCAGCGACGTGCTATATGTTCTGAATGCCCGAATTGGGAATCTGTGTCAAAACTTTGTTAGGAATTATGTGATCCTTACTAGCTGGAAGTAAGGGAGATGGGGCCTGAAGTTATTTCTAGGAGTTGGAGACCTACAACTTTTAGCTCTGTTCTGGGCATCTTTGAAATACCTATACAAACTTGTTCCTACATAGTAACTTGCAACTTTGAATGAGAATGTGCTTGCTTACAGCAACGTGCTATATGTTCTGAATGCCCGAATTGGGAATCTGTGTCAAAATTTGGTAGGAATTATGTGATCCTTACTAGCTGGAAGTAAGGGAGATGGGGCATGAAGTTATTTCTAGAGGTTGGACACATACAACGTTTAGCTCAGTTCTGGGCATCTTTGAAATACCTATACAAACTTGTTCCTACATAGTAACTTGCAACTTTGAATGAGAATGTGCTTGCTTACAGCAACGTGCTATATGTTCTGAATGCCCGAATTGGGAATCTGTGTCAAAACTTTGTTAGGAAGTATATGATCCTTACTAGCTGGAAGTAAGCGAGATGGGGCATGAAGTTATTTCTAGGAGTTGGAAACAAACAAAGTTTAGCTCAGTTCTGGGCATCTTTGAAATACCTATACAAACTTGTTCCTACATAGTAACTTGCAACTTTGAATGAGAATGAGCTTGCTTACAACAGCGTGCTATATGTTCTGAATGCCCGAATTGGGAATCTGTGTCAAAACTTTGTTAGGAATTATGTGATCCTTACTAGCTGGAAGTAAGGGAGATGGGGCATGAAGTTATTTCTAGAGGTTGGATACATACAACATTTAGCTCTGTTCTGGGCATCTTTGAAATACCTATACAAACTTGTTCCTACATAGTAACTTGCAACTTTGAATGAGAATGAGCTTGCTTACAACAACGTGCTATATGTTGTGAATGCCCGAATTGGGAATCTGTGTCAAAACTTTGTTAGGAATTATGTGATCCTTACTAGCTGGAAGTAAGGGAGTTGGGGCATGAAGTTATTTCTAGGAGTTGGACACATACCAAGTTTAGCTCAGTTCTGGGCATCTTTGAAATACCTATACAAACTTGTTCCTACATAGTAACTTGCATCTTTGAATGAGAATGTGCTTGCTTACAGCAACGTGCTATATGTTCTGAATGCCCGAATTGGGAATCTGTGTCAAATCTTTGTTAGGAATTATGTGATCCTTACTAGCTGGAAGTAAGGGAGATGGGGCATGAAGTTATTTCTAGGAGTTGGACACATACCAAGTTTAGCTCAGTTCTGGGCATCTTTGAAATACCTATACAAACTTGTTCCTACATAGTAACTTGCAACTTTGAATGAGAATGTGCTTGCTTACAGCAACGTGCTATATGTTCTGAAAGCCCGAATTGGGAATCTGTGTCAAAACTTTGTTAGGAATTATGTGATCCTTACTAGATGGAAGTAAGGGAGATGGGGCATGAAGTTATTTCTAGGAGTTGGACACATACCGAGTTTAGCTCAGTTCTTGGCATCTTTGAAATACCTATACAAACTTGTTCCTACATAGTAACTTGCATCTTTGAATGAGAATGTGCTTGCTTACAGCAACGTGCTATATGTTCTGAATGCCCGAAATGGGAATCTGTGTCAAAACTTTGTTAGGAATTATGTGATCCTTACTAGCTGGAAGTAAGGGAGTTGCGGCATGAAGTTATTTCTAGGAGTTGGACACATACCAAGTTAAGCTCAGTTCTGGGCATCTTTGAAATACCTATTCAAACTTGTTCCTAGATAGTAACTTGCAACTTTGAATGAGAATGTGCTTGCTTACAGCAACGTGCTATATGTTCTGAATGCCCAAATTGGGAATCTGTGTCAAAACTTTGTTAGGAATTATGTGATCCTTACTAGCTGGAAGTAAGGGAGTTGGGGCATGAAGTTATTTCTAGGAGTTGGACACATACCATGTTTATTTGAGTTCTGGGCATCTTTGAAATACCTATACAAACTTGTTCCTACATAGTAACTTGCAACTTTGAATGAGAATGTGCTTTCTTACAGCAACGTGCTATATGTTGTGAATGCCCGAATTGGGTATCTGTGTCAAAACTTTGTTAGGAATTATGTGATCCTTACTAGCTGGAAGTAAGGGAGTTGGGGCATGAAGTTATTTCTAGGAGTTGGACACATACCATGTTTAGCTCAGTTCTGGGCATCTTTGAAATACCTATACAAACTTGTTCCTACATAGTAACTTGCAACTTTGAATGAGAACGTGCTTGCTTACAGCAACGTGCTATATGTTCTGAATGCCCGAATGGGAATCTGTGTCAAAACTTTGTTAGGAATTATGTGATCCTTACTATCTGGAAGTAAGGGAGATGGGGCATGGAGCTATTTCTAGGAGTTGGAGACATACCAAGTTTAGCTCAGTTCTGGGAATCTTTGAAATACCTATACAAACTTGTTCCTACATAGTAACTTGCAACTTTGAATGAGAATGTGCTTGCTTGCAGCGACGTGCTATATGTTCTGAATGCCCGAATTGGGAATCTGTGTCAAAACTTTGTTAGGAATTATGTGATCCTTACTAGCTGGAAGTAAGGGAGATGGGGCCTGAAGTTATTTCTAGGAGTTGGAGAGCTACAACTTTTAGCTCTGTTCTGGGCATCTTTGAAATAAATATACAAACTTGTTCCTACATAGTAACTTGCAACTTTGAATGAGAATGTGCTTGCTTACAGCAACGTGCTATATGTTCTGAATGCCCGAATTGGGAATCTGTGTCAAAATTTGGTAGGAATTATGTGATCCTTACTAGCTGGAAGTAAGGGAGATGGGGCATGAAGTTATTTCTAGAGGTTGGACACATACAACGTTTAGCTCAGTTCTGGGCATCTTTGAAATACCTATACAAACTTGTTCCTACATAGTAACTTGCAACTTTGAATGAGAATGTGCTTGCTTACAGCAACGTGCTATATGTTCTGAATGCCCGAATTGGGAATCTGTGTCAAAACTTTGTTAGGAATTATGTGATCCTTACTAGCTGGAAGTAAGGGAGATGGGGCCTGAAGTTATTTCTAGGAGTTGGAGACCTACAACTTTTAGCTCTGTTCTGGGCATCTTTGAAATACCTATACAAACTTGTTCCTACATAGTAACTTGCAACTTTGAATGAGAATGTGCTTGCTTAGAGCAACGTGCTATATGTTCTGAATGCCCGAATTGGGAATCTGTGTCAAAATTTGGTAGGAATTATGTGACCCTTACTAGCTGGAAGTAAGGGAGATGGGGCATGAAGTTATTTCTAGGAGTTGGACACATACCAAGTTTAGCTCAGTTCTGGGCATCTTTGAAATACCTATACAAACTTGTTCCTACATAGTAACTTGCAACTTTGAATGAGAATGAGCTTGCTTACAGCAACGTGCTATATGTTCTGAATGCCCGAATTGGGAATCTGTGTCAAAACTTTGTTAGGAATTATGTGATCCTTACTAGCTGGAAGTAAGGGAGAAGGGGCATGAAGTTATTTCTAGGAGTTGGACACATACCAAGTTTAGCTCAGTTCTGGGCATCTTTGAAATACCTATACAAACTTGTTCCTACATAGTAACTTGCAACTTTGAATGAGAATGTGCTTGCTTAGAGCAACGTGCTATATGTTCTGAATGCCCGAATTGGGAATCTGTGTCAAAATTTGTTAGGAATTATGTGATCCTTACTAGCTGGAAGTAAGGGAGTTGGGGCATGAAGGTATTTCTAGGAGTTGGACATATACCAAGTTTAGCACAGTTCTGGGCATCTTTGAAATACCTATACAAACTTGTTCCTACATAGTAGCTTGCAACTTTGAATGAGAATGTGCTTGCTTACAGCAACGTGCTATATGTTCTGAATGCCCGAATTTGGAATCTGTGTCAAAACTTTGTTAGGAATTATGTGATCCTTACTAGCTGGAAGTAAGGGAGATGGGGCATGACGTTATTTCTAGGAGTTGGACACATACCAATTTTAGATCAGTTCTGGGCATCTTTGAAATACCTATACAAACTTGTTCCTACATAGTAACTTGCAACTTTGAATGAGAATGTGCTTGCTTACAGCAACGTGCTATATGTTCTGAATGCCCGAATTGGGAATCTGTGTCAAAACTTTGTTAGGAATTATGTGATCCTTACTAGCTGGAAGTAAGGGAGATGGGGCATGAAGTTATTTCTAGGAGTTGGACACATACCAAGTTTAGCTCAGTTCTGGGCATCTTTGAAATACCTATACAAACTTGTTCCTACATAGTAACTTGCAACTTTGAATGAGAATGTGCTTGCTTACAGCAACGTGCTATATGTTCTGAAAGCCCGAATTGGGAATCTGTGTCAAAACTTTGTTAGGAATTATGTGATCCTTACTAGATGGAAGTAAGGGAGATGGGGCATGAAGTTATTTCTAGGAGTTGGACACATACCAAGTTTAGCTCAGTTCTGGGCATCTTTGAAATACCTATACAAACTTGTTCCTACATAGTAACTTACATCTTTGAATGAGAATGTGCTTGCTTACAGCAACGTGCTATATGTTCTGAATGCCCGAATTGGGAATCTGTGTCAAAACTTTGTTAGGAATTACGTGATCCTTACTAGCTGGAAGTAAGGGAGTTGCGGCATGAAGTTATTTCTAGGAGTTGGACACCTACCAAGTTAAGCTCAGTTCAGGGCATCTTTGAAATACCTATTCAAACTTGTTCCTAGATAGTAACTTGCAACTTTGAATGAGAATGTGCTTGCTTGCAGCGACGTGCTATATGTTCTGAATGCCCGAATTGGGAATCTGTGTCAAAACTTTGTTAGGAATTATGTGATCCTTACTAGATGGAAGTAAGGGAGATGGAACCTGAAGTTATTTCTAGGAGTTGGAAACATACAACGTTTAGCTCAGTTCTGGGCATCTTTGAAATACCTATACAAACTTGTTCCTACATATTAACTTGCAACTTTGAATGAGAATGTGCTTGCTTAGAGCAACGTGCTATATGTTCTGAATGCCCGAATTGGGAATCTGTGTCAAAATTTGGTAGGAATTATGTGATCCTTACTAGCTGGAAGTAAGCGAGATGGGGCATGATGTTATTTCTAGGAGTTGGAGACATACCAAGTTTAGCTCAGTTCTGGGCATCTTTGAAATACCTATACAAACTTGTTCCTACATAGTAACTTGCAACTTTGAATGAGAATGTGCTTGCTTACAGCAACGTGCTATATGTTCTGAATGCCCGAATTGGGAATCTGTGTCAAAACTTTGTTAGGAATTATGTGATCCTTACTAGCTGGAAGTAAGGGACATGGGGCATGAATTTATTTCTAGGAGTTGGACACATACCAAGTTTAGCTCAGTTCTGGGCATCTTTGAAATACCTATACAAACTTGTTCCTACATAGTAACTTGCAACTTTGAATGAGAATGTGCTTGCTTAGAGCAACGTGCTATATGTTCTGAATGCCCGAATTGGGAATCTGTGTCAAAATTTGGTAGGAATTATGTGATCCTTACTAGCTGGAAGTAAGGGAGATGGGGCATGAAGTTATCTCTAGAGGTTGGACACATACAACGTTTAGCTCAGTTCTGGGCATCTTTGAAATACCTATACAAACTTGTTCCTACATAGTAACTTGCAACTTTGAATGAGAATGTGCTTGCTTACAGCAACGTGCTATATGTTGTGAATGCCCGAATTGGGAATCTGTGTCAAAATTTGTTAGGAATTATGTGATCCTTACTAGCTGGAAGTAAGCGAGATGGGGCATGAAGGTATTTCTAGGAGTTGGACACATACCAAGTTTAGCACAGTTGTGGGCATCTTTGAAATACCTATACAAACTTGTTCCTACATAGTAACTTGCAACTTTGAATGACGATGTGCTTGCTTACAGCAACGTGCTATATGTTCTGAATGCCCGAATTGGGAATCTGTGTCAAAACTTTGTTAGGAATTATGTGATCCTTACTAGCTGGAAATAAGGGAGTTGGGGCATGAAGTTATTTCTAGGAGTTGGACACATACCAAGTTTAGCTCAGTTCTGGGCATCTTTGAAATACCTATACAAACTTCTTCCTACATAGTAACTTGCAACTTTGAATGAGAATGTGCTTGCTTACAGCAACGTGCTATATGTTCTGAATGCCCGAATTGGGAATCTGTGTCAAAACTTTGTTAGGAATTATGTGATCCTTACTAGCTGGAAGTAAGGGAGTTGGGGCATGAAGTTATTTCTAGGAGTTGGACACATACCAAGTTTAGCACAGTTCTGGGCATCTTTGAAATACCTATACAAACTTGTTCCTACATAGTAACTTGCAACTTTGAATGAGAATGTGCTTGCTTACAGCAACGTGCTATATGTTCTGAATGCCCGAATTGGGAATCTGTGTCAAAACTTTGTTAGGAATTATGTGATCCTTACTAGCTGGAAGTAAGGGAGATGGGGCATGAAGTTATTTCTAGGAGTTGGACACATACCAATTTTAGCTCAGTTCTGGGCATCTTTGAAATACCTATACAAACGTGTTCCTACATAGTAACTTGCAACTTTGAATGAGAATGTGCTTGCTTACAGCAACGTGCTATATGTTCTGAATGCCCGAATTGGGAATCAGTGTCAAAACTTTGTTAGGAATTATGTGATCCTTACTAGCTGAAAGTAAGGGAGTTGGGGCATGAAGTTATTTCTAGGAGTTGGACACATACCATGTTTAGCTCAGTTCTGGGCATCTTTGAAATACCTATACAAACTTGTTCCTACATAGTAACTTGCAACTTTGAATGAGAATGTGCTTGCTTGCAGCGACGTGCTATATGTTCTGAATGCCCGAATTGGGAATCTGTGTCAAAATTTTGTTAGGAATTATGTGATCCTTACTAGCTGGAAGTAAGGCAGATGGAGCCTGAAGTTATTTCTAGGAGTTGGAGACCTACAACATTTAGCTCTGTTCTGGGCATCTTTGAAATACCTATACAAACTTGTTCCTACGTAATAACTTGCAACTTTGAATGAGAATGTGCTTGCTTACAGCAATGTGCTATATGTTCTGAATGCCCTAATAGGGAATCTGTGTCAAAACTTTGTTAGGAATTACGTGATCCTTACTAGCTGGAAGTAAGGGAGATGGGGCATGAAGTTATTTCTAGGAGTTGGAGACATACCAAGTTTAGCTCAGTTCTGGGCATCTTTGAAATACCTATACAAACTTGTTCCTACATAGTAACTTGCAACTTTGAATGAGAATGAGCTTGCTTACAACAACGTGCTATATGTTCTGAATGCCCGAATTGGGAATCTGTGTCAAAACTTTGTTAGGAATTATGTGATCCTTACTAGCTGGAAGTAAGGGAGATGGGGCATGAAGTTATTTCTAGAGGTTGGATACATACAACGTTTAGCTCTGTTCTGGGCATCTTTGAAATACCTATACAAACTTGTTCCTACATAGTAACTTGCAACTTTGAATGAGAATTAGCTTGCTTACAACAACGTGCTATATGTTGTGAATGCCCGAATTGGGAATCTGTGTCAAAACTTTGTTAGGAATTATGTGATCCTTACTAGCTGGAAGTAAGCGAGATGGGGCATGAAGTTATTTCTAGGAGTTGGAAACATACAACGTTTAGCTCAGTTCTGGGCATCTTTGAAATACCTATACAAACTTGTTCCTACATATTAACTTGCAACTTTGAATGAGAATGTGCTTGCTTAGAGCAACGTGCTATATGTTCTGAATGCCCGAATTGGGAATCTGTGTCAAAATTTGGTAGGAATTATGTGATCCTTACTAGCTGGAAGTAAGCGAGATGGGGCATGATGTTAATTCTAGGAGTTGGAGACATACCAAGTTTAGCTCAGTTCTGGGCATCTTTGAAATACCTATACAAACTTGTTCCTACATAGTAACTTGCAACTTTGAATGAGAATGAGCTTGCTTACAGCAAAGTGCTATATGTTCTGAATGCCCGAATTGGGAATCTGTGTCAAAACTTTGTTAGGAATTATGTGATCCTTACTAGCTGGAAGTAAGGGAGATGGGGCATGAAGTTATTTCTAGGAGTTGGACACATACCAAGTTTAGCTCAGTCTGGGCATCTTTGAAATACCTATACAAACTTGTTCCTACATAGTAACTTGCAACTTTGAATGAGAATGTGCTTGCTTACAGCAACGTGCTATATGTTCTGAATGCCCGAATTGGGAATCTGTGTCAAAACTTTGTTAGGAATTATGTGATCCTTACTAGCTGGAAGTAAGGGAGTTGGGGCATGAAGTTATTTCTAGGAGTTGGACACATACCAAGTTTAGCTCAGTACTGGGCATCTTTGAAATTCCTATTCAAACTTGTTCCTTCATACTAACTTACAACTTTGAATGAGAATGTGCTTTCTTACAGCAACGTGCTATATGTTCTGTATGCTCGAATTGGGAATCTGTGTCAAAACTTTGTTAGGAATTATGTGATCCTTACTAGCTGGAAGTAAGGGAGTTGGGGCATGAAGTTATTTCTAGGAGTTGGAGACATACCAATTTTAGCTCAGTTCTGGGCATCTTTGAAATACCTATACAAACTTGTTCCTACATAGTAACTTGCAACTTTGAATGAGAATGTGCTTGCTTAGAGCAACGTGCTATATGTTCTGAATGCCCGAATTGGGAATCTGTGTCAAAATTTGTTAGGAATTATGTGATCCTTACTAGCTGGAAGTAAGGGAGTTGGGGCATGAAGGTATTTCTAGGAGTTGGACACATACCAAGTTTAGCACAGTTCTGGGCATCTTTGAAATACCTATACAAACTTGTTCCTACATAGTAGCTTGCAACTTTGAATGAGAATGTGCTTGCTTACAGCAACGTGCTATATGTTCTGAATGCCCGAATTTGGAATCTGTGTCAAAACTTTGTTAGGAATTATGTGATCCTTAATAGCTGGAAGTAAGGGAGTTGGGGCATGAAGTTATTTCTAGGAGTTGGACACATACCAATTTTAGCTCAGTTCTGGGCATCTTTGAAATACCTATACAAACTTGTTCCTACATAGTAACTTGCATCTTTGAATGAGAATGTGCTTGCTTACAGCAACGTGCTATATGTTCTGAATGCCCGAATTGGGAATCTGTGTCAAAACTTTGTTAGGAATTATGTGATCCTTACTAGCTGGAAGTAAGGGAGTTGGGGCATGAAGTTATTTCTAGGAGTTGGAGACATACCAAGTTTAGCTCAGTTCTGGGCATCTTTGAAATACCTATACAAACTTGTTCCTACATAGTAACTTGCAACTTTGAATGAGAATGTGCTTGCTTACAGCAACGTGCTATATGTTCTGAATGCCCGAATTGGGAATCTGTGTCAAAATTTGTTAGGAATTATGAGATCCTTACTAGTTGGAAGTAAGGGAGTTGGGGCATGAAGGTATTTCTAGGAGTTGGACACATACCAAGTTTTGCACAGTTCTGGGCATCTTTGAAATACCTATACAAACTTGTTCCTACATAGTAGCTTGCAACTTTGAATGAGAATGTGCTTGCATACAGCAACGTGCTATATGTTCTAAATGCCCGAATTTGGAATCTGTGTCAAAACTTTGTTAGGAATTATGTGATCCTTAATAGATGGAAGTAAGGGAGATGGGGCATGAAGTTATTTCTAGGAGTTGGACACATACCAAGTTTAGCTCAGTTCTGGGCATCTTTCAAATACCTATACAAACTTGTTCCTACATAGTAACTTGCATCTTTGAATGAGAATGTGCTTGCTTACAGCAACGTGCTATATGTTCTGAATGCCCGAATTGGGAATCTGTGTCAAAACTTTGTTAGGAATTATGTGATCCTTACTAGCTGGAAGTAAGGGAGTTGCGGCATGAAGTTATTTCTAGGAGTTGGACACATACCAAGTTAAGCTCAGTTCTGGGCATCTTTGAAATACCTATTCAAACTTGTTCCTAGATAGTAACTTGCAACTTTGAATGAGAATGTGCTTGCTTACAGCAACGTGCTATATGTTCTGAATGCCCGAATAGGGAATCTGTGTCAAAACTTTGTTAGGAATTATGTGATCCTTACTAGCTGGAAGTAAGGGAGTTGGGGCATGAAGTTATTTCTAGGAGTTGGACACATACCATGTTTATTTGAGTTCTGGGCATCTTTGAAATACCTATACAAACTTGTTCCTACATAGTAACTTGCAACTTTGAATGAGAATGTGCTTGCTTAGAGCAACGTGCTATATGTTGTGAATGCCCGAATTGGGAATCTGTGTCAAAACTTTGTTAGGAATTATGTGATCCTTACTAGCTGGAAGTAAGGTAGTTGGGGCATGAAGTTATTTCTAGGAGTTGGACACATACCATGTTTAGCTCAGTTCTGGGCATCTTTGAAATACCTATACAAACTTGTTCCTACATAGTAACTTGCAACTTTGAATGAGAACGTGCTTGCTTACAGCAACGTGCTATATGTTCTGAATGCCCGAATGGGAATCTGTGTCAAAACATTGTTAGGAATTATGTGATCCTTACTATCTGGAAGTAAGGGAGATGGGGCATGGAGTTATTTCTAGGAGTTGGAGACATACCAAGTTTAGCTCAGTTCTGGGCATCTTTGAAATACCTATACCAACTTGTTCCTACATAGTAACTTGCAACTTTGAATGAGAATGTGCTTGCTTGCAGCGACGTGCTATATGTTCTGAATGCCCGAATTGGGAATCTGTGTCAAAACTTTGTTAGGAATTATGTGATCCTTACTAGCTGGAAGTAAGGGAGATGGGGCCTGAAGATATTTCTAGGAGTTGGAGACCTACAACTTTTAGCTCTGTTCTGGTCATCTTTGAAATACCTATACAAACTTGTTCCTACATAGTAACTTGCAACTTTGAATGAGAATGTGCTTGCTTAGAGCAACGTGCTATATGTTCTGAATGCCCGAATTGGGAATCTGTGTCAAAATTTGGTAGGAATTATGTGATCCTTACTAGCTGGAAGTTAGCGAGATGGGGCATGATGTTATTTCTAGGAGTTGGAGACATACCAAGTTTAGCTCAGTTCTGGGCATCTTTGAAATACCTATACAAACTTGTTCCTACATAGTAACTTGCAACTTTGAATGAGAATGAGCTTGCTTACAGCAACGTGCTATATGTTCTGAATGCCCGAATTGGGAATCTGTGTCAAAACTTTGTTAGGAATTATGTGATCCTTACTAGCTGGAAGTAAGGGAGATGGGGCATGAAGTTATTTCTAGGAGTTGGACACATACCAAGTTTAGCTCAGTTCTGGGCATCTTTGAAATACCTATACAAACTTGTTCCTACATAGTAACTTGCAACTTTGAATGAGAATGTGCTTGCTTACAACAACGTGCTATATGTTCTGAATGCCCGAATTGGGAATCTGTGTCAAAACCTTGTTAGGAATTATGTGATCCTTACTAGATGGAAGTAAGGGAGATGGGGCATGAAGTTATTTCTAGGAGTTGGACACATACCAAGTTTAGCTCAGTTCTGGGCATCTTTGAAATACCTATACAAACTTGTTCCTACATAGTAACTTGCAACTTTGAATGAGAATAAGCTTGCTTACAGCAACGTGCTATATGTTCTGAATGCCCGAATTGGGAATCTGTGTCAAAACTGTGTTAGGAATTATGTGATCCTTACTAGCTGGAAGTAAGGGAGTTGGGGCATGAAGTTATTTCTAGGAGTTGGACACATACCAAGTTTAGCTCAGTTCTGGGCATCTTTGAAATACCTATACAAACTTGTTCCTACATAGTAACTTGCATCTTTGAATGAGAATGTGCTTGCTTACAGCAACGTGCTATACGTTGTGAATGCCCGAATTGGGAATCTGTGTCAAAACTTTGTTAGGAGTTATGTGATCATTACTAGCTGGAAGTAAGGGAGATGGGGCATGAAGTTATTTCTAGGAGTTGGACACATACCAAGATTAGCTCAGTTCTGGGCATCTTTGAAATACCTATACAAACTTGTTCCTACATAGTAACTTGCAACTTTGAATGAGAATGTGCTTGCTTACAGCAACGTGCTATATGTTCTGAATGCCCGAATTGGGAATCTGTCTCAAAACTTTGTTAGGAATTATGTGATCCTTACTAGCTGGAAGTAACGGAGATGGGGCATGAAGTTATTTCTAGGAGTTGGACACATACCAAGTTTAGCTCAGTTCTGGGCATCTTTGAAAAACCTATACAAACTTGTTCCTACATAGTAACTTGCAACTTTGAATGAGAATGTGCTTGCTTACAGCAACGTGCTATATGTTCTGAATGCCCGAATTGGGAATCAGTGTCAAAACTTTGTTAGGAATTATGTGATCCTTACTAGCTGGAAGTAAGGGAGTTGGGGCATGAAGTTATTTCTAGGAGTTGGAGACATACAACTTTCAGCTCTGTTCTGGGCATCTTTGAAATACCTATACAAACTTGTTCCTACATAGTAACTTGCAACTTTGAATGAGAATGTGCTTGCTTACAGCAACGTGCTATATGTTCTGAATGCCCGAATTGGGAATCTGTGTCAAAACTTTGTTAGGAATTATGTGATCCTTACTAGCTGAAAGTAAGAGAGATGGGGCATGAAGTTATTTCTAGGAGTTGGAGACATACCAAGTTTAGCTCAGTCTGGGTATCTTTGAAATACCTATACAAACTTGTTCCTACATAGTAACTTGCAACTTTGAATGAGAATGTGCTTTCTTACAGCAACGTGCTATATGTTCTGAATGCCCGAATTGGGAATCTGTGTCAAAATTTTGTTAGGAATTATGTAATCCTTACTAGCTGGAAGTAAGGGAGATGGGGCATGAAGTTATTTCTAGGAGTTGGAGACATACCAAGTTTAGCTCAGTTCTGGGCATCTTTGAAATACCTATACAAACTTGTTCCTACATAGTAACTTGCAACTTTGAATGAGAATGAGCTTGCTTACAGCAACGTGCTATATGTTCTGAATGCCCGAATTGGGAATCTGTGTCAAAACTTTGTTAGGAATTATGTGATCCTCACTAGCTGGAAGTAAGGGAGATGGTTCATGTAGTTATTTCTAGAGGTTGGACATATACAAAGTTTAGCTCAGTTCTGGGCATCTTTGAAATACCTATACAAACTTGTTCCTACATAGTAACTTGCAACTTTGAATGAGAATGTGCTTGCTTACAGCAACGTGCTATATGTTCTGAATGCCCGAATAGGGAATCTGTGTCAAAACTTTGTTAGGAATTATGTGATCCTTACTAGCTGGAAGTAAGTGAGTTGGGGCATGAAGGTATTTCTAGGAGTTGGACACATACCAAGTTTAGCACAGTTCTGGGCATCTTTGAAATACCTATACAAACTTGTTCCTACATAGTAACTTGCATCTTTGAATGAGAATGTGCTTGCTTACAGCAACGTGCTATATGTTCTGAATGCCCGAATTGGGAATCTGTGTCAAAACTTTGTTAGGAATTATGTGATCCTTACTAGCTGGAAGTAAGGGAGTTGGGGCATGAAGTTATTTCTAGGAGTTGGACACATACCAAGTTTAGCTCAGTTCTGGGCATCTTTGAAATACCTATACAAACTTGTTCCTACATAGTAACTTGCAACTTTGAATGAGAATGTGCTTGCTTACAGCAACGTGCTATATGTTCTGAATGCCCGAATTGGGAATCTGTGTCAAAACTTTGTTAGGAATTATGTGATCCTTACTAGCTGGAAGTAAGGGAGTTGGGGCATGAAGTTATTTCTAGGAGTTGGACACATACCAAGTTTAGCTCAGTACTGGGCATCTTTGAAATTCCTATTCAAACTTGTTCCTACATAGTAACTTACAACTTTGAATGAGAATGTGCTTACTTACAGCAACGTGCTATATGTTCTGAATGCTCGAATTGGGAATCTGTGTCAAAACTTTGTTAGGAATTATGTGATCCTTACTAGCTGGAAGTAAGGGAGTTGGGGCATGAAGTTATTTCTAGGAGTTGTAGACATACCAAGTTTAGCTCAGTTCTGGGCATCTTTGAAATACCTATACAAACTTGTTCCTACATAGTAACTTGCAACTTTGAATGAGAATGTGCTTGCTTACAGCAACGTGCTATATGTTCTGAATGCCCGAATTGGGAATCTGTGTCAAAATTTGTTAGGAATTATGTGATCCTTACTAGCTGGAAGTAAGGGAGATGGGGCATGAAGTTATTTCCAGGAGTTGGACACATACCAAGTTTAGCTCAGTCTGGGCATCTTTGAAATACCTATACAAACTTGTTCCTACATAGTAACTTGCAACTTTGAATGAGAATGTGCTTGCTTACAGCAACGTGCTATATGTTCTGAATGCCCGAATTGGGAATCTGTGTCAAAACTTTTTTAGGAATTATGTGATCCTTACTAGCTGGAAGTAAGGGAGATGGGGAATGAAGTTATTTCTAGGAGTTGGAGACATACCAAGTTTAGCTCAGTTCTGGGCATCTTTGAAATACCTATACAAACTTGTTCCTACATAGTAACTTGCAACTTTGAATGAGAATGAGCTTGCTTACAGCAACGTGCTATATGTTCTGAATGCCCGAATTGGGAATCTGTGTCAAAACTTTGTTAGGAATTATGTGATCCTTACTAGCTGGAAGTAAGGGAGATGGGGCATGAAGTTATTTCTAGAGGTTGGACACATACAACGTTTAGCTCAGTTCTGGGCATCTTTGAAATACCTATACAAACTTGTTCCTACATAGTAACTTGCAACTTTGAATGAAAATGTGCTTGCGTACAGCAACGTGCTATATGTTCTGAATGCCCGATCTGGGAATCTGTGTCAAAACTTTGTTAGGAATTATGTGATCCTTACTAGCTGGAAGTAAGCGACATGGGGCATGAAGGTATTTCTAGGAGTTGGACACATACCAAGTTTAGCACAGTTGTGGGCATCTTTGAAATACCTATACAAACTTGTTCCTACATAGTAACTTGCAACTTTGAATGACGATGTGCTTGCTTACAGCAACGTGCTATATGTTCTGAATGCCCGAATTGGGAATCTGTGTCAAAACGTTGTTAGGAATTATGTGATCCTTACTAGCTGGAAGTAAGGGAGTTGGGGCATGAAGTTATTTCTAGGAGTTGGACACATACCAAGTTTAGCTCAGTTCTGGGCATCTTTGAAATACCTATACAAACTTCTTCCTACATAGTAACTTGCAACTTTGAATGAGAATGTGCTTGCTTACAGCAACGTGCTATATGTTCTGAATGCCCTAATTGGGAATCTGTGTCAAAACTTTGTTAGGAATTATGTGATCCTTACAGCTGGAAGTAAGGGACTTGGGGCATGAAGTTATTTCTAGGAGTTGGACACATACCAAGTTTAGCTCAGTACTGGGCATCTTTGAAATTCCTATTCAAACTTGTTCCTACATAGTAACTTACAACTTTGAATGAGAATGTGCTTTCTTACAGCAACGTGCTATATGTTCTGAATGCTCGAATTGGGAATCTGTGTCAAAACTTTGTTAGGAATTATGTGATCCTTACTAGCTGGAAGTAAGGGAGTTGGGGCATGAAGTTATTTATAGGAGTTGGACACATACCAAGTTAGGTCAGTACTGGGCATCTTTGAAATACCTATACAAACATGTTCCTACATAGTAACTTGCAACTTTGAATGAGAATGTGCTTGCTTAGAGCAACGTGCTATATGTTCTGAATGCCCGAATTGGGAATCTGTGTCAAAATTTGTTAGGAAATATGTGATCCTTACTAGCTGGAAGTAAGGGAGTTGGGGCATGAAGGTATTTCTAGGAGTTGGACACATACCAAGTTTAGCACAGTTCTGGGCATCTTTGAAATACCTATACAAACTTGTTCCTACATAGTAACTTGCAACTTTGAATGAGAATGTGCTTGCTTACAGCAACGTGCTATATGTTCTGAATGCCCGAATTGGGAATCTGTGTCAAAACTTTGTTAGGAATTATGTGATCTTACTAGCTGGAAGTAAGGGAGATGGGGCATGAAGTTATTTCTAGGAGTTGGACACATACCAATTTTAGCTCAGTTCTGGGCATCTTTGAAATACCTATACAAACGTGTTCCTACATAGTAACTTGCAACTTTGAATGAGAATGTGCTTGCTTACAGCAACGTGCTATATGTTCTGAATGCCCGAATTGGGAATCTGTGTCAAAACTTTGTTAGGAATTATGTGATCCTTACTAGCTGGAAGTAAGGGAGATGGGGCATGAAGATATTTCTAGGAGTTGGACACATACCAAGTTTAGCTCAGTTCTGGGCATCTTTGAAATACCTATACAAACTTGTTCCTACATAGTAACTTGCAACTTTGAATGAGAATGTGCTTGCTTACAGGAACGTGCTATATGTTCTGAAAGCCCGAATTGGGAATCTGTGTCAAAACTTTGTAGGGATTATGTGATCCTTACTAGATGGAAGTAAGGGAGATGGGGCATGAAGTTATTTCTAGGAGTTGGACACATACCAAGTTTAGCTCAGTTCTGGGCATCTTTGAAATACCTATACAAACTTGTTCCTACATAGTAACTTGCAACTTTGAATGAGAATGAGCTTGCTTACAGCAACGTGCTATATGTTCTGAATGCCCGAATTGGGATTCTGTGTCAAAACTTTGTTAGGAATTATGTGATCCTTACTAGCTGGAAGTAAGGGAGATGGGGCATGAAGTTATTTCTAGAGGTTGGACACATACAACGTTTAGCTCAGTTCTGGGCATCTTTGAAATACCTATACAAACTTGTTCCTACATAGTAACTTGCAACTTTGAATGAGAATGTGCTTGCTTACAGCAACGTGCTATATGTTCTGAATGCCCGAATAGGGAATCTGTGTCAAAACTTTGTTAGGAATTATGTGATCCTTACTAGCTGGAAGTAAGTGAGTTGGGGCATGAAGGTATTTCTAGGAGTTGGACACATACCAAGTTTAGCACAGTTCTGGGCATCTTTGAAATACCTATACAAACTTGTTCCTACATAGTAACTTGCAACTTTGAATGACAATGTGCTTGCTTACAGCAACGTGCTATATGTTCTGAATGCCCGAATTGGGTATCTGTGTCAAAACTTTGTTAGGAATTATGTGATCCTTACTAGCTGGAAGTAAGTGAGTTGGGGCATGAAGTTATTTCTAGAGGTTGGAGACATACCAAGTTTAGCTCAGTTCTGGGCATCTTGGAAATACCTATACAAACTTGTTCCTACATAGTAACTTGCAACTTTGAATGAGAATGTGCTTGCTTACAGCAACGTGCTATATGTTGTGAATGCCCGAATTGGGAATCTGTGTCAAAACTTTGTTAGGAAGTATGTGATCCTTACTAGCTGGAAGTAAGCGAGATGGGGCATGAAGTTATTTCTAGGAGTTGGAGACATACAACGTTTAGCTCAGTTGTGGGCATCTTTGAAATACCTATACAAACTTGTTCCTACATAGTAACTTGCAACTTTGAATGAGAATGTGCTTGCTTACAGCAACGTGCTATATGTTCTGAATGCTCGAATTGGGAATCTGTGTCAAAATTTTGTTAGGAATTATGTGATCCTTACTAGCTGGAAGTAAGGGAGATGGGGCATGAAGTTATTTCTAGGAGTTGGACACATACCAAGTTTAGCTCAGTCTGGGCATCTTTGAAATACCTATACAAACTTGTTCCTACATAGTAACTTGCAACTTTGAATGAGAATGTGCTTGCTTACAGCAACGTGCTATATGTTCTGAATGCCCGAATTGGGAATCTGTGTCAAAACTTTGTTAGGAATTATGTGATCCTTACTAGCTGGAAGTAAGGGAGATGGGGCATGAAGTTATTTCTAGGAGTTGGACACATACCAAGTTTAGCTCAGTTCTGGGCATCTTTGAAATACCTATACAAACTTGTTCATACATAGTAACTTGCAACTTTTAATGAGAATGTGCTTGCTTACAGCAACGTGCTATATGTTCTGAAAGCCCGAATTGGGAATCTGTGTCAAAACTTTGTTAGGAATTATGTGATCCTTACTAGATGGAAGTAAGGGAGATGGGGCATGATGTTATTTCTAGGAGTTGGACACATACCAAGTTTAGCTCAGTTCTGGGCATCTTTGAAATACCTATACAAACTTGTTCCTACATAGTAACTTGCATCTTTGAATGAGAATGTGCTTGCTTACAGCAACGTGCTATATGTTCTGAATGCCCGAATTGGGAATCTGTGTCAAAAATTTGTTTGGAATTATGTGATCCTTACTAGCTGGAAGTAAGGGAGTTGCGGCATGAAGTTATTTCTAGGAGTTGGACACATACCAAGTTTAGCTCAGTCTGGGCATCTTTGAAATACCTATACAAACTTGTTCCCACATAGTAACTTGCAACTTTGAATGAGAATGTGCTTGCTTACAGCAACGTGCTATATGTTCTGAATGCCCGAATTGGGAATCTGTGTCAAAATTTTGTTAGGAATTATGTGATCCTTACTAGCTGGAAGTAAGGGAGATGGGGCATGAAGTTATTTCTAGGAGTTGGAGACATACCAAGTTTAGCTCAGTTCTGGGCATCTTTGAAATACCTATACAAACTTGTTCCTACATAGTAACTTGCAACTTTGAATGAGAATGAGCTTGCTTACAGCAACGTGCTATATGTTCTGAATGCCCGAATAGGGAATCTGTGTCAAAACTTTGTTAGGAATTATGTGATCCTTACTAGCTGGAAGTAAGTGAGTTGGGGCATGAAGGTATTTCTAGGAGTTGGACAAATACCAAGTTTAGCACAGTTCTGGTCATCTTTGAAATACCTATACAAACTTGTTCCTACATAGTAACTTGCAACTTTGAATGACAATGTGCTTGCTTACAGCAACGTGCTATATGTTCTGAATGCCCGAATTGGGTATCTGTGTCAAAACTTTGTTAGGAATTATGTGATCCTTACTAGCTGGTAGTAAGGGAGACGGGCATGAAGTTATTTCTAGAGGTTGGAGACATACCAATTTAGCTCAGTTCTGGGCATCTTTGAAATACCTATAAAAACTTGTTCCTACATAGTAACTTGCAACTTTGAATGAGAATGTGCTTGCTTACAACAACGTGCTATATGTTCTGATTGCCCGAATTGGGAATCTGTGTCAAAACCTTGTTAGGAATTATGTGATCCTTACTAGATGGAAGTAAGGGAGATGGGGCATGAAGTTATTTCTAGGAGTTGCACACATACCAAGTTTAGCTCAGTTCTGGGCATCTTTGAAATACCTATACAAACTTGTTCCTACATAGTAACTTGCAACTTTGAATGAGAATGTGCTTGCTTAGAGCAACGTGCTATATGTTCTGAATGCCCGAATTGGGAATCTGTGTCAAAATTTGTTAGGAAATATGTGATCCTTACTAGCTGGAAGTAAGGGAGTTGGGGCATGAAGGTATTTCTAGGAGTTGGACACATACCAAGTTTAGCACAGTTCTGGGCATCTTTGAAATACCTATACAAACTTGTTCCTACATAGTAAATTGCAACTTTGAATGAGAATGTGCTTGCTTACAGCAACGTGCTATATGTTCTGAATGCCCGAATTGGGAATCTGTGTCAAAACTTTGTTAGGAATTATGTGATCTTACTAGCTGGAAGTAAGGGAGATGGGGCATGAAGTTATTTCTAGGAGTTGGACACATACCAATTTTAGCTCAGTTCTGGGCATCTTTGAAATACCTATACAAACGTGTTCCTACATAGTAACTTGCAACTTTGAATGAGAATGTGCTTGCTTACAGCAACGTGCTATATGTTCTGAATGCCCGAATTGGGAATCTGTGTCAAAACTTTGTTAGGAATTATGTGATCCTTACTAGCTGGAAGTAAGGGAGATGGGGCATGAAGATATTTCTAGGAGTTGGACACATACCAAGTTTAGCTCAGTTCTGGGCATCTTTGAAATACCTATACAAACTTGTTCCTACATAGTAACTTGCAACTTTGAATGAGAATGTGCTTGCTTACAGGAACGTGCTATATGTTCTGAAAGCCCGAATTGGGAATCTGTGTCAAAACTTTGTAGGGATTATGTGATCCTTACTAGATGGAAGTAAGGGAGATGGGGCATGAAGTTATTTCTAGGAGTTGGACACATACCAAGTTTAGCTCAGTTCTGGGCATCTTTGAAATACCTATACAAACTTGTTCCTACATAGTAACTTGCAACTTTGAATGAGAATGAGCTTGCTTACAGCAACGTGCTATATGTTCTGAATGCCCGAATTGGGATTCTGTGTCAAAACTTTGTTAGGAATTATGTGATCCTTACTAGCTGGAAGTAAGGGAGATGGGGCATGAAGTTATTTCTAGAGGTTGGACACATACAACGTTTAGCTCAGTTCTGGGCATCTTTGAAATACCTATACAAACTTGTTCCTACATAGTAACTTGCAACTTTGAATGAGAATGTGCTTGCTTACAGCAACGTGCTATATGTTCTGAATGCCCGAATAGGGAATCTGTGTCAAAACTTTGTTAGGAATTATGTGATCCTTACTAGCTGGAAGTAAGTGAGTTGGGGCATGAAGGTATTTCTAGGAGTTGGACACATACCAAGTTTAGCACAGTTCTGGGCATCTTTGAAATACCTATACAAACTTGTTCCTACATAGTAACTTGCAACTTTGAATGACAATGTGCTTGCTTACAGCAACGTGCTATATGTTCTGAATGCCCGAATTGGGTATCTGTGTCAAAACTTTGTTAGGAATTATGTGATCCTTACTAGCTGGAAGTAAGTGAGTTGGGGCATGAAGTTATTTCTAGAGGTTGGAGACATACCAAGTTTAGCTCAGTTCTGGGCATCTTGGAAATACCTATACAAACTTGTTCCTACATAGTAACTTGCAACTTTGAATGAGAATGTGCTTGCTTACAGCAACGTGCTATATGTTGTGAATGCCCGAATTGGGAATCTGTGTCAAAACTTTGTTAGGAAGTATGTGATCCTTACTAGCTGGAAGTAAGCGAGATGGGGCATGAAGTTATTTCTAGGAGTTGGAGACATACAACGTTTAGCTCAGTTGTGGGCATCTTTGAAATACCTATACAAACTTGTTCCTACATAGTAACTTGCAACTTTGAATGAGAATGTGCTTGCTTACAGCAACGTGCTATATGTTCTGAATGCTCGAATTGGGAATCTGTGTCAAAATTTTGTTAGGAATTATGTGATCCTTACTAGCTGGAAGTAAGGGAGATGGGGCATGAAGTTATTTCTAGGAGTTGGACACATACCAAGTTTAGCTCAGTCTGGGCATCTTTGAAATACCTATACAAACTTGTTCCTACATAGTAACTTGCAACTTTGAATGAGAATGTGCTTGCTTACAGCAACGTGCTATATGTTCTGAATGCCCGAATTGGGAATCTGTGTCAAAACTTTGTTAGGAATTATGTGATCCTTACTAGCTGGAAGTAAGGGAGATGGGGCATGAAGTTATTTCTAGGAGTTGGACACATACCAAGTTTAGCGCAGTTCTGGGCATCTTTGAAATACCTATACAAACTTGTTCATACATAGTAACTTGCAACTTTTAATGAGAATGTGCTTGCTTACAGCAACGTGCTATATGTTCTGAAAGCCCGAATTGGGAATCTGTGTCAAAACTTTGTTAGGAATTATGTGATCCTTACTAGATGGAAGTAAGGGAGATGGGGCATGATGTTATTTCTAGGAGTTGGACACATACCAAGTTTAGCTCAGTTCTGGGCATCTTTGAAATACCTATACAAACTTGTTCCTACATAGTAACTTGCATCTTTGAATGAGAATGTGCTTGCTTACAGCAACGTGCTATATATTCTGAATGCCCGAATTGGGAATCTGTGTCAAAACTTTGTTTGGAATTATGTGATCCTTACTAGCTGGAAGTAAGGGAGTTGCGGCATGAAGTTATTTCTAGGAGTTGGACACATACCAAGTTTAGCTCAGTCTGGGCATCTTTGAAATACCTATACAAACTTGTTCCCACATAGTAACTTGCAACTTTGAATGAGAATGTGCTTGCTTACAGCAACGTGCTATATGTTCTGAATGCCCGAATTGGGAATCTGTGTCAAAATTTTGTTAGGAATTATGTGATCCTTACTAGCTGGAAGTAAGGGAGATGGGGCATGAAGTTATTTCTAAGAGTTGGAGACATACCAAGTTTAGCTCAGTTCTGGGCATCTTTGAAATACCTATACAAACTTGTTCCTACATAGTAACTTGCAACTTTGAATGAGAATGAGCTTGCTTACAGCAACGTGCTATATGTTCTGAATGCCCGAATAGGGAATCTGTGTCAAAACTTTGTTAGGAATTATGTGATCCTTACTAGCTGGAAGTAAGTGAGTTGGGGCATGAAGGTATTTCTAGGAGTTGGACAAATACCAAGTTTAGCACAGTTCTGGTCATCTTTGAAATACCTATACAAACTTGTTCCTACATAGTAACTTGCAACTTTGAATGAGAATGAGCTTGCTTACAGCAACGTGCTATATGTTCTGAATGCCCGAATTGGGTATCTGTGTCAAAACTTTGTTAGGAATTATGTGATCCTTACTAGCTGGTAGTAAGGGAGACGGGCATGAAGTTATTTCTAGAGGTTGGAGACATACCAATTTAGCTCAGTTCTGGGCATCTTTGAAATACCTATAAAAACTTGTTCCTACATAGTAACTTGCAACTTTGAATGAGAATGTGCTTGCTTACAACAACGTGCTATATGTTCTGATTGCCCGAATTGGGAATCTGTGTCAAAACCTTGTTAGGAATTATGTGATCCTTACTAGATGGAAGTAAGGGAGATGGGGCATGAAGTTATTTCTAGGAGTTGCACACATACCAAGTTTAGCTCAGTTCTGGGCATCTTTGAAATACCTATACAAACTTGTTCCTACATAGTAACTTGCAACTTTGAATGAGAATGTGCTTGCTTAGAGCAACGTGCTATATGTTCTGAATGCCCGAATTGGGAATCTGTGTCAAAATTTGTTAGGAAATATGTGATCCTTACTAGCTGGAAGTAAGGGAGTTGGGGCATGAAGGTATTTCTAGGAGTTGGACACATACCAAGTTTAGCACAGTTCTGGGCATCTTTGAAATACCTATACAAACTTGTTCCTACATAGTAAATTGCAACTTTGAATGAGAATGTGCTTGCTTACAGCAACGTGCTATATGTTCTGAATGCCCGAATTGGGAATCTGTGTCAAAACTTTGTTAGGAATTATGTGATCTTACTAGCTGGAAGTAAGGGAGATGGGGCATGAAGTTATTTCTAGGAGTTGGACACATACCAATTTTAGCTCAGTTCTGGGCATCTTTGAAATACCTATACAAACGTGTTCCTACATAGTAACTTGCAACTTTGAATGAGAATGTGCTTGCTTACAGCAACGTGCTATATGTTCTGAATGCCCGAATTGGGAATCTGTGTCAAAACTTTGTTAGGAATTATGTGATCCTTACTAGCTGGAAGTAAGGGAGATGGGGCATGAAGATATTTCTAGGAGTTGGACACATACCAAGTTTAGCTCAGTTCTGGGCATCTTTGAAATACCTATACAAACTTGTTCCTACATAGTAACTTGCAACTTTGAATGAGAATGTGCTTGCTTACAGGAACGTGCTATATGTTCTGAAAGCCCGAATTGGGAATCTGTGTCAAAACTTTGTAGGGATTATGTGATCCTTACTAGATGGAAGTAAGGGAGATGGGGCATGAAGTTATTTCTAGGAGTTGGACACATACCAAGTTTAGCTCAGTTCTGGGCATCTTTGAAATACCTATACAAACTTGTTCCTACATAGTAACTTGCAACTTTGAATGAGAATGAGCTTGCTTACAGCAACGTGCTATATGTTCTGAATGCCCGAATTGGGATTCTGTGTCAAAACTTTGTTAGGAATTATGTGATCCTTACTAGCTGGAAGTAAGGGAGATGGGGCATGAAGTTATTTCTAGAGGTTGGACACATACAACGTTTAGCTCAGTTCTGGGCATCTTTGAAATACCTATACAAACTTGTTCCTACATAGTAACTTGCAACTTTGAATGAGAATGTGCTTGCTTACAGCAACGTGCTATATGTTCTGAATGCCCGAATAGGGAATCTGTGTCAAAACTTTGTTAGGAATTATGTGATCCTTACTAGCTGGAAGTAAGTGAGTTGGGGCATGAAGGTATTTCTAGGAGTTGGACACATACCAAGTTTAGCACAGTTCTGGGCATCTTTGAAATACCTATACAAACTTGTTCCTACATAGTAACTTGCAACTTTGAATGACAATGTGCTTGCTTACAGCAACGTGCTATATGTTCTGAATGCCCGAATTGGGTATCTGTGTCAAAACTTTGTTAGGAATTATGTGATCCTTACTAGCTGGAAGTAAGTGAGTTGGGGCATGAAGTTATTTCTAGAGGTTGGAGACATACCAAGTTTAGCTCAGTTCTGGGCATCTTGGAAATACCTATACAAACTTGTTCCTACATAGTAACTTGCAACTTTGAATGAGAATGTGCTTGCTTACAGCAACGTGCTATATGTTGTGAATGCCCGAATTGGGAATCTGTGTCAAAACTTTGTTAGGAAGTATGTGATCCTTACTAGCTGGAAGTAAGCGAGATGGGGCATGAAGTTATTTCTAGGAGTTGGAGACATACAACGTTTAGCTCAGTTGTGGGCATCTTTGAAATACCTATACAAACTTGTTCCTACATAGTAACTTGCAACTTTGAATGAGAATGTGCTTGCTTACAGCAACGTGCTATATGTTCTGAATGCTCGAATTGGGAATCTGTGTCAAAATTTTGTTAGGAATTATGTGATCCTTACTAGCTGGAAGTAAGGGAGATGGGGCATGAAGTTATTTCTAGGAGTTGGACACATACCAAGTTTAGCTCAGTCTGGGCATCTTTGAAATACCTATACAAACTTGTTCCTACATAGTAACTTGCAACTTTGAATGAGAATGTGCTTGCTTACAGCAACGTGCTATATGTTCTGAATGCCCGAATTGGGAATCTGTGTCAAAACTTTGTTAGGAATTATGTGATCCTTACTAGCTGGAAGTAAGGGAGATGGGGCATGAAGTTATTTCTAGGAGTTGGACACATACCAAGTTTAGCGCAGTTCTGGGCATCTTTGAAATACCTATACAAACTTGTTCATACATAGTAACTTGCAACTTTTAATGAGAATGTGCTTGCTTACAGCAACGTGCTATATGTTCTGAAAGCCCGAATTGGGAATCTGTGTCAAAACTTTGTTAGGAATTATGTGATCCTTACTAGATGGAAGTAAGGGAGATGGGGCATGATGTTATTTCTAGGAGTTGGACACATACCAAGTTTAGCTCAGTTCTGGGCATCTTTGAAATACCTATACAAACTTGTTCCTACATAGTAACTTGCATCTTTGAATGAGAATGTGCTTGCTTACAGCAACGTGCTATATATTCTGAATGCCCGAATTGGGAATCTGTGTCAAAACTTTGTTTGGAATTATGTGATCCTTACTAGCTGGAAGTAAGGGAGTTGCGGCATGAAGTTATTTCTAGGAGTTGGACACATACCAAGTTTAGCTCAGTCTGGGCATCTTT